>NC_083110.1:27523410-27823410 GCF_949774975.1 Lagenorhynchus albirostris
AGCCTTAGGAACCCGTCACCAGTGACAATACTGTTTCTAGAGGAAATGGAACTCTGAGTCCCCAGGCACAACTTGTAAATGTAATGCCTTCAAAAGTGAGCTTGCAGGTTAGGGGTGGTGGTGTCTGGGGCAGGGTGGGGTGATGCCTCCTGCATGTGGGAACCCTGTTGCAGGGCTGACGTCCTAGAGGGCATTTGGCATATCTGTGGCGTTTATCAAGGACTCTGTACAAATGGATTTGCCTGAGATAGAGCACAAAGGCAGTGGCTGCTGCAGTGGGATTCAGGCGGAAGGGTAGCATTGGCCTTGACGCTGAGGCCCATTTGCCCTTTGCCATTGGAGGGCTCTGTGGGTCTCTCTCGGGCTGCTTGTGTTCCTAGCTCTCTATTCAGACACACATCCTCCTGAGCCACCTTAGGGGGAAGTGTGGTCTGTGGAAAAGGCTTGGACTTGGGACAAGAAGATGGAAGTCTGGTCTGGCCAAGAGCTAGCTTTGGGGCTGTGGTCCAGTTTTTTCTCCTGTTGTAGGCCCCAGTCGCCTCATCTGTAAAAGGAAGAGATGAAACGCTTGTGGGTTTCCAGACCTTTCCTTTGTCCACCTCACAGGTGAGGGGAAGCTGGGATGTGGACTCTGACCCCTCTCACCGCTGCCTCAGCCCCAGGCCTTCTACCCTGATCTACTTACACATTAGACTTTGGCAGAGGATCATTGGGGGAAAAGTGCTGCTATTCAAAGAGTTTTAAAAACCACCTCTATGTTCTCCCCTGTCTAGTCAGGACTCTTCATTCTTCGCGTCCCAGCATGCATCATGGTACTTCTAGCGTGTCCATTTTACGAGGCCAGCTTATGGAATTTTATTCTAGTCATTGAGCTGTCCTCCTTCTCTCTCAGCCACCTGTGGGGACCAGAAGTCAGGAAAAAGCCAGAGAACTTGCTGAAGGAAAGCGTTGGAGATGATCAGGGAGAGAGAGAGCTTGGAAGGGGGATGGCATAGAAGACCATGTCCTTTATACCTGTGTTGTTCTGTCCCTTTTAGCCCTCATCATAGCTCTGGATGAACGGACAAGCACAAGGAACTATGGAGTCGCAGCTTACATAGTATCTAAAATAGTATTGATGCCTTAGATTTGTTCAGTGTTTTGAAATCTTGAAAGCAGTTTCATTGCCATTGCTATTTTGGCTATTTTGAATAACCCCCAAAGGTGGGAAAGGCAGAAGTTGTTGTCCTAGGTCGAGAGCTGAGGGCATGAATAATGCCTGTCACACAGACCTAAGGGCCAAAAGCGGGACCCAGTCTCCCTACTCTTGCCCCAGCACGGTTTCCATTCCTCTCTTCCACAGTCAGGGTTTCTCAGTGACCCCGAAGTCAGTATTGCGATCGTGGAGATGCAGTGGAGAGAGAAGAAATTCATATTGGTCTGTTTCCTTCTTCCTGTGGATGTTGTCTTCTTCCCTTGCTCTCCCCATCCAAGAAGAATGTCTTTTGTCCTTGGGATGGCTTTAGGCAGCCTCTCCGTCTGCTGCTTTGCCTTCCCTCTCCTCCCAGCAGGAATCAGGGTGATTATGGGGCCTTCTCTTAGGCGAGGTGTTAAGGGTTTATGTAGTGCTTGCCGATGGATGGCTAATGGACTCGGTTGGGTTGTTTCAATGAAGGTTTCCCACAATCTGATACTGAAGTGCAAGCCTTGAGTGAAGCTTTTATCACTCTTTCACCAGACTCATCAAGGACTTCCTTTTCCTCTCTGGAAATTGTATTTCATGCAGTGTATTTCTGATCCAAGCGTTACATCAATCAGCAGTCCAATGTAGGTTTGTGGTTCTCCTGGAGCGTTTTACAAGCAGGGATGGGGTTTCTTACGCTGGTCTGCTTGACTCTCTCGTACTCTTGGAAAAATACTCGCAAAGTGCAGTTTCCTTCCATCGATTATGATCTGTGTGTTTTTTTGTTTTTGTTTTTTTTTAGTGGCTATTAGAATTATTGGTTTTTCCAAGGCATTATCTTAATAAAGACATTCCTTTCTGGGCTGTGTTTGACCTGTGGTGAGATTGGGAATCTGTTTATTCTCATGGTTATTGTAAAGTTAGGGCTTTCAGAAAACTGAGAAAAATGGGAGCCTTTGAAACGTGATCTCCTTGGCCAATGACTTCTCTGTTGCTGCAGGGATGCTGGATGTAGACTCAGCCCGTGCCGTTCAGTCTAGGGCGGTTTGTTTTTTTGAGAAAAGCCCCCCACCCGCCCCACCCCCTGCAACGGTCAAGCTTTTCATGTTTTGGATGTCAAAGAAAGAAACAAGACATTTTAAACTACTAACAGTGGCGGAAGTATTGGATGACAAGGAAGGGGAAGGGAGATCTGGGACTTGGGCATCTCGCCCAGGCTGTTGTCTGAACGTGTAACAAACATGTGACTTTGATGTGTTGGATCACAGAAGCCAGGGCTGGAGATCACAATGACTAACATGGCATTCATTGACCAAAAGTCCACCTAAGAATTAGGAACTAAGGTCATGAGCTGGTCTCAGTGAAAGGAAGGAGACCCTGGAGTCTGGGATTTGAGTGTTTTTTGTCTGTTTGTTTGTTAACAAATATTTTTTAAAGGGTAAGAAAATTGCTCCCATTCTCCAAGTAAAAATATTTAGCTGACATTTTCTTATATTGGGTCCAAAGATGGAGTTTTTTTCTTTTTTAATTATTTTTTTAAATTGGAGTATAGTTGATTTACAATGTTGTGTTAGTTTCTTCTGTACAGCAAAGTGAGTCAGTTATACATACACATATATCCACTCCTACTTAGATTCTATTCCCATATAGGTCATTACAGAGTATTGAATAGAATTCCCTGCAGAGAAGGGGGTTTGTCCCCCAAATGCTATCCTACACATACAAGGATTAAAATTGGGGGTAACTATTTTGCCCTTCTCAGTTTTTTAAAATTCATCCGAAGCCATTTTGAAAAAACCTCTGCCAGCAACTGTGACAGGGTATCGCAGCTGTCTGAGGGTTTTTTTTTTTTCTTTCTGTTATCTTTCCTTTCTTTAAGAAAAGAGTCGTTTTAGAGGCAGCCGTGACAGCTCTGTCATTTCACTCACACCTCTAAATTTCTCTTTCTGTTGTCAGTCAGCAGACAGCAGTCTCAGGGTTCTGATGGGCCTGAGTGATGTCCAAATCCAGGAGAGATTGGAGAGGGGCCTGGAGCAGTACGTCAGAAGCAGTCATCTTCTGCCTTTATTCTTAGAAGAATTGTCAGGAGTGAAGAAGTTCCCCTGTGCCAGGATCCCCAAACCTCCACTGCTGCCGTCTGCAGCATACATGGGGTGGGGCTAGAGCAGAATTTGCAGAAATTCTTGTTAAGAGGTTGTATTGAGCTTCTCTGGCCTATGTGTTACCTTGGGGAATTTTTTTTTTTTTAAGACTTAGTTTTTTTTTTTTTTAAGAGCAGTTGTAGGTTCACAGCAAAATGGAGAGGATGGTACAGAGACTGCCCCTGTACTCCCTGCTCCCACATGACCTCCATCTCCCACCAGAGTGGTCCATTTGTTACCACTGATAACCTACGCTGACACCTCATAATCACCCAGTCTCCATAGTTAACATGAGGATTCATTCTTGGTGTTGTACATTGTGGGTCTGGATAAATGTATGATGCCACGTATCCATCACTGTAGCATCATAGAGAATATTTCCATTGCCCTAAAGATCCTCGGTGCTCTGCTGATTCATCCCTCCTCACCCTGAGGAAATTAATATTGCATTGAGAGTAAGTCCTTTCAGGATGAAACCAGTTCACCATCAAAACAGCAACAGCTCCTAAGCTTTATGAGTACCTACCTCCCGGGCGCTGGGTTTTGCATGCACTACCCCATTCATTTTCCAAGGCCCTGTGGTAGGTACTATTTTTCATCCCGTTTTAGTGACGAGGCACCCAAGGCTCAGCTCCATTAAACAACTTTAGTAACTTGCCTAAGGCCCTGCAGCAAATGAGTGACAGAGCCGGGATTCACATTCAGGTTTATGTGACACTGTTGCCCCAGCGGCTTAAGCCGTATGTGGTTCTCATATGCCACGGCTGTCTTTTTTCCACGAGGCAAGGAAACCTGACCGTCGTAATGATCTGCAAGACAGGCGAGCTTTGTGCCCTCACCCTCTGAAGCATGAAGGTCCCTGGATTAAGAAGCAGAGTGATGGCAGCAGCAGGAGTACGGGGGTGGCAAAGATGCCCCAAGGGGTGGGGTAGAAAGGCCACCTGCCCCCAGAAGGAAGGGTTCTCTAGCTGAAAGCAACCTGGATTTAGAGTATCTACAAAGGGGACCCCAAAATGTGTAGTCACATTGCGCTTGGTTTAAGTCACGTGGTGGAGCCTAATTTACCTCTTGGTTCTGAGCCGTCCTGCCAGGCCTTGGCATGTGGTTTGGGCAGTCCCTGCCGTGTAGATGTTGGCGGAACTATGAAGAACAGATTTTCCATTTTTAAAAGGGTCGATTCTGCCTCTTCTTTTATCTGTGGTATACCGCTGTCCCCAGGTTTTCTTCTTCTATCTTCTGTTCAGTTCTCTTAAAGGTCCAGCATCCTCTTTATCCACGAGTGTGTCCTGCGTTCCACTGAACTGTCCCCTGAGGCTGCCGTGCCAGGGAGGCTGACGACACACCTTGTGAAGCATGCTCCTGCCTGTAACTCACTGATGTTCAGGGCCAAAGCTTTCACGGGATGAGCTAACCAGCAAAGCCTGTTGCTCATTATTCCTCCAAAACATACTTGTTAGGCATCTGGTTTCTGGAGAGTATGTCCATGGGGAGTTTGTTGAACTTCTTTGGGCTTTTGTTTGCAAAATGGGAATGACAGCAGCACCTGCCTCGTAGGGTGGTTGTGACTGGTAATCGTAATCATAGTTAACACTTTCATAGCCTTTACTTAGGCCCAGGGCCTGTTCCAAGAGCTTCCCATTTGTTAATTCATTTAATCATCACAGCAGCTCAGTGAGGTTAGTGCTGCTTTTCCCTCATTTTGCAGATGCGGACACTGAGTTGTAGAAAGCTTAAGCTAAAGGTCAGACAGGTAGTAAACAATGGAGCAGAGATTGAAAATGAAGTATTCATGCTCTTCTCACCCTCCTATACCTTTCCTGTGATTTAATGCCTGCAAAGTGCTTGGTGTCATGCTGGGCACATAGAGTTTAGTAAATATTGACTCCCATAAATAATAATTACAGTATTTACTATTATTAATACTCGGCATCTTGTTAGCTGCTGGTAGTAAAGGTGAGCAACCCAAGACTGGTTCACTTGTATATTTTACAAACTAGTGAGGAATAGAGATGCTTAAATGGGCAATAGTCATCAAGTATGGGCAAGCTATGATAGAATATTTGCAGGATTCTGTGCAGGGAACAATGATTTCTTTAAATAACAATTGCTGAGAACTTTCGTCTCATGTCCGGCAGTGTGCTAAGTCCTTTAGGAGAGTTAATTCCCTTAATTCTACATGGTGATAATATTATTGTTCCATTTTATAGGTGCTGAGGATTAGAGAAGATGAGTGACTTACCCAGAGTCACTAAGGGCCAATAAGTGTTCAAGTTTGGACTTGAACCCAGGGCTCCTTGACTGAAGGCCCTGGACTCTAAGCCACTGCCCTACATACCTGAGTGTCCATATGTTGACAGTTTTCTTCAAGGACTTCCTGATCCTTCCCAAACGATGGAAACGAGGGTGACCAAATGGGAATGAGGTCATACCTCCATCGCCACTTTTCCTCTAGGAGAGTTTCCAGAAAATTGATAGTGAATTGGATGGACACCATCATTTCTATGCGGTGATTGGCCTTACTTCTTTGGAGTGGCCCATGTTGGACCTTCCTCTTCCACGTGTGCTCATGTGACCCTGTCTTCATGGAATGCCAGTGACTGTGTTCTCAGGGCCAGGTGTGGTGCCCCATATTCTGTGGCCTTCCTTGAAATGGTGTTCTCTCCTTTCTTTGAACCTTGGACTATAAACCGTGCACTTAGGTACCGCTATCCTATTTTCCCTTGGTTCTATTTCGTGGGTATTAGGCTGCTCTGACCAACTCTCTTTAAAGCTCTCTTACAAATGGAAGCCGTGTCTGCTCAGCATTCATCACGGGCTGAGGAGTAAACCAGGCCTCCCAAACTAGGAGTCATTCTTTTTTGTGGTTTTATTTATTTATTTATTTTTGCGGTACGCGGGCCTCTCACCGCTGTGGCCTCTCCCGTTGCGGAGCACAGGCTCTAGACGCGCAGGCTCAGCGGCCATGGCTCACGGGCCTAGCCACTCCGCGGCATGTGGGATCTTCCTGGACCGGGGCACAAACCCGTGTCCCCCGCATCGGCAGGCGGACTCTCAACCGCTGCGCCACCAGGGAAGCCCTAGGAGTCGTTCTTGATTTCTTTCTTTCCTTCACCTCCACATCCAACCTATCCTATCAGCTGCACTCCTAAGCTACTTCCTGAGTCTCCTCCAGCAGCACCTGGCTCACGCCCAGGGACGCATCCCGTCTTGCTGGGACAACCGTAGCAGCTTCCTCTCTGCCCTTTCCCCTTCCCTGCCTGCGTCCCCGTGATCCATTCACCGCGTGGCAGCTGGAGTGGGCTTTTAAATTGTCCATCAGATCGAGTCACACTCTCTTCCCCCAATCCCTCCGGTGGTGGCCTGTGGCCCTTGGTATAAAATCCCCAGTCCTTCTGTGGCCTACAAGGCTCGGTGTGACTTGGTCCAGCTGAATCTCCCACCTCAACTCCCGGGCCTCTCCCCATTCCGGACACGCCAGCCCTGCAGGCCTTGTGCTGTTGCTCAAGGAGAACAAACTCTTTCTTTAGTTTTAGAATATTCAAGTTACTCCTTTAGTGTAGAACATTCTTGGTTTAGTTGGTAACTTCTTACCATGTGGGTCTGAGCTCCTGTGTCACTGCCTCAGAGAGACTTTCTTTGATGACCATAACCAAAATGGCCCCCACTCCTACTTGGCAATCATCTCTATTCTATTCCTCTGTTTTGCTGTCTTCAGAGCACCTGTTACTATCTTAAGAAGTGTTATTGATTCATATGTCTTCATGTGTATTGTCTCTCTACCCCCAGGCCTCTAGGAGAACATAAGCTCCATGAGAGAGGGCCTCATCTACCTTGTTTGATATTGTGTCCTGTGTACCTCACGGAGTGGCTGGTCCATAATGCCAGCTAGTAAATAACAAGGAGCTAATATTTATTAAAAGATGACCATTTGCCAGGCATTGTTCTAAGCACTCGATATGTATTCACCCATTCAGTTTTGTCAGTGACCCCAGGATGTGGATCTTATTGTAATTCCTATTTTACAGATGAGGAGACTGAGGCACAGAGGGTTGACACCAAAGCCCAAGGTCATACAGCTAGCGAGTGGCGGAGCCTGGGCTGCAGGGCCAGGCAGCAGGGCCCCAGAGCATGTGTTCGTAATCACTATATTACCCTGCCTCTTGGGTAGACGCTCAATAGATACTTGTTGAATGAATTAGTGAATAGAAGATGCCCCGTAGAGCTGTGTTGGGTGAGCACAATCATGGATTATTATGGAGATGTTCTAGGCCTGGATGTTGGCAAATAGATCCCAGAGCAGAGGGTGTGGCACTGCCCACGTGGGTATTAAATAGCCCGCAATCCAAAGTGGGTTTTGCTTACCACCACAGCTGCTATTTATACTTCCTACTTGGTAGAGCTGTCTGGCTTGAAGGTTCTTTTTTTTTTAAGAGGAGAGAATTGTGGGAAATATTTTGTTTTCCCTGGGAGCCAGGCTATGTATTTACTTCAAGTTTTATTAAATGAGTTATAAATTTTCCCAGCAATTTACTCATAGCTCAAGAGGTTTAATTTGCATGTGTTGCCTTTTACAATATGTTTTTCGTAATGTTGCAGATGCTTCTTCCCCAGCTTCAGTAAACAACAGGCACTCAGCCAGGTTTTTGACTGAACATGTGCCAGGCCTTGGAAATAGAATTAACTCTGCGGTGGCCATGGAAGGGGCGGAGGGCACACACCCTGCTCTGTCCAGGGCATCTGAGGAGCCTGGTGCAGTTTCTGAGGGGCACAAGGCAGAGAATTTCTAGAGATTCCTTTTGGACCTATTTTTGAATATTTCTTTCACCTACAAAGTAAGTCAGTAACAAGGGGCCCCAGGATGATTTCTCGAGAGGCCAAAGTCATTTCAGTTTTCACAGGAGTTGACCTGTGGTCCATGACGGGGAAGAAGTTGGAGCCACTTACAAGCCAGCTCCCCTCAGAGTCCAGTGTGTGATGCCCCTTTGATTCCAGGGAGAGAGCATTAGGGTTGAAAACTCATTGTTTGGGGTCAAACTGTTGGGTTTGAGTTCTGGCTCTGCCACTTACTCGTTCCATGACCTTGGGCATGGTACTTATACCTCTCTGTGCCCGTTTCCTCATCCGTATAAATGAGGTTACAACGGTCCCTATCATGTAGGTTTGTTGGCAGGATTAAATACTCATGTATAGAAAGCGTTTAGAACAGAGTGGTTCATAGTGAACACATAAATGGCGGCACTTATTGCCTCAGGATTTGCTTAGTTCCTTGAATACTTAGGGGACAGATTCTCGGGGTGAAATTTTTTGGAAGTTTCGTGGTTGAGGGGCAGGGGTTGCCAGAGTAAGAGATGGATGGTGTATTCATTAGGGTGAGGTGCAGCTGAATGCAATAGAAAGGCTTGATTCACAGTGGCTTAACACTGTGGAGATTTACTTCTCTCTCAAATAAAAAGTTTGGAGGTGTGGGTAGTGCAGGGTTGTGATAGTTTTGTGGTCATGAGGACCCCTGGTTCCTTCTCTTCGGGGTTCTGAAGTTCTTAGTGGATTTTCTCATGATTCACGGTGGCAGCTGTGCTCTTGTCATCATGTGCTCATTCCAGAAGCAAGAGGGAGAAGGAGTAAAGGACAGGTTCATTCTCTTTTAAGGAAACTTCCGTGAAGTCCCACGTAGCAAAGTCCTTTAATTCTCATTGGCCAGAATTTAATCACTGAGCTGGAGGTAGCTGAAATATACTCTTTCATTGTGGCAGCCACAGGCCAGAGAAAAATCCAGGCTCTGTTACCAGGGAGGACTTAGAGAATGGGTATTGAGGTAGGTGACTACCAGTGAATTGTTAGTATTGGTCCATGGTGGGGTTTTTTTGGCTTGAAGTAGAAGAAATTCCCAGGTGACCAGAGCAGTACTTTTCTAATGTTTTTTCATTGAGGATTTTAGGTAGTACATGGAAATTTCTTGTTTAAGTAACCTTGTAATTATTATTTATATGAGAAAAATTATAATTAAAATATTAAACCCAGAATTTCACAGATATTATTATATAATAGTATAATGTTTTAAAAACATTTGAATCAATTTTTAGAGAATAAAGTAAATGCAGGCATACAGAGATGAGAGAGGCTGTATTCATATGAGTTAGGTGTGGGCTCTGGGGCAGACTGTCTGGATTTGAAGTTGTGATCTGCCACTTATTGGCCAAATGACCTTAGCCTTTCCATGCCTCAGTTTGCTTATCTGTAAAATGGCATCAATAATAGTGTCTACCTCCTAGAGTTGTTGTAAGAATCAGATGAATTAGTACTTTAAAGCTCTTAGAATCGTGCCAGGCATGTGATAGATACTCCAGGAATATTTGTCGTGGTTATTGTTGCTGCTGTTTTTGTTATTATTTTTCTTATTGTCACTATTATTGTGGTTTTACCAATACTATTATTACAAAAGGTAGCGCTTGGATAGAGCAGAAATTATGAGACTAGTACACACTTGAAATTAGGGAAACACTGGCTTAGAGGAATGAGGTTGGCAATTAACTAGGACCAATCTTAGACACAGCTATACATAATAATTAATGGTTAAAACTAGTGTTTTACAGTGTAAAGTGGTTCCATATATGATCATAAGATTGCTTACAGTTTATTGAGCATTTACTGTGTGCCAGGCACCATGCGATTGTTTTAAAGATAACACTTAAAAAATTTTTTATTGAAGTATAGTTGTTTTACAATGTTGTGTTAATTTCTGCTGTACAACAAAGTGACTCAGTTATACATATTCTTCTTCATTTTCTTTTCCATTATGGTTTATCACAGGATATTTAATATAGTTCACTATGCTATAGAGTAGGACCTTGCTGTTTATCCATCCTATATATACTAGTCTACATCTGCTAACCTCAGACTCCCAATCCTTCCCTCCCCACCCCCCTTCCCCCTTGGCAACCACAAGTCTGTTCTCTATGACTGTGAGTCTGTTTCTTTTTTGTAGATATGTTCACTTGTGTCATATTTTATATTCCGCATATAAGTGATATCATATGGTATTTGTCTTTCTCTTTCTGACTTACTTCGCTTAGTATGATAATCTCTAGGTCCATCCATGTTGTTGCAAATGGCATCATTTCATTCTTTTATATGGCTGAGTAATATTCCATTGTGTGTGTGTGTGTGTGTGTGTGTGTGTGTGTGTGTGTGTGTACGTACCACATCTTTATCCGTTCATCTGTCAATGGACATCAAGGTTGTTTCCATGTCTTGGCTATTGTAAATAGTACTGTTATGAACATAGGGGTGCATGTATCTTTTCGAATGAGAGTTTTCTCCAGATATATGCCTAGGAGTGGGATTGCTGGATCATATGGTAACTCTGTTTTTAGTTTTTTGAGGGACCGCCATACTATTATCTATAATGTCTACACCCATTTACATTCCCACCAAAAGAGTAAGAGGGCTCCCTTTTCTCCACACCCTCTCCAGCATTTATTATTTGTAGATGGCCATTTTGACCTGTGTGAGGTGGTAGTTTTGATTTGCATTTCTCTAATAATTAGTGATGATGACCATCTTTTCACGTGCCTGTTGGCCATCTGTATGTCTTCTTTGGAGAATTATAAAGATAATACTTTTAATTCTCCCAACACTACAAGCTAAGTGTTTTTGCTATTCTGCAGATGAGGAAACTCAGTCTGGGATAGGCTGGGTAAATTACCCAATGGTGCAAGTCAGCAGGGGACCAGCTTCAAAGCCCCTGCTGATAAAAGTTTCTTTATCTCCCTTTTGGTGTCTCCCCTGTCTTTTGGTTTTCCAGGACTCCTCCTTTCCTTGCTTGCCTCCAGGACCCTCTGATTCTTCTTCCTTCCCATTTTCCGAATGCCAGCTAGCACCTATGGCAACCGTTTCCTGAGCCTCTCCCCAGTGTCAAAACTGACCTGTCCAGTATCTGTGTTCCTGCAGGACACAGCATATGACAGCTTCCAGTGTAGGGAACTCACTTATGAAAATGGACATTCACGGGCTAATATGCTGCCTCTCTCTGGGTAATTTCTTTTAGAATCATCCTGGAGATTTCAGGCAGGAAACAGTTCAGCAGCCTTGTAGGCCTGTCCTGCAGCTGACCCGGGGTGGGGTTGGGTGGGGTCTGTCCTATAACACCTCTTAGGTCATTCTGTGAGGTTCTAAAATTGCTCTATGGTAAAGTCCTGAGAAAAATGGAACACCGAGATGGTGATCGAGGGGACCCAAGCTCAGTGGTGAGTGATCAGTCAAGGGCAAGGGCTCCATCACTCCTCCTCCAGTTCCCAGCCCAGTGCCTGGCACATAGCGAGCGTTCAGTCAGTGTTGTTGAATGTATAAATCACTTACTGGAGGCCTTTCAGATGTGAGGGGCACAAAAGTTCCTTGAAGGACTGGGAGAATGAATTATAATGGGGAAGGTTTGGTTGTGCCTTCTGGACTTGATAGACTTTTTTTTTTTTATGTTTGGGCTATAATGGTCTGTCACACAGGTCAGCTTGCTGTCATCCGTGGACCCTATGCGTTTCTGTCTAAGCATGAACTGAATATGAGCAGAACTGTGCTGGGGTCGGGGGACATTCATCTTCTACTCCCTTCTCTGTCTTTGGAGCTGGAGGCTCAACGTGTTACTCTTGTGATGTCATAAAGCAGCTGATGTCTTAGTACATCCTGCAAGAATTATTTCCCCTTTTACTCTTCCTACAACTTGTACCTTATGATCCTTTGAATTTCACTTTACTATTTTTCCAACATTTCTCATTTTCTGCCCTTTTTTTATCCTCTCTGTCAGACCATTGGGAGAAGGAAGCAATGTTGCTTAGCAACCAGTGTGAAACTAGTCAATACTGTGTCTGATATTAACCCATTGGTACCAAGTAAGCAACACAGTCCATGAGTTCATCACTCTCCCCTTGCAGGTTTTAAACTGTGGGTTCACAAAAGTTGGAAGCACAATTTAATGTTCTAATCACAAACTTCAAGGACATTTATGGCTGGTTATACATGTTAGCAAGTTCCAAAGTTGCAAGTTATAGAAATTGTCTGTTTTTTTTTTTTTTTAAGAGAAAGAACAAAAAAAAACCCCAAAGTAAGCAGAAGGAAAGAAATCATAAAGATCAGATCAGAAAGAAATGAAGGAAACAATAGCAAAGATCAATAAAACTAAAAGCTGGTTCTTTGAGAAGATAAACAAAGTTGATAAACCATTAGCCAGACTCATCAAGAAAAAAAGGGAGAAGACTCAAATCAACAGAATTAGAAATGAAAAAGGACAAGTAACAACTGACACTGCAGAAATACAAAGTATCATAAGAGATTACTACAGACAACTCTATGCCGATAAAATGGACAACCTGGAAGAAATGGGCAAATTCTTAGAAATTGTCTTTATTAAAATGGTTCATTTTGGGAGTCTAAATTTAAAAATTTGCTCTGATTGTTTTACTTTCACTTTTTGAACAAAACACTGTCTTGATCTCAGCAGGTCTTTTGTGTGTGTGTGCTGGCTCACTGTTTAGTCATTTAAGTTTATTCATCTGTCAAACAAGGTATATTTTCTGGATTGTATCATTCATTCATCAATATCTGTTGAACTCTGCTGTGTGCCAGGTACCTTGCAAGACACTGTGGAGTATCACTGTGAGCATGCATGGCTCTTAGAACTTTTTTTTTTTTTTTTGTCAGCAGAATCTTTTTCCTGTTTCAGTTTCATCTATTGAAATACCCTATATTGATGCCACGTTTTCAGATACTGTAGTTACTCCTCGACTGGAATGGCTTCTTTGGCTTTGATTAGACAGGCTCTTGAGCCTTTTAGGAAGTGAGTAATAGGAAGCAACACAAAGATCATTATTCACCAGCTCCTTTCCCACATGTAGAGGGGGCGTGACCAGCACACAGCAGTAAAGGTTTGGGAGCATGAATTTGCCTTATACACAATTAGGATGTTGATGAAGTTGGCCTTTGGTGTTTGTCTTCTTCCATTATGAGCCCCCTTTTTTTGCTACAGGTTAACTTCAAATCACCCCAAATATCCAGCACCTTAGGCCAGTCCACGTCACTCCTAGTTGGTGGGGGGCAGTGAGCTGATCTCCCCTCCTTAGGGTGTTAATGCCTTTGTTGAAGGCTCTCAACAAACAGAACGTCTTTGGGGTGGATCAGAATTCCTCGGGGCATTCCTGACAGACAGCAGGCTGAGTCAGCTTGAGCAGATTGCTTTCTTCTTCCTTCGCTTGTCAGGGGGTGATTCTCTCTCACATTGTATCTCCCAGAGTATCTGACAAGGGATATATGGTTGACCATCCTGAGATCCTACATCGACCTGCAGGGTGACTCCATATGGGTTCCTCACATCCTTTGGGTCCTCAGAGTCTGGATAAACTAGGTCATTGTTGAGTTATGGGGGTGGTGTGGATTCCCCCTCCCATCTTGAGTGCCCAGTATCCCGCAATTCTTAGGCTTGGTTCCTGTAAATTGGCAGTTTCAGTTAGTGAAGAGAAGCATCTCCAACGACTAGGTTCCATGAAGCCAGCTAAAGGTGGTTCCAGGCTCAGTGGCTCTAGGTGCTCCCTTGTTATTCATACAGGAATGGTTACATAGGACTCACCAAGGTGTGGCTTTGAACTAGATTTTGACAGAGGTCTCCAAAAGGGAGTAGGCATTTAAATCCTCTGAGTTATCTCTTATGGGACTTGCTTTACTTCACTCAGCACAGGAAAGGAGAAAGAGCCTACAGACACAGAACTAGGCATGGGCATAATTCTAGCAGTTTCCATCACCGAGCACCTGCTGTGGAACAGGCATTGTTCCAGACCCCTTGCGTATGTTATCTTTCAGTCTTTCCAGCAGCCTTGTGAGGAAGGTGTTCATCTTTCTGATTTGCCAATGAGAAAACTGGGACTCAGTAAGGGTAAATATCTCACTCAAGGTCACACAGCCCACAGGGACCAGGAGGGATTTAAATAAAGACAGGGCTTGACTCTGCATCTTGTGCTGTCTCCGCTGGGCTGTGCTCCTCTTCTGCAAATTGGCTTCCACCTAAAGATAGGGGAGAGCTTGGGGGTTGTGGTGAACAGTTCTGGATGTGGGGAATGTGGGAGTCCACCCGTGGACACTCCTGGGTCAGTTTTCGACACGCAGAAGCATTTAGCCCGTCCAGTCTGTACCATTCAGCAGCTCAAGCTGTGGCAGGAACAACTAAGTGGAGAGGAACCAAATTAAAATTTCAAACTGCCTAATTTAGAACCTCTTCCTTGGTTTCTCATTTACTGCCTTGCTGTGTGTCTTTCCGTCTCTCCTCTAAGAATATGAAGTGATGATCCCAATTCCCTTTAAGTGGCTCTTTGTGGCTGGTGTTCTGAGTTAGTGGTGATTCTGAGGATGATAATGATACCACTAATCATGAGTGCTTCACACAGGCTTGACACCAGGCTAAACGTTTAATAAATATTATTTAATCGTCTTCTCCTGACAACTGTGTCACGTGGGTGGTGTAACACCCATTTTCAGTTAAGACAGAGGCTCAGAGAGGTTAACAAACTTGCCCAAGATCACACAGCTGGGAGATGACACAGTTGGCTTTGAACCGTGGATTTTCCAGATTTCAAAGCCATTCTTAACTATTCACCCTGGTGATAAGGTAGGTGGCCCCTTGGTCTCTTTCTTCTGGGTCTCCTGAAGCAGACAGAATCTGTGCCATATACCCAAGCATGGGTGTTCCTCGTGTTAAATTTCATTTGTATTCATCGTTTCTGCATAGGTAACCTGGAGGGCAGGGGCCATGCCCTAAATTTCTGATGGAATGTGTAGAGATCGAACACTTGGGGTGTGCAGTGTAAATTGGGGAAATCCATTGCTTTTCTCCTGGGCAGCCACTGCTTTTAACAGAGAACTCATATCCTAAAGGATTGAGTGGGAATGCTATCAGCAGCTGGGTGGGCTCCCTTCTGCCAGATAAACTTTCTAGAAAAGTAGTTGGATACTGTTCTGTTTTCAGCCCACTTTGGATTTTTTATATCCTGGGAAACAGTAGAGCACAAGATAAGAGCTCTACTACTTATGCGCTAGGTGCCCTAGGGTATGTTACCTGACCTTTCCTGCCCTGCCCTGCCCTGGATTCCTTCACTGTAAAGGGTCTAAAATAGCACCTACTTTATAGGTTGTGGTTTTGAGAATCAAGTGAGATAATACATGTGAGATTGTTGGTGCAAACATGGACACACAGCCCACGCTCAGTAAAATGGAGCTCTTTGTGTTTTGTTTATGTTTTGCGTTCGACTCACTGAATTTTTTATGGACAATTTTTATGAATTTATTCACATGAATTTTTCATGGCCAATTATGAGACTAGAGTATTAGGTTGAAAATTCCATAGGGCAGCGTTAGTAGGACTTACGATAGGATGAAAGGTTGGAGGTTGGAGGACAGTTAAAGATATTCTTGGCTTTTAAAGTGTACAAATTCTCTGCTCATCCATTTCAGTTAGGTTTTTAGAATATGGACATGGTGGTAAAGAGTCTCGTGTCTGACCTGTCCCTAAAGTGCACTGCCGGGGCAAGAGCTTGTCACGTTAGCTTCTCCCACCTGGCAGAGAACTGCAGTCTTCGCTGCTGAATACGGCCCTCTTAACTTCTCCATGGGGTCTGCCATCCAGTTTCAGCAGCAAGAAACTAAAAATATTTGTTGATGGGAAGTCATTTCTCTCTTGTTCACGCCTTCCCCATTGCCTGCACTGAGAAAGCAGCCTTCCAGCTGCCACTCACAACAGGGCTGCCCAGGGCTGGTCGTGGACAGAGGGCGTGACAGCTAGGTCCCATTTCGGGGTGAAGGAGGAGAGCTGATCCCAGGAAGAAGAAATAGAAAAGCAAATTCCTCTGCCTGTTCTAGACGGAGGTGGAAAAAGGGAGCCAGACATGTAAATGGCATTTTCCTCACCCCTTCCACTGCCCCGCTTGGTCTCTCGTCCTCTCAGCACCCCAGTGTCCTACAAAAGAAATCTCTGCTATTTCTCTTCCTCAGAACCGAGAAATCATGAAAGGATTGTTCTCTTTGTGCTTGGTCTATGGCTGAACTTGGGGCTATTTCACTCTCATGTCCACCTCCAAATCTCATATACGCTTCTCTGGTCAGAGGACTAACCTGAGAAACAGTTACTGCGGAGAATACTGCCAGCTTAGCTTCGGAAATTGTATAGCCCCATATTGGTGATCCTTAAATGTAAGAAAATTATAAACGAATGCTTAAGTGCAGTTAATGATGTGGCTTTGTTGGATTTCAAAGGTACAGTTGACATTAGTTTGTTTGTTTAATCATGTATAGAAATAGAGCTGTATGTATGCATGTGTCCCAAAAGCATTTTTATGGTTTCCAAATTAGCTCTCATTTATGGTTAGAAGTTACATACTTGAAAATACAGTGTGTATGATGCGTATATGTCTGTTTGTATATGTGGATGCATTATGGTTACCTGCGTGTGTGCACGTGTGTGTATACACGTGTATACGCATATTGGCCAAAGGCATTGCTGTTTCCCCTGTTTTCTCTCCTCCCCGCAGTGCTGCTCCTGACGCAGGGGGCAGGCTGGGCGGTGCTGGGCCAGGGCAGCGAGCTGCACCTGGTTGAGCACTGACCGTGCACCGTGAGGTCGTTGAAAACGTCAAGTCCAGGCGTATTAAATGGCAGGCCTTTGCTTCGGCAGCTTCATGATGTAGCGCGGGTTCTTGCTGAGCTCATCCGAGTGCAGCAAGGGGACAGGAAGTGCTGGCTGTGCGGGTAGAGAAGGGCTCGCTGCTGGGAGAAGGCTGCCTGGATTTCCTGGGGGATCCGTGTGTCGCAGAGATGAGATCCAAGCCAGAAGCTGGAGAAGGAGGAAGGGACAGGTGCGTGGCCGTGGGCTGAGCTGCCCTGGGAGCGGCCTCGTCTGCGGGCCGGGAAGGAAGAGTCAAGGCCACGGAGCTGTCAACTTCTCTGCCACTTTCCTCCCAGCAGGGGCGGGGAAGGCCTGCCAAGCCTGCCTGGAGGAGCAGCCCTGTGGCTGGTCATAGGCCAAGGGCACATGTCCCCCATGCGGGGCCCAGGGCGGGAAGGCCACCTCGTCATGCAGTCTGAGCAGCCGTGTGCTGTGTGTCCCTTCTGTCCGTGTCCCTGTTTGGGGGATCAAGGGAATGTACCGACCCGAGGTTAGATGAGTGCATCTCACAGCTGGGCAAGGGGCTCACTTGATGTGCCAGCCACACGGCCCATCGTGGGCCGTGCTGAAGGATTTTCAACTCCTGGGGATGCATTTTGCAACTCGGCGTCAGCAGGAGCTCTGCCACATTTTGCCTTTTCAGGCCCCAGTTTGAGAGGAGTGGGCTCAAGAACACAAGGTGGTAGGCTCTTCCTCACCTTCTGCCCAAACGTCATTCTTTTTTTTTTTTTTTTTTTGCGGTACGCGGGCCTCTCACTGTTGTGGCCTCTCCCATTGCGGAGCACAGGCTCCGGACGCGCAGGCTCAGCAGCCGTGGCTCACGGACCCAGCTGCTCCACGACATGTGGGATCTTCCCGGACCGGGGCATGAACCTGTGTCCCCTGCATCGGCAGGTGGACTCTCAACTACTGCGCCACCAGGGAAGCCCCCAAACGTCATTCTTAATAAACCTCGGTCCATAAATAAATGTGTTAGTTTTCAAGTCCAAGTCCTGGGAGCCCTGGTGCATTATCATGGTGAGAATGAAGATATTTTTCTAGTTTTTTTGTACGAATACAACAACAGCCTGGATATATAAACTCTGTGCAAACAGTTGTCTGTGGCTGAACTACCTGTCCCCCCAAATGGGGAGAGGTTTGACGGTGGTCTCTTGAGAATGGACACCATGTTGGAGGGGGCCGGACACAAGGGGTTAGCAGAAACATTCTTTACTTTTTTTCTGACTTTGAGGGAGAATTCCAAGGAAAAATGCAAAATGGGAAAGGAAGAGAGTAGGAAAAGAAGGAATGTTAACAAATGGAGAGAAAGTAAGCAAGAGGGAGTTTTAGATACCAACCATGGCGTCCAGCATATTGCAAGTTTTAATCAGAATCTCAGTGTAAGTTAATGTAAATAAAAGGAAATTTATTAGTGCATGTATCTGAAAAGGGCAGGGATATCTGTTGGGCATGGCTGGCTCCATGGCCCAACAGTGCACACAAGTGGTCTTTCTCCCTCCACCTCAGGGTGTTGCTTTCCTGCCTGGTGACTCTCGGGCCTTCCCCTCAAGGAGGCAAGAAGGCCGCTAACCCCCCAGGACTTCTGTGTTATCTTCCCAGCTACCTTAGTGGAAAAAGAGAGCCCCTTTTACCATCTCTTCCATCACACTCCCAAGTTGGGTCTTAAGGGCGTTGATCAGGTCCCTTGTCTATCCTGAGCCAGTCTCCGCAGTCTGGGGCTATGACGCTCTGGTTGGCCAGGCCCGTTTAGGTGCCTTCCTGGAGCCGGGGTGGAGTCAGCACTGCAGAACTCAGTGATGGGTAGTCTGGGGTGGTGGGGTTCCCTGGGGAACACCAAGGTGCTCTTCTCAGAAAAAAGGTGAATGCATGCTGGGCAGGCAAAGACCCGCCAAGGAAAGATGCAGTAAAGCTGGAAGAGGTTCTGAAAAGAGTTTTTGACACAATGGTGAGGGAAGATGGAAAACCAAAGAAAACCAAACCTGGTCATTGCTTGGGGTGTGCAGAGGCTGAATGATGGAGCTGACACGGCAGAAGGGCTGTGGTCTCAAATAGGAGTTGAGCGAGATGTTTTTTAGATAGTGTTTTCAATCCGGAGCATCCTTTCCCCCCACCCCCCCGGGGCTACAGAACCAAGGTATATGGTTGTTTGGATCCATAGATCTTAATCATTTCTAGAGCCAATTATTCTGAAGGGTCTGAGAGTTAATGAGGAGTGCGTGTCATGCATTGGAATGAATGTATCTTGAGTGCCTATTTAGCAGACACAAGTGATTAAATCATCAATAAAATATGGTTTCTGCTTTCTTTCTGAGGTATGGGTAATTTTACAACAGTAGTTTTTCAAAACACTCATATTCTTTGATGAAAAGGAAATATTCTTTTTCCTCTAGGACTAAGTTATTCAAGCTGTGCTCCCTGGAATACCAGGGGGTGACTAGATGTTCCACAAGAAAAAAACCCACAGCAACCTGTGTCTTGATAAGTTTGAGAAATGTTGCATCTCCTTTGTCCTAGGGGAGGGGGATAGGCATTTGCAGTGCTCGTTATTGTATTAAGAGCTCAGAGAAGTTTGGCAGTAAGAAAACCTTCAGGTTTTGTTCAGCCAGCTGCTCTAGGTAGCTTATGTGACCATAGGATACTTTTCTCATGGCGTGAGAGTAGTGTTGAATATGGGTCATAAAACAGTGCCTAAGGAATCAGCCGTATTTTCTTTGATTTGCATACGCAAAGCCATCTGGAAAGGCTTTCATCGCTCAGTCTCACCTCAGATGTTGGAAGGGACCTCCCTCCACTATAAATCTCTGAGTGGTGCTTTCCTGTCTCTAAGCCAAGCATCTCCATCTTGCCATGACCAGCTTCCCAAGAGATGCGTAATGCAAATAACTCTGGCTTCTCATTGCTTTTGTCCCTTCGGGATTCCTCATCAGTAAATAGCCACAGCCATACCCGTGTTTTGGCGCTGAGAAGACTGACAGATCAGCTCTGCCAATATCACCTTCTGCTGGTGGCACCCAAGATGATTTGGGGAGGTACATGGATGCATCATCAATCACATAAGGAAAAGGTATTCCCTTTCAATTCTCTTTCTGTCGTTTTGACCATAATAAGGAGAAAGTCTCAGTTTGGAGGTAAATATGTCTTTTGTTTTTTAAACAAAGAGAGCAGGCTACTATATCTAACTAAAATGTAATATTTTGTTTTCATTGGGTATGTTTTTTGAATAATTTGCACTTATGACTCTGGACACTTTCGATTCATTATAGGTGATCTTGGCCTTTCCTTTATAGATATAATCCCCTTTTTAACATAAATGTAGGGGGAAATGAGTCAACTTAGAGCAAGATTTCTCAACCTTGGCACTAATGATATCTTGACAAGATAATTCTTTTGTTTGCTGTGGGTGGCTGTCCTGTGCATTGTAGGGTATTTAGCAGCATACCTGGCCTTCATCCAGTAGAAGCCAGTTGCACCGCCTCCCTCCAGGTTGTGACAGTCAAAAAATGTCTCCAGGGCTTCCCTGGCGGCACAGTGGTTAAGAATCCGCCTGCCAATACAGGAGACACGGGTTTGAGCCCTGGTCTAGGAAGATCCCACATGCCGCGGAGCAACTCAGCCCGTGCGCCACAACTACTGAGGCCCACGTGCCTGGAGCCCGTGCTCTGCAACAAGAGAAGCCACAACAATGAGAAGCCCGTGCACCTCAACGAAGAGTAGCCCCCGCTCTCTGCAACTAGAGAAAGCCTGCGCGCAGCAGCGAAGACCCAATGCAGCCAAAAGTAAATAAAATAAATTAAAAAAAGAAATGTCTCCAGACATTGTCAGATATTCCCTGGGGGATGTGATTGTCCCCAGGCAGTGAGAACTACCAATTTAGAGCCACAAGAAGTAAATATGAATAGCAGTGGTACAGAAGCATAGCAAAAGTTGCAAAGGTGCTAGCTAGGCATGACTGGTTCAGTTTAGTGAGCTGAAGTGCCACTAGCTGGCCTGAAAACAGGACACCTTTGCCCCACCCCATCCTCGTCTCCACTTCACAGCCTTTCCAGATGTGGCTCTACGCGCGCGCATCTATGCATATCCCAGTTCTTTGTGGACATTTTGTAGAAGAACAAGCTTTGACCATGTTGCCACTGGACTTGCCTGCTCCTTGGAAGGGAGCATTACACAGTCCAGCTGCACAACAAATGCCGCGTCGCCAGAAATCAGAAAAGGAAAGAATGCTGAGTCATAATTTCCTTCACACAGGAATTAACATGTATAATACTTTTGAGATTTTGAACTGTGACGCGGCTCGGAGCTGGTGAAGGAGCGAGGTTTAAAGATCCGTTCAGCATTAGCATCGGTGAGGATCGCCGGCTGCTTTCATTAGTCGGCTTCAGGTTCTCTGTGTTTCATTTAGAAGCAGCTGTGATCGCTAATGGAATGACCCCGGCGTCATTTTCTGTTCCGAAGCAGGAGGCAAGGTGGCTTCTCTTATGATGTTGTGTTCGCCACTTGTGCCGTCGCCAGATGCTGATAAAATGTGGTCCGTGGCCTTCAACAAAGTTCCTCTTTCTGTAAAAGAAAATTTTGTTTTCATTTGTAATAAAGATTCAGGCTCCAGGCTTCGAAAGCGTAGGGCTTCATGTTGCTTGACTGACTGCAGCAAAGGCATGGGAAGGGGGAGAAGTCCGTTTTCTTGTTTCCTCCCACTGCTCTTCTTCCCCACTAAAGCTCTCCACAACCTGGCCGGAGAAGCGGGCAGGCCTGGCTGCGGGAGGCCACTCCCCAGGCTCCCTTCTACTTGGGGCTCACTTGTCCCCAGCTCTTGTCTCCCTGTGGTCCGCCCACTGCAGTCCTCTCTAAGCTTCGTTGTTGTGAGCATGTAGACCTCCCCCTTAGCCCCCTTCCCATTCCCCCCCCCCCCGCCATCAGGATGCCCTTTGGATCAGAACAAATGCTTGCCGTAACAATAATAATAGTAACATAAGAGAGTAGTGTGGTATTTGTTTATGATTCCCAGCACAGCAGCTCCAGAGTGCTCCCATTCAAATGCTACGTTAGACCCAGTTATTCTCCTGCTAAAATCTTTCCAAAGGCCGACATCCTCCAGGGGTCCCAGGCAAGCTCACCCCTGAACCACCAGACCTCTGCCCCAGCCTCCCCTCTGCCCCTGGTCCCTCTGCAGAAACAGCTGTGTCCAGTCCTTGCCACTCCTCAGACACTACTTGGAGGTGTTTTCCCTTAGCTTTCTTCTCTTTCTCTGCCGGTATCTTTGAGGCTCCCTCTCTTTCCTCCTTAGGGGCTTTCCTTAAAAGTTGCGTCCTCAGTGAGGCCTTCCCTGTCAAAAACAGCCACTCTGCTCCCTGCCCAGGCTCACCATGGCTGCCTCTGCTGCTCGATTTTTCTCCGCCATCCTCTCCTCCCCTTTACAGCCCACTTTTTGCACGAGGTTGCGTACCTGCCATCCCCAGAATCCAGCCCCACGAGGGCTGGGTCTTGTCTCTCTGGTCACTGAGGCATCCCTAGCACCTGACTCATATAGCGTGCTCAATACATTTGGGCACATTAATGACGGAACTTGATTAGTTCAAACAGTAATAACAGAAGATTGTTTGGGGGGTTACAGAGTGCATCTCTGTGCACTTTCTTGTTGGTCCTCACTACAGCCCCAGGAGGTAGGCTAGGCAGGCATTTATCATCCCCACTTTACAGATGGGGAAAGTGAGGCCCAAAGGTATCCAGGGGTTTGTCCCAGTTCACACAGCTGGGAATGGTAGAGCTTGGACTCCCTTTTTCTTCCTCCTGCAGTGTTGACCTTTGCTGTCTGGCGTCTATGATTCTGATCGCCTTCTAGAATTCTAGGGCAGTAGCAAGTGAAACTAGCAGACCTGGGTCATGGGACCTGGTAAATGAGTATCATGGTGAAATCCCTCCTGTCTGCTGGCCCCTTCCAGATGGGCTGCCTTCCCCAGGCCTTCAGTATAATTAGCTTGGAGGCCTTTGGCCCTGATGCAGTAACCGGTAAGAAGCTATCCATTACTGCCGTTCATTAAGACAGGCGACACAAGATGAAATATTTTAGGTGAATCATCTGGCCTAATTTAGAAAGGCTCGGTAGGGCCAGCGCCTTTCATTTATCAGGGTGAGGTATCTGTTATCAGAGAGATCCACACACGGACTTATTTATTATCCAGAATCTGTTTTTAATTTTGGAGATTGTTTACCTAAACTGCTGTGTGTCAGATTCTAGGACGGATTTCTGCTTAGCGCTTAATTTTAGATACTTGCCGTGGCGGAGAGTAAAAAATGGGTCTCCAGAATTTGTGGTTTCATTATGAATCTTACCTCCTGGCAGTCCCTACCAGTAGTTTGTCTTTGAAATCTCCTTGGTACTTGTTAACCCTGCTCTGCTGTGAAAGAGATATAGTTTATTTATTGGACTTTGCCCATTTATGAAAAAGTATAGAAATTATTAATGGTTTAGCATCTATTAATGCATTACTTGGGTGGAATTCAAATTCTAATATTTATGGAAAACCCTTTGTAATGAAACGGGCAGAGAATCAGCTCTCCTACTCCTTAAATTTGGAAGGCTCTAGATGCCTTGGAATGACTCCCTGTGAAATATGAGCCCTGCTGGCTTTATATGTACACCCATAAATAAGAAATAAGTACTTTGGGTTGGAGGAGAAATAATTAAGAATAGTTGTGTAGATAATAAAGAAGAAATGGCCCCGTTTGGTGAACTGTGTGCTTGGGAAATGCCAGAGGCTGCCAGGACCTGGATGAGAGATTTGGGAAAGACTAGTGCTGGGAGATTGTGGGTATGGAGGGCTTCTGGAGACAGAGGGATGGAGAGCCCTGTGGAGGCCACCTTGGAGCCACGGTAACATGTTAGAGGCTGTGTACATAGGGATTAGAGCTGGGAATCACAAGACCTTGTTTGGATTCCAGCTCTTCTGTGCTGTTGTTGAACTTTTCCCGACCTCAGTCTCCTCATCTGTAAAATGGAGCTAATATCTTACAAAATTAGCTTGAGGATAAACGGTATAGACTTAGAATTACCAAAAGTAATAAATGTATCTGTGTACATGAGGCCTAAAGAGATGACCTGATTAGGGCAAAAGTGGCAGAGCAGGATAGAAAAGATATACAGATGTCTATTACGTATTCACACATATATATGTACATCTTAGGGTGTGTGTGTGTGTGTGTGTGTGTGTGTGTGTGTGTGAGATTGCTGGTTGTCGAGCAGGAGATAGAGAATATAGGTGTATGTGTGTAAGTGTGAATAATGAGCTCAACATGGAATTTTTAAAAAAAATTAGGGTCTCAGAGCACAGTCAATGAATGGGTACCTCTTATGCACCAGGGCTCTTCCGCCTAGGGAGTATGGTATTGGGTTCCTTGAGGTTTTCTTAGACCACCCAAAATTTCTCCCTGACCTGCTCCTGGTATAAGTTCCTCGTTTGGTTAAATCTCCACATCTCTATTGACATAAATTCTGAGTCCCAGCCATGCTCAGCAGCAAAGAGTTCTGAGATTCACTAGTGATGCTTACCAGGCTTATTGGTCTAGGAAGTGGTAATGTGGTTCATAGTCTCTTGTTCTTCGTTTTTGTTCGTTAAATAAGGAAACCAAAGCCTAGTGTGATCAAGTCAACTGGTCAGGCTCACACAGGGAGTTAGATGTGAGCCAGGACTAACGTTAGGTCTCTGGCTTCCAGTTTACTCGTCTCACCACACTTCCCTTCTTACCATGTGCAGCCTCAGTGTTTCTGCAGACCACCCAGGAGCACTACAGTCAGCTGTCCCCGACTTGTCAAAAGTACAGATTCAAGAGCATAAAGTGTTTGATATCCTTCTTGCGGTGTGTGGTGGCCTGCATGGACAACTAAGGCCAGGACACTATTTGGATTGGATGAGATGATGATGACGATGACGACGATGACAACTCATTTATTTAGCGTTTCCATATCCCAGGCCCTGGGCCGTGCATTTGATGTATATTATCTCATTAAATTACAACAATCTTATCCCTGCAGGACAGTCTTTCCACTATGCACATGAGGAAAATGGGGTCCAGATCAGTTGAGGAACACTCTAGAGTCACAAGCTAGCAGGTATGCAAGTCTCTCAGACTCCAAAGCATGTGTTCGTGATCACAACATACATGAACACATCTCCTATGGGCTTGTGAATGGTGCTATGCAGAGGGTAGCATAGATGCATCCTCTGCATGTCACAAATAAAGACTCTCATTTGAAGGAGCAAAGGAGTCTTTGGATGGTTGGTCCTCCTGCAGGCAGCATTTAGGTAGTAGGGAAGAATGTTCTTTCATCCAATACAGAACTTCCCTGGATCTATTTCATCTGTGTTCTGTGTAGAGCTTCTGTGTATATTTTGCCATGACTCAAGCAAGCACTGGATGTTATTGAGTAGATCATGTCCCCAGTTCTTCATTTTTGTATATTGTAGGCAAGAAATACTCCCAGGGGAATTTCCGGACGGTCCAGCAGTTAGGACTCCGCTCTTTTACGGCCGGGGGCCCAGGTTCGATCCCTGGTGGGGGAACTGAGATCCTGCAAGCCGCCTGGCACGGCCAAAAAAAGAAAAAAGAATTAATCCCATAATGATTCATAAAAGTGAAATTGCTGGTTGCGTGTACCTGCCAGGTTAATTGGCTAAAGGGTATAGATGTTTCCTGACTCCAGAAGGAAATGATCCCTCATACTGGACAAAGGACAAAGGAACCATCTTCTGTCTAGAAGATTTGGACTCTCTCTTCCCTAAGTGTTTAGGGAGGTTGAGTCATCAGTCTCATACCTGGAGGTATAAGGACCTCCCCGTGGAGACCCGGGGTTAGGTGGGTCGAGAGTGTTGAGCATCTCTGCTGTGTGGCGAAGGCAGAGGCCCCAGTCATTGTTTTCCTCATCTTACCTGAGTAGCTGTAGCCAAATAGCACAGGTTTGGGAGTCAGCTTCAAATTCATTCATCCACCAGTCTTGTCCTCTGGCTACATACCAGCTTTTAAGTATGCAGGTTACAATCTTAACGTTTAGGTTAACCGTCGAATAAAAATAAAAATTAATAAGGTAGAAAAAAAAAAGAGTGTGTCTTTACTTACAGTTCTTACCGGAGCTGTAGAAGGGCTCCATCTCAGCCCAAGTGATTCCAGTCTAGGCAACGGGCTTGCTTCTCTGCGAAGTGCAGTATGTGGGTGCTGGCCTCTACCTGCGGTGGGTGTGGGATCCGCCTGAGGTCACATAGCAGGGAGCATAAGAAACTCTGCTGTCCAAAGCTGCTTTGCTCTCCTGGAAAAGTTGTCTCGGGGGATCCTACTTCTCCCCCAGAGGGCCATGGGGATTGGGTGCAAGCTGTTAGCTGTGATGAAGAAGGTGAAGCTGATGAGGAGGAGGAGGAGGAGGAGAATGAATGCTACGCTGACATTTGAATAGAACCATTATCTCCAGACAGGCGCTGCTCTAAGTAATTCGCCCATGTAATCCTTCAGCATCCGTTTGAGGATGCTATTATTGCTGTCCCCATTTTGCAGTTCAGGAAACTGTGGTTAACTGATTTGCTCAAGGTCTTACTATTGGTATGTGGTGATGAAGTTGGCCTCGGGGTTGAGTCTGTGCTTGGTGTCTGGAAGTGCTTGTTGGGAGAGGTACACTCTCCTTGCCCCATCAGTCGTCACCTTCTTTCTCTTCTCCTCGTTGGGATTGTTTTCCTTTTGATCAAGAATAAATATACAGAAGGGAGCGAAGATCCATCTGGAGCATCTCAGCCGGTCCCTTTTATCAGGTCTTTCCTCTGACTTTACCTACCTGCCTGTCCCCAGGCCCCTCTCTCTTGCCTGGACCGCATATACCCACCTGTATTTTCCCCCAGCAAAACCAGTTCTCAAAACCTCCATTCACCCTAAGTTATAGGTGATTCACAGAAGCTGAATGTGTTACTTATCCCAGTAATATTTGTATTTTGGTTGTAGTCAAAGCATTGAAGGTGGAATTTCAGATCTATGCAACCAGGTTCTGCTTTCCATTCTGACTAACCTTTTAACCTCTAGGCCAACCTGAGATCCAAAGCTAGGAATTCCCTTAAAAATGGCTGCCTCTCATTCTGTTCATTCTAGTCCACAAGCCAATCAGGAACACATATGAAAGGTGAAGTAACACGCAGGAACCGAAGCAGAATTTTTTTTTTTTTTTTTTTTTTTTTTTTTTTTTTTTTTGTGGTACGCGGGCCTCTCACTGCTGTGGCCTCTCCCGTTGGGGAGCACAGGCTCCGGACGCGCAGGCTCAGCGGCCATGGCTCACGGGCCCAGCCTCTCCGCGGCATGTGGGATCTTCCCGGACCGGGGCACGAAGCCGTGTCCCCTGCATCGGTAGGCAGACTCTCAACCACTGCGCCACCAGGGAAGCCCCCGAAGCAGAATTTTAACCTCATCCCCACCCTGGGTTTGCATGGTGCCACGGTCTCCAGTAGCATCCTCCGGATGTGATTTCCGTATTACTCATCCAGATGCTCGATGAGACTGAAATTAGTGGGCTTCACTGGGTCCAGCCCAGGCTGCAGTCAGGCAGCTGATGCAGGGAGCGTTCCTCAGATGCTGAGACCAGGAGGAGAGAGGCTGGGTGCTCCTTGTTGCTTGGGGCCACCGACCCCGTGGACTAAGACAGGAAGAAGATGATGCTCACCTCTGGCAAGTCCAAGTTGTTGATGTCCTGCCTCTCCTGTTCGGGGCTGTTCTACCTACAAGGCCATCTTCTGGAGGCCGTGTTTTTTATATAACATTTTGTCCCTTTAGAAATTATCATGATGCATGTCAAGAGCGTTCACACTGAAAAAAAAAAATATGTCACTTTAGCTTCCAAGTTTCTGATTGTCTAAATAACGCAGCAACTCAACATACAGCTGTCTGGCATTTTGACAGTACAATAACCCATAATTCTTCCTGCCACTCAACACTTCAAGGTTAGCATTTTATAGTTTGCTCTCAAGGAGTATTCATTTAAAATTTCAAGAGCAAAGAGTTGAATGTGGCTGCCTTGTACCTCTCTTTTGATCTTTCCTTTATTTACTTGGGGGCTCTTCCAGTTTATTACATGTATTTTATGGGATGCTCATGCGTGTGTATAAACTTTTTTGGAAGAGGTAGAATGTTGTTCAACTTACTGTGTCTCATTCTCCATGTAGTTGGGGATAAGGGTGGGAAAGAGCTGCTGAGCTTCAGAGGGCAGCTACGCTGTCTGCAGTTTCCAAGCATTTGCTATGGAGTGAAGCATGAAGGGATTGGGGGAGGGTATGGACCAGTTTAGGACTCGTTCTTGCCTCCTTTCAGAAGGCAGGTGAAATCCTCACAGCGGCCTTCTGAGGAAAGCGGAAGTTTCCAGTTCTCAACTTTCTCACTAGCGAAACCTGCTTGCTTGGTCCTGTCTTGATTCTTGAGTCATGAGACGGATTCTTGGATACTCAGCCAACACTTTTGATATAGCTGCTGGTTGCGAATCTTCCTCCCTAGCTTGCTTGCAGTTGGTCATCCTCAGGCAGGTTGACATCCCTAGGCGGGAGACTGGGTTATGAATCTGGCTTTCATAAATTTCCTGCATAACCTTGGCCAAGTCAATAATTTGCCTCTTTGAACTTCTTATTTCTAAAACATAGTTAGTCGTCCTAGCCATACCTGCTTTTACAGGCTTGTAACTAGGTCAAGATGAAGCAACAGAAGTTCATGTGCTTTGCATTATTGAGTTGCGCTAACTGAATATTAGAGATCATTGTGGGTTTTTTTTCCTTTGAATCCATTCCCACTTTACCTCCCTGATCTACATCCCTGCCTGTGGTAATCAAGTGGCTTATTGTGACGCGTGGGTCATTTTCTGAGACAAGGAAAGTCAACGTAAGTGCCTTGTGCCGTGAACAGGATTTATTTATTGGCCCTCCTTGGACTGTGTCCGAGGGTGAATTTTTGGATCTTGGGCACCCTTAGGACATTTCAGGGTCTAAAATTTCTAAGATAAGATTATTTTTAGATTGACAACTGACTCAGTAAATGTGCTTTGCCTGTGAAAACCCTAACTCTCCATGTTCGCCGAGGTACTCTTAAGCCCATGAGGTTAAGCACCATTTAAAAGCCTGAATGTGTATGTAAAAAGAATTACTGTGTTGATATGCAGTCTGTTAACACTTTCAGAGCCATTAGAGTGATAAACATTTTACCGTCTTTGGCCCTAAAATCTCTGTAACACAGTTTGCTTGTTGAGAACTGTTGGAATTGATGCTCCTGGCAGGGGGATTAACTCTTCTTCAGCAGCCTGGGACTGACTTTGACAAATCTGGGGAGGACTGGTGACCGGAAATTAAGGAATGTTTGAATCCCAGCTCCTGGGGTGTTTCTAATGTGTGGACTTTCTCTGGTTGGTTGGTTGGTTTTGGTGGGGAGGGGTCCGGGTTGACAGCCCCCAGGCTGTTAGAGGTTTCATGAACTCTCTTCTTCAGAATTGGCAATCTTATCCGCTCTGCATCTGCTACTTCTAAAAAGGGAGTTTGAAGTCTTGTGCAGGCTGCTTGGGATAAGATGGTGGAGTATCACAGTTCCAGGCTTAAAATAGCCTGGGCCCTGGAAGGGGACAGCTTGGCAGGGTTAGCCACAATGTTTAGATACCAACAATAATGCAGTCACTTGAATTACATATCATTCTATGCATTTCAGAGGGCCTTTCCATCTGTTACCACACTGATCTCAGAATAGTAGTGTGAAATAGAACTGATCAGGGTTTCTAAAATGATGCTAAGAATTTTTTTGTGATTATAAGAATAGTACGTATTCATTATAGAAATTTTGGAAAATACTGAAAATGATAAGGAAATTAAGATTGCCTGTAATTCTCCACTTTCCAGAAATAACCACTTAAACCATTCTGGTATATATCCACCCCTACATATACTTCATTTTGTATGTATTTGTACGTGAATCTGTACCATATACATGTATAATTTTATTTGGGATCACTCAATAATGATACTGTTTTGTTACTTTTACTTATAAACACTTATCCATGTTGTAAACAGTCCCTGAAAACCTAACATTGAATGTCTGAATAGTATCTGTTATAAAGGATGCATCCTGATGTTGTCGAGTAAATAGATGATTTTCCATTGTTCCCTGTTGTACTCAGCACCATGAAGTATGTGCCAGGACGTACAGCTTTCTTCATTTTAAACACACCTCTGGTTATATCCTTAAGATAAACTGTTAGAAATGTTCTAGCCATACCACTTCTATCTACCTTCCAAGGATAATTACATAAAATGTCAGACTTAAGGCAGATATTTTATCATCATTTTCTAGGCGGGAAAACTGAAGAACAGAGACTTGCACTGACTTGCCTAAGGATGCACAGCGAGTTAGTGGATGAACCAGCTGCCCCATAGTAGCATCTGCCTTACCTCTTACCATCTGGAGGTGAGAACACCTCCCCCTGCAAGGGCGAGCTGTGTTACATGTGGTAGTTGTGGGTTCTCTTTACGACCCACCCTTCATTAAGTGTGGTTTGCTGGCCTGATGACCCACCCCCACCCAGCAGCCTTTGAGATGGAAATTAAATAGATCTTCATTCCATTTCCTGTCATGGCTTCTTAGCACTTCCTGGGCTCTCCCCCTCCGAAGCTGTCTCTCCAGCCCAGCCCTGTCTCAAGAGTGGTGGCCAGGCTGCCTGCCTGCCTGCTTGCTTGCCTCCCTTTGGATCTCAAGCATTTTGAGGGGAATGCCTGTCAAGTTCCAGGCCCTGTGTTGGGTACAGGGGATACCGAGGTGTGTTGAGCTCAGCCCTGACCCTCAAAACTCATCTGGGATTAAAGCTGAAATACAAACAGATAACTGTGATGAAGTAGGATGAAGACATGGTCCCAGGACTGTGGAAGAAATAAAAATGTCCTACTTGGTGACTTTCATAGTGATATTCCCAGTGCATGACAGACCTCTCCTTCGTAGCCACAGTGGGTCCTTTTGGTCTCTTATTCTAGAACATTTGTTTTGCTCCGATCTGTCCCCCCCAAAGTCTCCCCACTTTCCCTTCCTTTTGTCTCTTGTCCGCTTCAACTTGTTTCCCATTGTTCATGTACACAGCAGGCAGTTTATAAGTAGCTACACATATTAACTCACTTAAGCTCACATCTTTGTAAGGTGAAGGCTTACTGTTTTCCCCGTTCTCAGAGGAGGATCCAGGGTCCAAGGCCACACAGCCAGCTGGTTGGACCAGAAGGCGGGCTGGCTGTAGAGCTTGCTCTCTTGACCTTGCACGCCACTATTTCAGGACCATTTCCTCTTGCATTCATCCCCTTGCCTTGCATTGCACCTGGCATGGGAGTCTAGAAACTCTCTCAAGGTGGTAACTTATTCCTCTCCCACCACCCAGGAGGCACATGGATGTCGGGACCTTGGCCATTCTCCCATAAGGTTACAGAATATCCCAGAACCAGGGAAGTGTGGCGCTGAGAGAGACCCAAGAGGAAAATCTCCTTTTTCACCCATCCATTTACCTCTACACTCAGCAACTTTTTGAGCTGTCTGAAGGTCATGGTACTCTACCATGGACCAAAACAAATGTGGCATCTGCTCTTGGGAAACTCACTCTCCAGAAAGTGGGGAAATAGTTTACACAGCTCGTGGGACTGCTGGGCTGCTGGGAGGGAAAGCCCTAAGGGTGAAAATGTTCCCAGGTTGAAATGCCTAGCTTTCTTCAGACTTGTAGGGACCCGTTGGTTCTGGCGGAAAGACTATCTTCTCTCCAGGGAACCTTTCATGTTCCTGGGTCTCACGAGTCCAGAATGAGTAGTAGAAAGCTTTTTGTCCAAAAGGCCTAGTTGGGGCCTGGATTTTATTGTTGTCATAGTACCTGGATTACAAAAAATAAGCTTCATCATAATGGAGGGAGAGGAGGAAGCAAAATCATGCCGGGTTTTAGATTAGTTGTGGATATTTTTTTCTCCTTATTGAGATTTATAGTATGCCCAAGTGCCTGGCACTTGGGTTGATTTGAATGAGAAAATATATATGCATATATATGCATGCTTGAACAATGTCAGGCTTGTAGTGTGTCTCTAGTTCCTCTGTAAGTCCCCAATCCAGGGGTTTCTTGTGTAGCTCCATTCCAACAAGAACGGGCGTTGCTTCAGTATTCATTTCAGTGGCATTGACAATACTGACAGTATAATTGACCTGAAAAGTTCTGGATTTCCTGTTAATGCACTTTAGAAATGTACATCAACTACCAAAAAAAATCATTTCTATCTACATTTCACTTGATTTCCATTTTCAAGAGAGAGGCTTCATCATTATTATTCTATTTGAATAGCACTGATATCTTGAAGGATGGAAGGAGATTTCTATTGTATGCGGGAGTACTTTATTTCGATATTTTCTTTGTCTGATTATACATGATAAACACACATTAGTGACATTTCATGCATGTTTGGAAGATAAATGGGGATATCTCTTTAAACCATTCCTGACACTTGCTAACCTGTGAGCTTAATGGCATTTTCTCTTTGATTCAATAATTTGTCTGTCAGAAAAAAGCTGGGCTGACATTCTCCTTGTTGTGGGATTGAAATGGAAAGAAATCTCTTCTCTTGAAGGAAATTTTTTTTTAAATGGTGGGGAACATTTTAGGATAAAAATGTTTCTGAAATTCTTTGGGGTTTTGGTGGTGGAGGTGGCAGGGAGTGCGGATGGAGAGGGTGGCACTAATGAATGCCAGAGCCCTGACACTATGCGTGTGGCAAGTGATAAAAGGGAGATGATTACCTCAGTCTGAAAGTCCTCTTGAAATGATTGGGGAACATGTAAAATCTTGCAGATGAAGGTGGCTTCTACCGCTGTGTCTTGTGGGAGGTTGTCAGCCTTGCTCCCGTGGAGGTGGTTGGGTTGGGGTGTGTATCCACGTGTGAGAGGATGGCTCTGACTCCATTCACCTGCCTCGGTTCCCTCAGCCTCGTTCTGGGTGGGGAGGGGTGAGGCAGAGGGCTTGCTGTGCATCGTCCTGGAGAGGTTCTAAACCCAGGTGGTCGTTTTTCCCTTTTGGGAGATTTTGGAGAAGGCTTTTCAGGGGCTGTGGTGACAAGGAATCCTAGAGGTGAACCTGGAGTAGGGAGGCAAGTGGTGGACTGGGAGGTGGGAGCTTGGCATTCTTGGGGGAGCCCTTTGCATTTGTGATAAAGGTGAGCATGCTGGGCATGAGGTGCTCTTTCAGAGCTGTATCATGTGACCCCCTCCTCCCCCACCCCTCCAGTGTACTGCTGACCCTGTCTCCTCAGACCCCTGCATCAGAGGGCTCCTGGGAAGTCTGATTAGGTAAAGTCGATGAGAGTAGGCAGGTGGTCAGGACTTGGGAGCAGGATTGGGGAAGATGTTGGGGGGTCAAAGTCTGCTTATCCCTCTGCCCCCTTCTCCATTCCAAGGGGTCTTCAGGTGTGCCACTGGAAAACACTGACTCATTAAGATCCCTTATTGATTCATTCAACAGTTTTTATCGAATGCCTCTTGTGTGCCAAGCATGGCTCTAGACACTGGGGATGCATCCCAAGTTCCACAGGTTGTCAATAGCAAAGTTGGGAGTAGGACCCAAGTCGCTTAAGTCCTGATCTGGTGCTTTTTAGCACTGCCTCCCTGGAGACTCTGCCTACTACAGGAGCCCAAGGGTCTGAAATTCTTTCCCATTATTTGGTTGTTCCTCCCATGGCTTCCGGTCCCCCGCCCGGCCATGGCTTCTCCGGTTTTTGATCCTGAGTCATGCTGGGTTGCCCTAGCAAAACACAACAAACATAAACAAAAATGAAGATGTTAACCATCATGTGTATTTTCCCAGCATGGACTTTCTACCAGCAAGTAGGGCCATCTAAAGACCTTTGAACATCCTGAGAACTTTTATTTTCTATTTTCTAAATTTATTTTATTGAAGTACAGTTGATTTACAGTGTTCTGTTAGTTTCTGGTATGCAGCAAAGTGATTCAGTTATACATATATAATAGTTTGCATTTGTTAATCCCAAACTCCCAATCCATCCCTCCCCCATCTTCCCTCCCTCTTGGCAACCACAAGTCTGTTCTCTATGTCTGTGAGTCTGTTTCTGTTTTGTAGATATGTTCATTTGTGTCATATTTTAGATTCCATATATAAGTGATCTCATATGGTGTTTGTCTTTCTCTTCTGACTTACTTCACTTAGTATGATAATCTCTAAGTCCATCCATGTTGCACATGGCATTCTTCATTCTTTTCATTCATTCAAATGCCAAATTTCATTCTTTTTTTTATGGCTGAGGAGTATTCCATTGTTTATATTCCATTGTTTATATGTATCGTATCTTCTTTATCCATTCATCTGTTGATGGACATTTAAGTTGTTTCCATCTTGACTATTGTAAATAGTGCTGCTGTGAACACTGGGGTGCATATCTATTTTCGACTTATAGTTTTGTCCAGATAATGTGCCCAGGAGTGGGATTGCAGGATTATATGGTAGCTCTATTTTTAGTTTTGTAAGTAACCTCCGTACTGTTCTCCATAGTGGCTGCACCAATTCACATTCCCACCAACAGTGTAGAAGGGTTTCCTTTTCTTCACACCCCCTCCAGTATTTGTTATTTGTAGATTTTTTTTTTACTGAGCACCTTTATTTTAGGTATCTTACTACATAATACATCAAACATATTAAAACAACCCCCCCATTTCACATTACATATGATTTATAGAATTTCAGTGTGAAAATTTTGGAAGTATTCTAAAACTAATTTTAACAGTTTTGAGGCTTGGGGGTAAATTCATTTTCCTATGATATAAACTTTGTTATATGTAACTGTAGAGCTGGACTTAATTTGCATTTGACTGACCAATGAATGTATTTTCTTTTGAAACTTATTTAAACATTAATCTTAGTTTTAGAAATTTTATTTCACATCTTGGTGCCGTTTTTTCAGCTCTCAAACATTCTGTTGGCCATTAAAAAATTTAAAAGAGCGCCCTTGACACTGTGCCTATGGCTCTTCACCGATTAAAGGCACTGAGAATAGATCTCCTGGCACCCACCCACCTAAAACCAAATCCTGGACCTCAGCAGTTGCTTTCCCTCAGGGGACTCCAGAAGGGCTAGGCTTCTTTTCAAGCCTCTTCTCAGTGTGCCCTCCTTGCCCTGCCCCTCAGGGACTGGCCTGGGTGTTATAGAAGTGACCCTGCTGCAGGCTCAAGAAGAACTCTTGTTACCACCTGCTATGGTGTCTGAGTCAGCTTGCGCTGCCATAACAGCATACCACAGATTGTGTGGCTTAAACAACAGACACTTACTGTCTCAAAGTTCTGGAGGCTGGAAGTCGCAGATCAAGGTGCTGGCTGATTTGGTTCCTGATGAGGGCTCTCTTCTTGACTTGCAGACAGCCGCCTTCTTGCTGTGTCCTCATGGTGGGGAAAGTGAGCAAGAGCTCTGGTCTCTTCCTCTTCTTCTAAGAGCAATAATCCCATCATGAGAGGTCTACCCTCATGACCTCATCTAGCTGAATTACTTCCTGAAGGCCTCATCTCCCAAGACCATCACAAGGGAGTTAGGACTTTAACATAGGAATTTTGGCAGGAAAACGTTCAGTCCGTAATATACAGTGTGGTAGGGAAGCATGGGCCTCCAAATCTATGTCTGTGGGCTTCATATCCCAGTCCTACCACTTTTTAGCAATGTGACTTAGGATAAGTTGGTTATACTCTCTGAGCCTCAGTTTCTCCTTCTGTAAATTGGGGATAACAATCATTGGCAGAGTTATTTGTATTAGAAATAATATTTGTAAAGGGCCTAGCACCAAGTAAGTAACCCTTCTCCTTAGAATTTCCCCAGTGATCTGGAGTATCTTTAATTAAATGAATGTTTGAAGAACACTCAGGTGTGTGTGTGTGTGTGTGTGTGTGTGTGTGTGTGTGTGTGTGTGTGTGTGTGTGTGTGTGTGTGTGTGTGTGTGTGTGTGTGTGTGTGTGTGTGTGTGTGTGTGTGTGTGTGTGTGTGTGTGTGTGTGTGTGTGTGTGTGTGTGTGTGTGTGTGTGTGTGTGTGTGTGACTGATTGAGACAGAGGCCAGGAGCATGGCCGAGGCAGAAGACGGGTAAACTCTCTGGCACTAGGGAAAAACTGGGCTTCTGCAAGAGGTATTTGTTTCTACATTTCTGGAAGGTCTCAGGCTTGCAGGAACTCCTTGGGTTGTACCAGTGCACGGAGGGTAGACTGAGAAGGCTCTTCAGGGATCAGGCATGGAGAGGACATACAATTCAGGATCGAAGGACCCTCAAGCTGGGAAGAGTAAGCTTGGGTTTTTACCAGAAGAGGCTCTGCCATTTACCCTCAATTACTTTTGCCATTTCCAGAATAGGGAACAGAAACTGAAATGATTAGTTTTCAAAAATGTGGGAGTTTTGAGCCTGGGATGGGAGTGGGTGTTGGTATTCATGCACAAAGGGCACTGGACTTCGCAAATTGCATTGGTATCTGGGGAAGGAACCAATGACCAGCACTTAGAGAGCAGTCAGAACAGGGAGGGCCACCCCTGGCTGTGAGGATAGATGGGTCATGATATGAGAGCAGTCAGTTCCCAGGCATCCCACAATTGGAGGGAATTGGCAGGTGAAAAATCAGAGGAAGCTGATCGTCCCCCAGAGCCTTCCACTTGAGTCGTGGCTGCCGGAAGCGGGTGAACCTTTCTGACTGACTCAAGTGAAGCCTGGACCCTGGTGGGAAGAAAGTACCTGTCTTCCCTCCCTCCCTCCGTTCCATCCTTCCTCACTCGAGTGCACAGTGAGGATTAGGCACTCTCCTAAGCACTTGTATTACATCTGTGGGCAAAACTGACAGACATTCCATGGACCTTATAAAGTATAATTAAACAGGTAATATGATACAGAAGTAAATTATATGGTATGTTGGAAGGTGATAAGTGCTATGGGAATAAAGAAAGAAAAGAGAGCACATAATAAGTAGTCCTGGGTGGAGGTGGCAGGGGAGGGTGGCGTTAGTGAGCAGGGTGGTCAGGGGAGGCTGTGTTAGGAAAGGGAGTTGAGGAAGTGAGCTGGAGGAGAAAAGGAGTAGCAAAATGAGTTTGCCATTTCTTTCTCTTTTTTTTTTAACTTTTTATTTTATATTGGAGCATATCTGATTAACAATGTGGTGATAGTTTCAGGTGCACAGCAAAGGGACTCAGCCATACAAATACATGTATCCATTCTCCCCCAGACTCCCCTCCCATCCAGGCTGCCACATAACATGGAGCAGAGTTCCCTGTGCTCTACAGTAGGTCCTTTTAAATATAGTTGGTTATCCCTTTTAAATATAGCAGTGTGTACGTGTCAATCCCAAACGCCCTAACTAGGGAGAAAGAGAAGTATTGTATGATATTCGGAATCTAGAAAGAAATGGTACAAGTGAACATATTTATAAAACAGAAACGGACTCACAGATTTAGAGAACAAACTTATTGTTACCAGTCGGGGGAGCGGGGAGGGAAGGAATAGTTAGAGTTTGCCGTTTCTGAGCTCACAGTGTCTGGTAGGGAGAGAAGAAGCCAGCTAACATTGGAATTCCTGGAATATAATTTCTTCCTAACAAATTGAAGCAACATGGTTACTGGAGACGAGGAACGGCCATGCCTGCACGGTTCCTGGTACCACCAGGCAGTGTGTGGTATCAAATGGAGATTGGGAGGTGGGGTGTGAAGCCAGAGTTCTGTGGTCCAGGTGGGTTTTCTGGGTCTTTAATGGTTCAAAACATTTGTTGGATGAGTGAATGATGAATGAGTGAATGAATGAAGGACTGAGTAAATTTGTGAATGGGTAGATTAATGAAAACTGAATGAGTAAAGATTGACTAAAACTCATATCTCTGTTAAGGACGAGTTATTTCCAAGTTCACACCATAAGTTACTAGTGGAATATCTAGCTTCAGTGGTAATTGCTTTAGGGCACGTTGCTTTAAATAATAAAGCAAAAGGGGCACAGGCATTTGTACCCCTGAGTCAATTTTCAAATAATACAATGAAAAATTATCCAGTTTTCTTTTAAGTATGGTTGCATAGTTAGGTTTTCACATATACCTGTAGTCAAAGGTTAAAGGGTATTCTTGGAACCAACAGGGGACTTCCCCTCATATTTAAATTAAGAGCAGACTCTGACTGATAACCTTGTTAATCACTGTACTTTGCTTATGGACAACACCTACTCTTGGTCTTTAATCATGACATAGAGATGGAGGCAGACGATTGGATGTCACTTTGGTGGATCTTCTGGTCTAGTGGTTACCAGACTTTACAGGTTATCAGAAAGTCCTGTGACAACTTCCAGACAGACAGACAGTGTCCACACTTTAAGTCTATTGTCAGAAGTTCCAGGTACGGACCTCAGTATCTGTATTTTTAAATCCCTTCACAGGTGATTTTGTTGCAGGTGGTGTAGGGATTTAGGAACCACTGTACTAAAGTCAACTTTGAGGGCAGAAACTATGGCCTCTTTTTTAAAAAATATATTCATTTTGTTGGTGTCTACTTTCATACTAAAAAAGCAGTAAATCTTTATCGCTAGAAGCCAAACAAGATAGATTCATTCCCCTCTATCAAAGTAGCATTCTAGTCCTTTCTTTCTTTCTCTCTGTTCCTCCCTCCCTCCCTCCCATCCCTCCCTCCCTCTCCCCTCCCTCTCCCCTCCCTCTCCCCTCCCTCCCTCCCTTCCTCCCTCCCTCCCTCCTTTCCTTCCTTCCTTCCTTCTTTCCTTTCTTTCTTGTTCTCTCTCTCCCTTTATTTCTCAATTTTCCCCCAAACATAGAACTATTCTGTAAATATTACTGTACTGTTCTCTTTCTTTTTATAATGCTTTTGCACCTCTCTCAATACTTTTTAAAGCTACATGATGTTCCAGAGTATGGAAATCAGCCAGGCTTGCCAACTTGCTGAAACCCCTTGCTTCATTCAGTGCTTTCCACATAGAAAAATGTTACTGAGCCTGTATGGCCTGAATAACTAGGAGGAGACAGCTATCTTGTGCCACCCACCCACGCCCTATTCCTAGTCTTAGGGCAGAGTAGTCCTTTCTCAAGCTCTTTCCATTCCCCTAAAGAAACTTGGTAGTACAATAAGTTGACTTCTCTTTAGGGACAGCCTGGGCTGTAGTGAGAACCACTCCACCCCTCTGGTCGATTTGAAATGGAGTTGTTATTTCCCAAAGTGAAGGAGAACAAATCAGCCAGTCGGAAGTGTGGGTGCTGTAGCATCCTCAGATACTGCCTTTGAGGAGTATAAACCATTGAAGGAAGTAGAACGTTGTCTTCCTGGAGAGTTAACCCAATGATACAGGGCGGTGTCTGGGGGAGGATGGAAGACCAGGCAGCCCTGGAGCTCCCTTTGGACTGGCTCAGAGGAGCGATCATTTGGATGGAGTTCTTAGGAGAGTCGGAATTAGCTCAGCTGAGAGAAGGCTGCTGTTCCTTTGCCTCGTGCATGGAAAGAGCTGTCCTGCCTCTGTCCCACCATATGAAGACCACTGGCTGGTCTGTGGGGGTCTTGGAAACCAGGTAGTTCAGAAGCCAAATAAAGTAATCATTCTTTGGGCCCTCCGAGAGGGGAAACGGCAACACCAGAAAGCTCTGCCCCTCAGCTCCGAGAGCCCCTTTCACAGACACATAAATATTTAATAATCATCTGTCTACAGCCAATCTAGAGGAAAAAAAATCTTTAAATAGACTGCTCGAAAGGCCAAAACCTGCATTTTAATTGAGGTACTTTGAATTATTCCCATTAGTCAGTCGCTCTGACTTTTCCTTAGTGAGGGGTGGATTGTTTCTGAAAGGGGGATCAGAATTATTAGCAGCCCTTAAAAAAAATAAAACCCTGCTGTTCCTACTAAATAATAAACTAGGGTTCTTTTAAAAAAGATGTGGCATTTTTGGAGCACAAAGCAAGAGGGTAGGGTGTGATGAGCCCCGTGGATTAGAGATGCAATTTGAAAAGCGCTGAGGGCGTTTGGATACCTTGCTAAGCATTTCCTCGCGCATCACCTCTGTGGTTCTCCCTGATCCTGCTGAAGTTTTCAGGATGGAGGAGGCGTGTGCGTGTGCGTGTGCGTGTGCGTGTGCGTGTGCGTGTGTGTGTGTGTGTGTGTGTGTGTATTTATTTTCCCTTTCTCTGCCCCTTGGGCCTAGAGCTTCCTGCAGCAGCTGTAACAGTCGTCTCCTGGAGGTACCCCTGGTGTCTCACGCGAGCCAATTTCAACAGTCTAAAGTGCTCCGAGTGAGCTATCTTGTTCTCTGTAAGATAAACCCCAGGCCATTATGCGTGGTTTTTCATTCACCCGCCTCCTTGTCTCCCTTCGGTTGGCCCCTCTCTGCACCCCCTCCCCTCCTTCCCCATTCTCTGCCTTCGCACCCCCTTCCATGAATAGGAGGGGAAACAGGCATCCTTTAGGGGAGCACGGTTTTCAGCCCAGGCATGTCAGCTCCACTCGGGCACAGTTTGCTTTGAGATCTGCGACATAGAGCAGGGCGGCGGGGTCACCCCCCCACCATAACTGATCTTGTTTAATTCATCCGCTTCCCTGTATCTCCCTCATCCTACACTGGCCTTTGTTTGGATCAATTGCTTGAAGATTTACTGTGGTGCTAAGAGCCGCCAGCCCCAGTGTCCCCGCCACATCGTCCATCCTGGGTGAGACCATGGGGCGGCACTTGGGGAAGAAGGTTCTACAACTTTCCCCCACTCCCATCCCATACACGGAGGACATCTCCCAGTGTTCCGAGTAAGGCGATTTCCAGACTGATTTACTATGGAATCACTTTGCATGGCTCCTCCTGCACCAGTATGAGAAATGTTAATTGGTGGGTGAGCCTGAGATGCTCTTCTGTGGGATTTATTGTCGTAGGCAAAGGACGGGAAGGGGACCCGCGTCTGTCTTTGTGATGGCTCTGAGTCCACACTCACTTGCTCCTGATTATTTTGAAAACCAATGGTAATGATGGATCTGGATCCAGTAATTTATTAGATTTTGGGTCATTAACCCTTGTTCTGCTTATGGCAGCAAATGACTTCATCGTCAGAGATGATGAGTGTTCCAAACTGTGGGGTACTTGGCCCTCTAGAGCTCTTGTCTGAAAATCCATTTGAAGCTAGTGGCAGGCATTCAAAATCCTCTCTGCTTATAGGTTTCTGCAGCATTGCCTGTAGGATTTGAAGAAGCTGGAGGGCAGCAGGGGGAGAAGAACCGCACCCCTCCTCCCACCCCCACCCCGGCCCGACGACTTCTGTTGCCAAAGAGTGTTTGTGTTGGGGTGGCTAATGTCGTGAAAAGGCTGCACAAGAGACTCTGTCAAAATGCATCCATGGGAGTGGGGAATGGATCACAGTTTGGAAATGGGGGAAAAGGAAAAGAAAGGAGCGAGCCTCCGTCTAAGTGATCCCACCTGAAGACTGAAGCAAATAGCTTGAAATCATTGTTGTGATTCCCATTGACTGAAGGCTGGAGGGGCTTTACTGGTTAAGCTTTTAAAGCCGCAGCAGTTTAAACACATTTTTCCCCCCTTTTTGGCCTGGTATACCCTTTCTCCAGTTGACCTTGAAACATATTAACTCATCTTTGGAAAGAAACAAAACAAAACACCTTTTGCCTTCAACTCCGAGGCCGCCTTCTGTCTTGGAGTGTTATATAAATAGGTGGCATTGCCCGGTACCCCTCACTGTGGGGCACAGAAGACTGCTGTGGTTCGTGTTGGCCTGGCTCCACGCAGGGTGAGTAACCAGACGTTCTGCAGCTCCCCCGCTGTGTCCCTCTGCCACATGGGGCCAACTGACGGCACCGTTCAGGTCAGGGAATTCCTTCCCCACCTTTGAGGATGGAACCAATGTTTGAGCAGTGCTGGAGAGCTTCTGAGCATGAACCCATGTTTAAGAGCTACGTAGGTCCTTTCCTTAAATGTGCAATACCTTCCGCTGCAGAATTTTCAAGTGGAAATATCTGGGGGGAGATGGGGATTTTTAAGAAACTTTTCAGTGGAAGAGATTTAGTAATCATTTGGCCAATTCCCTTAGTTTTGCCAATTGCCTTAGTTTTGCAGATGAAGAACCTATGACCCACACATGTCACACAAGTGCTTGTCTAAAATCACACAGACTGTAGCGAGCAGAAAGGGTCCTAGAACCCCGAGCTCCTGAGCAGTGGTGTACCTGGGGGTGGGTACAGGTCGCCCCAGGTGCAGGCAGTAAGGGGCTGCCTTGGCTTTGGAGGATACATAAACGATAACAGAGCCCCTGGCTCCAACTTTAATCCCACCGTGAGCTGACAATTCCAAACAATGTCAGTGACAAAATACCCCTCCTCCTAGGGTGGATGCTCCCACGAGACCCCTCCTCACCTCTTTGGTACACCACTGCTCCTGATGCCTGGGTTGTGTGTCCCCCACTAAGATGCATCCCCATGAAACAAACCACAAGCAAGCAAAGAACAGATCCCACGTTAGAAGTACGTACTCTGGGTTCTTTCGAAGTATAGTAAGGAAAATAGCCTTTTGGTGAGCCTCCTTGGCGGGTGTAGAAAAAGCATGACCTCTTAAAATCCACATGTGGGAGACCCAAAAGAGCGGTGCCGGGATTTGCTGGAACGTGCCTCGCCTGCACCCCTCTGGTGTGTGGGTGAGGGCTGCTGTGCCCTGCTCTCACTGAGGCTGGGCCAGGAGCTCCTAGCCCTGGGTCTGTGTTGGAACCAACAGAGCTGGAGACTGTCTGGATTCGTGTGTAAATCTAATTCTCTCCCAGATACTTAGAGCCTTCAGGGAAGCTCTTGGTGGTCTGAGGGCCTGACTGGCCTTATGTGTGTGTCTCTGTGTGGTCATTTTGGCCAGACGGGCTGCTGTCCCGGCTTTTCCTCTCCTCTCCCGCTGCCCCCTGGAGGGGGTGGGTAAATATTCCAGGCTGACTTCAGCTGCCGAGTCATCAGTTCTGACAGATGGCTGTCTCTTTGCAGCCACCCCCCGACCCCTTATCCCCCAGTCCCTCATTTCATCTTCCCCCTGTCAGAACTCACCCTTCGGCAGAAATCTTTTCCAGGAGCTAAATGTGAGCCTCAAAGAGATGCCGTCAAGGTACTTTTCGTAATTTTCAAAAGTCATTTCCCTCCCTCCGTTCGCACCCCCCCGCCCCCACCCTCGCCCTCTCTCCATTGTAATTATGTCTTAGCAGTTACCCAAACCAGCATGGCAGCAGCCCAGTCCTCTGCCCCTGCGGGCACAGCCTTTTCCCCCAGAGCTGGCCTGGGGCATGGTCCCTGGGAGAGAGACCCTGGGCCAACACAGCTTCCTCACCGTTGGCTTTAGAGGCGTTGGTGGTATAGTCCCATGAAGAAGGAAAGCTTAAAATAGTCCCATATCCTCTTTGCTCTAGCAAAGGGCCCTGAGGGATTTCTCTACAGGCCAGGTCCTCAGTAGTGTTGAGGGTACTATTAATCTAGTTCATGTGCATCTCTTTAAGAGTAGGGGACATCCATTCCAGAACATTCTCTGCCATTTCTTGACTCTCCCCCTCCTCTCCCTCTCAGGTTTCAACCTCGCTCCCTCAGGAAGGAGTCAAGGAAAGATGTCATCTTTTCTCTCTGTACCTTGATCTCTGTCTCCACCCACCTCCGAATCCCTCCTATGGCTGGTTCTCAACAGGTGACCTGGCCACGGGAACAGGAAGAGGAGTGGTGTGTGTCTCTGGTCCTCTGCTGACACCGGGTATGGCCAGCCCCAGTTGAACTGAGATCCTGGGGGTAAATTATCCTCCACGAAGGGCACTGGGACTTGACATTCAAAAATTCTATTCATTGAAAACAGACACTGGCCCCGAAAACCTGGTTTAGTAGATAAAATCGGTAACCACAAGAGGATAAATCTAGTTTGGCTTGTTTGTTCTGGTCTAATTTAATATGATCTCCCTTGGAGTTTCCAGCGTCTAGATTTCCATTACTTTTCAGCATTAGCTTTTTTTTTTTGTGGGCGGGGGAGGATGGGGTAAGGAGTGGGTATATATTTTAGTGGCATCCCACACTAATCAGGAGAGGCTTGTCAAAGCCCATTTGGGATCTGGGGTGACTAATTCCTGGGCCTGTGGCTCTAAAGGAGCATTTCTACCCATTTTACACAAAAGACCCCAGCAGCTGAGTTAGAAAAAGCATCTTCTTGCTGCAGCCACTGCTCTCCTAGGACCCACAGGAGGGGTGGAGGGGTCATCCCCAGCCTCCTGGAAGAGCTGGGTGCCAACGTGAATGGTGTGGCAGAATGTGGCCGTCTCATTTTCCCACCCCTGGGATGGTCTAAAGAACCTGGGAGGAATAGCTATGGGCTGATGTGTGACCTTGAGGACATGGGCCACCTCTCAGATCCTTGGTACCCTCATTGAGACAAGAGGAGCAGTTCTCACACCTGGTAGGCTGAGGCAGGTGGGAGCTGCTTGAAAGTCGCCCAGTGCTCTTGTAGCCATCCTGTTTCATGAAGACTCACCTCTCCCTCATCCCATCTCAGTTTTCACATCTGCAAGAAAGAGATTGAGTGGGATTAAGTGAGATTTTAATACCATCTACCCTTTCCATGTTAACTTTTGCTAAGTCAACGGTGGGTAATAGACAGAGTTCTCGGTTGCTGTAGCCCTTAGTCTGTACCAGGTTCCCTCCGTCCTTCACCTGATGTGTCTTGCCAACCAGACAGCTGCAGCCCTCTTCGTATTGAGATGTGCTTGTAGGCCATGGTGTGTCTCAGAAGCCCCAGTCAGGGCTGCACTTGCTCCAGGGCAGGGCTCCAGCTCAGATATAACACCCAAGCTTCCATGGCCCTGCTCCCACAGCAAAGAGCCAAGGGGAGGCTACAGGAATCATTTGATTGGGAATTTGAATCCATGCCTAAATATGTGTGTATTTTTATGTGTGAGTGTGTGTGTGTGTTTCCCTTCATGTCTTTTTCAAACTTTGGTAAGATGGTCCTTTCTTTAATTTTTTGACATTATCTTTAAATAGTCTGTATGGATATTTCCTGCCCCATAACCCATCCAAACAAAAAGAAAGCATAGGGAGAAAGCAAGCTAGGAAGCAAGATTTTGCAGCTTGTCAGTTTGAGCAGTAAAGCAGCATGTGTATGTGTGTGCGCACATGCGTGCATGACACTGGAGTGAAACACTTCATCATTAAAGGGTGTCCTTCCTTGGGCAGAAGAAGACACTGCACGGTGTCTCTTCCTGCATAATTGGCCTGTCTTTTCATACCAGCCGAGATGCTTGTTTCTGTCTAAGCCCATGCACTCCGCACAGGTCAGGAGCGATAGTAAAAACCTGTTGTCTGGCTTTGTATTTGGAATAATGGAGTCACTAATCTACTTGATCTGGCCAAGTCAGATAAAGAAGAAAGTGAGGGATGCCTGTGTTTCAGGGATGGAAGGTACTTGTAAAAGCAATTTCTTTTGAGGTGGGGGGAGCAGGGGGAGACACACAGGAGAAAAAAAAAAAAAACGGAGCAAAGACTGTAGGAAACCTTTTAATTAGTACTAATTACCTCAGCAGAAAATGTTGGAAGCTTGAAAGGATTTGTGTCAGCAAGTGAAAGATCAAAGATTGCTAGGCTCGCATTTTAATCTGTTGGCTATAAAAAGGAATGAGGGGGGTGGTAATGGGACCCAGGAGAATGGCTGCCCAGGTGGCTCTGCCCTTAATCCCTTCTTTACTGCTGCAGCCTGAAGCCTAGTCCCAATTACATAATAAGATGATTTAATTTAATTTTTTTCTTTGACGTTAACTGGGGTGTAGAGAAGAGGGAGGGCTCCCCCGCTTTCGTGAGGATGGGGTGGGAGGGTATCACTGACTCCGTAGCTGCACAATCCCTTCTGTTGATTTTCCCAATCTTTTTCTCCATCCAGCCAACTGACATTTTAATTTCAATCAAAAAACAAAAACAAACTGCACACAGGGGAAAGAGTTCTTCAAGAAGGAAGGAGTCTCTGGGTGCACTAAGGAGGTGAGGCCTCTGATGTGGTTGGTCTGTGGTGAGGACAAGTGGGACAACAGGTAAACTGTGTTACTGGAAAACTCTACCTGGTGTATGCCTCACTGTGACAGTTCCTTAAAAGTCAGTGGGCAGAGAGAGAGAGAGAGAGAGAGAGAAGAGAGAGAGAGAAGAACGGTGTTGACAGTCCGCACCACCCATCATAGACGGCATCTCTGCTCCTTTCCTCCTTCCTGTCAGCACCCTCTTCCTGTCCTCTTTAAGAATGGATTAGGCTGGGACAGGGTCTGTGTAGCTGCAGGTGCTCTGCCCATGGGCCCTTGGCACTCACCATCCCTGTGTGTACCAATCTGCAGCTCTTTGCTTGGGCCACTGGAACCTGCTCAGCCCTCAATCAGTGGCTGATGGGAGGAGGTGGATAAATATCCCAGCTCCCTCACCCCTCACTAGAGATTTCGCTAAGACATCTCATGCTACTCCAGAGTAGGAGTTGGCTCCAGGGCCCAGTCTGGCCTGCTAACTGTTATGGCAAATAAAGTTTTATTGGAACACATTTATGCCCATTCATTTACCTGTTATCTGTGGCTGCTTTCACAGAGTTGAGTAATTGTGACAGAGATGATATGGCTCTTACATCCTAACGTATTTACTCTCTGGCTGTTGACATGAAAAGTTTGCTGATCCCTGCCCTAAAGAGGGGTTGAACCCTAGCTGCCCTCGGCAGTAACCTACCTCGTGATGCATCCTTTACTAACTTCTCTCCCTTTCTTATCTCACTTTCCAATGCTTTGTGCAATTACCTCCCAAGTAAAAGTCTTACTCTTGCATCCTCATCTCAAAGTCTGCTTCTGGAGGCTCCAACCTAAGACCGTGTGTGTGTGCTCATGCAAAAAGACAGAACCCCTGCAATGAGTTCTGGTTTACCACTCACTGTCGCTTCTAGGGTCCAAAGTGTACACCTTCAGATGTGTCATAAACCAGAACAGCAGCTCAGCTTAGGGAACTCGGAAATGCTGTAGAGTGTTGCCACTTTGACTCAGACCTGAGCTCAAGTCATTGAACCTTTTTGTTCATCAACTTAGGCTCATTTGTAAGCTTTTAGGAGATGGGGCCCAGGAAAAAAGGCTGCATGGTAGAATCGAGACTCCTGGCTCTGGATCCCTGAGTGTGGCTCAGTGCTCTGGGGATTGACACTTTTAACATTTTCAGTTATGGGAGACCTGACCTATAGTGACCCAGCTCCATTTCAGGAGGGCAGACCATTGGACACAATGTCCAAATATCCACTTCCTCTAGGACAGGCTACCAGGGGTGGTTTGGGGCCCAGATCACCTGGTGTTTGGCTTGTGTCTCTTCGGTTTTACGTGTAAATGTAACATGCCTGACACCCCAAATCTAGCATACAATACCTACTCGTGTATAACTGTTTTTTGTTTTCCTTTGTTCTCCTTTATCTCCTGATCTCAGTTAGTTCATTCTGACATCCATGTATCTTGAGGATGGAGAGGGTCTTAACTGGCAGATTAGAGAACTAGATGCATCAGCACCTTGCCCTTTGTATCAGTTAGCTATTGCCGCATAACAAATCACCCCCAAATTTAGCAGCTTAAAACAACAAACATTATTTTTCACACAGTTTCTGTGGGTCAGGAGTCTAGATGTGGCTTAATCTGGGGTCTCTCACAGGCTGCAGTCAAGATGACAGAGCTGTAATCGTCTCAAGGCTCAACTGGGGAGGATCCATTTCCAAGCTGATTCACATGTTGTTGGCAGGATTCCATTCCTCACAGGTTGTTGGACTAAGGCCCCACTTTCATCCTGGGTATTTGTTGGAGGCCTCCCTCAGTTATTTGCCACATGGGTCTCCGCACAGGGCCACTCATAACATGGCAGCTTGCTTTCGAGGAAATGAGCGAGGGAGAGAGAGAGAGGGCCATCAAGGGAGAAGTCATGGTCTTTTTGTGACCTTATCTCGGAAGTGAGATCCCATCACTTTGCCGTATTCTACTCATTAGAAGCAAGTCATTAGGTCCAGCCCACACTCAAGCAGAGGGGGTGACACAGGGACATGAACACTAGGAGAAAGGGCTCATCGGGTGCCATCTTGGAAGCTGTCTCCCACACAACTGACTGTCAGTCCTAATAACCCATCTGGGGTCGCTTAAGAGTGCGGTCTCCAACTTGAGCACATTTTACTGGTTGTCTTTCATCATTAATATTAATTCGTTTGGAATGAAGTCTTCCTAAAACTTCTATTACCCACTCTTCTGTTTTCTTAAAGAGATTATGCAGAGTATACTTCTGTAATTTTCAAGTCTCAGCTCAGCATCTAAGTCTGTGAAAGTGTCACTCCTGGACTTTCAACCTAAAGGAATCACTCCTTCCGAGCTCCTGTAGCACTTATTTTCTATATTGTTTATTTGGCATATAATCATTAATTGCTTTGTGACGGTTCTATTGTGATCTTGGGTTACTCCTTGAATCTTGTGTTGTTTAATTTCTGCATGTCAACATCTTGTCTCTCCATGAGAAGTATAAACAATCTGAATGGAGCAACTGTCTAATACTTGAGGTAGAAGCAATGCAGTGGAGGTTCTCTTTAAATATGTCGTGACTTTTTTCCTTTGATGTGGGTGATTTCTGACTCCTGACCGTGATTTTTGATGGCTGCCAAAGGGCGTATTACTGATGGCCCCTATGCTGAGTGGCCCCAGGATACTCTGATTAGCTTTGGTTTATTTGTTTATTTTGGTAGGTGGTTTTGTTCTAGTTTTCAGTCTGTTTTTCTTTGGTGTCAATGCAATAGCCATGGTTTCCTACCTTTTCTTAATTGAAGCCCAGGACTGGGAAATGAGAATCTTAAAATGCTGCTACGTTTGAGTCACAGTTTTCTGAATGAATGCTTAAGATCCCCTTCCATGATGTCCTGGGTTTGTGACATCATCGTTGGGGCTGAGAGGGGAAAGAAAAAGGAACAAGCCTTTACTGGACATGGACTTCATGCCAGCCTTATTCACTTACCTCTAGTCTCATGGCCGTGTCTTGGAGAATGAAGATGGATGCAAGTGTGAGCTGTGGACAAATAGTGTGCTGTATTTTTAAATTCTGAATGATGGTTGTGTTAAACCAGGAATAGGAAGCCAGGTCTGGGGAAAGGAGAGTGAAAATGAGTACCGTGTAGGGAACGTGGGGTTAACTCCTGCAGCAGTGCTTATATTCTGAGTTCTCAGGCCTGGCTCAGACAGCTGCTCCCAGTGGCTCCCCGTCACGGTGTCACTTCCTTGGGCACCTTGAGAAGCTTGGCACTCTTGATGGGAATCGTAGTCCCTTAGGAGATGTTACAGGCTGACTTTGTCTCCCCCCACATTCATATATTGAAGCCTTAACCCCCGGTACCTCAGAGTGTGACCTTATTTGGAAATAGGAGTGTTGTAGACATAATTAGTTAAAATAAGATCATGCTGGAGCAGGATGAGCCCTTAATGCAATATAACCAGTACCGTTACAAAAAGAATGCCATGTGAAGAGACAGACCCACACGTAGGGCAAATGCTGGGAGAGAGGCCTGGGGCAGATCTCTGCCCAGTGCCTGCAGAGGGAGCACGGCCCTGCTGACACCTTAACTTCTGGCCTCCACAGCTATGGGACCAACTTCTATTGTTCTAGACTGTCCAGATTAAGGTACTTTGTTACCGCAGCCCTAGGAAACTAATCCAGGAGGTCTTTCTGACCTGGTTTCAAGGCCCTGGACCTCGTGTCCTGTCCTTGGTCTTGAATCAGTCCCCTTGTGCTCTGACCCCATGCTCTGCATTGGTGTGCCGTCACCTTCAGGACCCCCCATTCTCTCAGGCATGGGGGGGTCACGTCTTCTGTGGCGCTTCCAGCATGGTGGCTGCTTCCCCGTGGAAAAAGGAGGCCATCCAGAGTGAGGAAGGGGATGTCTCTGCCCACACGCAGGCGGCTGCACTGGGGCAAATCTGAAACGTCTGAGGTGCCCTGTCTCAAGCCTGGGACAAGCCCATTCAGTGTGGGCTGTTTTCTTCTTGGGCTTCCCTGGCTCCCCAAGAAGTGTACACATCTTCCAAGGCTGTGCACAGTTCGGGGCCTCTGAGCGCTAATGAGAGCTGTGGCTTCCAACTCTCTCTTGATATGTTTGCTGTCACTTTCTTTCCCAGTGATGGTTGGGAAGGGAAAAGTCATGCAGTCTGTCGATCTTGTCTTTCCCCGTGAAACTGGGAAAGTTCTATTACATTCCTCGCGGAGACTGACAGCTGTGCCATCTCTTCGTCACGGTGGTGGCTCCTTTCTGTATCGTGAAATGGGCCAGCAGGACTTGGCTGCAACCCTCAGCAGCTGTGGAAGAGGGCTTACGGGATGCTTGTGAGAGCAGGAGGAAGAGAGAGAGGCTCTCCCCACAACAGAGGGACCAAAAGCATCATCCTTCACCTAGTCCAGAGTTTCTCAGCCTCGGCACTAATGATGTTTTGGGACAGATAAGGCTTCGTTGTGGAGGCGGTCCTGTATATCGTAGGATGTTCAGCTGCATCCTGGCCTCTACCCCCCAGGGGCCAGCAGTACCTCCCAGTCATGACAACCAGAGCTGTCCTCAGACTTTGCCACATGCCCTCCAGGTGTGTGTGTGTGGGCAAAGTCACCCCTGGTTGAGAACCACTGATCACATCCCTTCAAACAATTGTGGGGATCACTGCGAGGGCCGGCAGTGTTCTCTTAGGAGTGGGTGCAGACCCCTCGAATTAGGAAGGGGTGATTATGGGTACATGCTAGGCAGGTGTGGAGAGTTAGAGGAACTCTCCAGGCATCAAGAGGTCAGACTTGCAGGGAGTTTTAAAGACATCGAGGGAAAAGTAGCTTCAGTGGATGCGCGGTGTTGCGGATCTGAACATTGGAATTAACTGGGCTCTGATCATCACTTTACCCAGGGGTTTCTGTGCTGCTCATGGGTAGGAGAACTTTCATCTCGGTTGGCCCAGCACTATTCTAGTTAAAGCCTGTTTTACTGGTATAACCAGTAGTATTGCCCCTTGACTCTGGGAGATGCCCCAGTTTAGACAACAGATTATATGGTGGTCCTACCCATGGGCCAGACGTGGCCCACTGCTGTTTGTGGACAATACCGATATGAGTTTGGATGCCTTTGGGTAGAGCGTGTACTCTGATTCCCTCAGTCCTCACCACTCCCTATTATCTTGCCTGCATTTTCTGTATTTTAGCATTTCTAAGATGTACATTTTTTCCCCCACATTTTGGCATCCCTGAATCCATCTCAAAATTGATGGCGTCTTAAAATTGTCATTGGCCAGGAGGCAGCTGTGATATTATTGTTGTTGTCAGTACACACTTCAACTTGGTTATAGTTTGTTCTTATTATTTTCACTTCAGTTGACTTATATGTATTTTTGATATCTCATGTACTGTTTAAAAATTCACTGTGATTTGACATTGAAAGACAAAATTACTGTGTATATGGAGAGGGCATAAACTTGATATTATAAAGCAAATATTTGTCATTGGAGTAAGGACCTTGATTCATAGTTTCTTGCAAAGCAATGAGCGGGATATAAAAAAGGAAGAGAGTTCCTGAGACATTTTAAGGTAGGAAGCATTGGGTCATCTTTAACTTGCAGTGGTTTTTCTCTCTTACCAAGACATAGAATAATGGTGTGTCTGTAATGGACAAGCCTTGGATTCCTTGAAATCTAGGGTTTCAATACCTGATTGGTCCCTGAAGGTGTTTGAGTTGGGGGACGCCCCCCTTTCTCACACGTTTGTATGCATAGAAATGATGTGGGGAATTAACTGTACATATCCAGACCCCACCCACAAAGAACCTGATTTGTAGGTCGGGGTGGACCTTGGCATCTGTATGTTTAATAAGTGTCTCTTGAGATGCTGATGCGTGTGGTCCACAAACTGCCTTTCTAGACACCCTGGTAAAGTCACCCCTCTTTCTTTATTCCACTCTGGAGGAATCTGAGGTCCAGAGAAGGGAAGGAAGGGCCCTGCTCACGCACAGCGTGTTGAGTGAGCTGGACTGGAGTCCAGTCTGCTGACCGCTGGTGCAGTGCTCCTCCCTTGATGCCTCAGTGAACGCTCTTTAACTGAGCTGGGGGAGGACTGCTGAGCTGTGTGGCCAGCTCAAGGGAGCTTTGCCTTTTGGGGTCTGACCCGGAGTGAAGCAGCTGGGGCTCACTTGCCTGGCCTCTCAGCGCTCCGTACTGTGTGTGTGTGTGTGTGTGTGTGTGTGTGTGTGTGTGTGTGTGTGTGTGTGTGTGTGTGTGTACATATATATATATGTACATATATACATACTTGGTACCTGGGTGTGTACCTTTGTTTTTGTTTGTTTTCCCTGCATATATTATAGAAAACATGTTATGTTAAAGAAGGTAAGAGTATTTTCGTGGAAAGGAAGTGGGGCACATAGGAGAATAGATAGCGCGAGGAGCAGGAAGCAGAAGAGAAAGTTTCCAGGTGAGTGCGGCAGGGAGAGAAGACAGGACTGGGGCCGGGGTGATCACCCCTTACGTTTCCCCAGTGCTTTTTCTCGTCTACCAAGAGCTCTCCTCAGTTTTCCTTTGCACGTCCAGGTTTGAAGTGGGGGACAAGAGGGTTGCCTAATGCTAGTACTGTCGATCCCCCCTCCCCAGTGCAGTCCCTTTAAGGGGAAAGGCATTTGGGAGGCCAGTCAGAGTCCTCTACAACCACCGGACAGGAACTCCTTCCAGGCCCCCTATACTGAGCTGGCCGCTCAGGTGGCCCTGGGGTGGTGCCTGGACATGTCCTGTCAGGAGTGTGTCCTCCAGGGTCCCCTGGGAGTTCCCCTCCAGCCCTTCCCCAGGTGGGGGCACCCTCCCAGATGGCGCTGAAGGAGAGGGCTGCCCTAGTGTGCAGGCCTCCTCATAATAGCTGCCCTCCAAGGACACCCTTCCTGCTGTTGAGAAAACCTCCACCTGAGAAAACAGAATACAGCCTGTGGTGGGTGTGTGCACGGAACATACTTATTTAGAAATTCAGAGCCTGTGCAAAGGTAACCTCGATTTTCCCCTGACTTCTTCTGAGTGTCTTATGCCTTTCACACTTCTTCTTAATTTTGTCTTTAGAAGTGGTATTTTCCAAGCTACCTGTAAAGAAACAGCTGAATGAGCCTGTATTGTAAACATTTCTGGGGCTCTCTTAGCCCTGTCTTCCGGAAAGGAGACAGGATCAGGATTTAGACGTGTACCCAGGGCAGGTATGTAGGTTTTCCCTTCCCTCCTACTTAGCTGCCACTAGGAGAGATGCAAAGAGATAGAACCCATTGGGCCTGCAGTTCCGTAAGCTTTATTTGATTGTCAAGGAGACAAGAGTAAGACACCTAGGATGATAGGAGAACAGACCAAGTCTGTGGCCCACTGGTGGAAGGAGTGTGCAGTGCAGAAGCCCTTTGGGAGTTGAGTCCAGGCATGGACAGCGGGCCTTGGCTCAGCCTGAGAAGTCTCCTCCCAGGAGGAGGTGCTTAGCTCCACCTTGAACTGTGGGCGAGAGGTACAACAGCAGAGAATAGTTGGAGGCATTTCAAGTGACAATAAAATGACCAGACAGGTTACCCAGTCTTCCCGCAGGTCTTGGCAGGTCCTTAGAAGGTGATAGGAATAAAATCTGGAGGTCTGACTTGAAAGTCGGGTCAAGACAGATCAAAAAGTTAGCTTTGTCAGAGGCTTTGGGCCCGTTCTTACCTATAGACAACCCCTGGTGATCCCAAGTCATGAATCCACCCAGAGGCCTGCCCCGACCTGAGTTCCCTTGCTTTGAAGTGGGCTGTCCTCTGCACCATGAGGAAATAATTTGCTGCCTGCTTCAATGAACCATCAGGAGAGCCAGCAGACCTAATGACATGTGAGAATATTAACCTCCTACCACGAAGAGCTGTGAATCTTGAGCGGCAGTCTATAATTCAACCTGGACTCCTGAGCCAGACCTCTCCGGCTTTCTGTCTCACTCACTTTCTCACTTACATCCAGAGAGCGAAGGAGAGACCTGCTCATAAAACTTTATATTCTCCAATAGTGCAAGCCTTGCTGAGCTGTTTAGTAATGAGTGACTTTCCTTTTGTAGTTGTGGAAAAAAGGATACCCTCAGAGGCAGGAAGGAGGGGGAGATTTTTTTTTCTTTCTTTTTTTTTTTTAAAGTTTTATTTTACTTCAGTTTTTTCTTCCAGTTTTATTGATATAGTAGACATCCAGCACTGTATAAATTTAGGGTGTACAGTGTAATGATTTGACTTACCTACATCATGAAGTGATTATCACAGTAAGTTGAGTGAACATGTATCATCTCATATAGATACAAAATTAAAGAAATAGAAAAAAACTGCTTTTCCTTGTGATGAGAACTCTTAGGATTTACTCTCAACGACTTTCATCTATAACATACAGCAGCGTTAATTATCTTTATCATGTTGTACATGACATCTCTAGTACTTATTTATCTTATAACTGGAAGTTTGTACCTTTTCACCACCTTCACCAATTCTTTCTCCCCCACCCTCTGGTAACCACAAATCTTTTTCTGTGAGTTTGCTTGCTTGCTTGTTTGTTTTTGAAGTATAATTGACCTACAACACTGTGTTAGTTCCTGGTATACAACATAGTGATTCAATACTTCTGTACGTTACAAAATGATCACCATGATAAGTCTAGTTACCGTCTGTCACCATACGAAGGGGAGACTTACTTTCACATTGCATTGTTTTTTACATCTTTATTGGAGTATAATTGCTTTACAATGGTGTGTTAGTTTCTGCTGTATAACAAAGTGAATCAGTTATACATATACATATGTTCCCGTATCTCTTCCCTCTTGCGTCTCCCTCCCTCCCACCCTCCCTATCCCACCCCTCCAGGTGGTCACAAAGCACCGAGCTGATCTCCCTGTGCTATGCGGCTGTTTCCCACTAGCACATTGCATTTTGCATAGGATTCTTCTAACATGGGGAAAATGCATGGTATCATGGAGGTGACTGTTAGAATGCTTGGATAACCAAGCTTCCTTGTAATTCTGTACTTCGTCTTAAAAATCAAAGAAAAATGGAGGTTAGGACACTAATCTTGGGACACTTGAGTCTTAGAAGGGATCTTAGAGGTCTTTTAAGGTCACCTGGAGGCAGTAGGAGCACTTAAACCTCATTGTGTTGTGGCCAAGTGTTTTTGCCCTTGTTTCACGAGATCTTGGGCCCCTTGAGGACATGATAATATCTTAACCAGGTGTGTACTCCCAGGCCTGTCAGAATGTTTGATCTTTCAAGGCCTCAAATAATGTTAGTCAAAAGATGGAGCAAATCATCTGCTCCAATCCCACATTTTGCATATGGAAAAAAACAAAGTCCACAAAGTAATATACTCATGGGCATAGCTAGAGGGTACTTGGGCTGAAGTCTGCCATCCTGGTTATATGACTGCTGCTCTTGGCGGCAGAACACCATTGTGGGGTTTTCACAAGCATTGTGTTATTCTGATGGAGGTGATCTGGGAAACTCAGTGAAGCCAAGCACAAACATAGGACCAGAAGACTAAAATCAGAAGATAAATATGGAAGTGAGAAATTAGCTGGGGGTGGGACATGTTCAAGGATGTAGAGTCATGGCTGCCTGGCAGAGACACCTAGCATAGTAGGAGTCCTTGGACCAGGAGAGTATTCCTCACTTTGCTAGAAAAGCCAAGCCCGCAAGGCTCCAATGCAGGTGAGAGCAGACCTGTTTCATTCACCCTAGGTAGGGGATGCTCAGTTAATATTTGCCGATGGAGGAATGAATGAATGATCCATTCTGTGCCTATCAGGGTACTGTTCTATTCAGCCAGGCCATTTAATTTCCATATCTCAGTGTCTCTCCACAGTACTGGACACAGCCTTTTGATGACATATAGATGTAAGGAAATCACATTTTTTCCCTCTGCTGACTTGATGAGCACAGTGAATGCAAAAGCCGATGGTTGGCGTCCACTCTGGATGTTTGCAATTCTCAGCCTTTCTGGTCTCTCCAAATTGCTCTCCCCTTTCTTCTGCCATTTTGTTGTTGTTCTTCTGTTTAAAATTAATTTTATTAAAACAAGTCAAATGAAAACCACTCCTGTCCAGGGCATCTCAAGGTCCATTCATTATGGCTTCTTATCTTGGCAGGCGATCGACATGGAAAGGCAGCTCAGCCATTATGCACATACAAAGCCCATCACTTCCCTACCAATGGCCAATCCATCAAACATTTATCTTTTGCCCTCTGAGCGCTGTGTCACTTTGCCTGTCACTCTCTAGTCTAGGATGCCTTGAAAGATGAAAAAACGCAGGGGTGGAGGGGTGGTATTTTTTTCTCCCCCAACTTTTCCCTCCCCAGATAGTCCTTGTTAATCAGATTTCATACTTGAGACTTGAAACTCTCCCTGCACCCGTGCCCTTCAAACCCCTTTTCTGGCCGTAGGAAGGTTGGAGATGGCCTGCCACATTCATGCGGAACTTTTTTAATGAATGGTGGCATAATTAAGGACATAATAAAACTTTGGTTGAGCTTGGGGGTTTTTCTCCTGCAACCTACTTTAGAGCAGAGAATGTTACAAAGGGAAGAGATGTCTGAAATAATTGAATCCAGCCTCCCCAGTTTACAGAAAATTATGGGGCAAGGATATGACTGCAGCGTGGCAGGAAAGTAGTCACCAAGGCAAGACGAGGATCAGGGTCCCTGGTCATTCTTCAGACAGAGGTTCTCCCAAGCCGCTCTGTTGCCAGATGATTCTGAATAAGTGTTAGTATCTCTTGGAAAGCCTTGGCTACTTGCTTCCTTTTCTTTGGTAACTAATTACCTCTATAGAAAATACACACATTATTGTTTGCAAAACAGTCGTTCACGTATCAGCAATCCTTATATTTATCTAGGTTTGTTTACACATACTTTATCCCGTGTCTTCCCCATTCCAGTATATGCAAACTGTACAGGTCAGGGATTTTCGTGCCCCTGTGATGGATTCGAAAATTAAACCTGAGGGGTGTTATATTTCCAGAGTCTTACAGCACATCTAGGAAAACAGAGCTCCTGTCCCCTAATATAGCGGTCTTACTTTGTGTGTCTTCTTACTATGTTTTGTTTGGCTTCACTGAGTTGACAGGATCAGGACACCACGGGCCTTGGAAAACCACCACCAGCACATTCTGCCCCCAAGGGCAGCAGTCAGATAACCAAAGAGGCAGACAAGGAAGAAAGAACCTTCGTTTAGTCCCGGGAGAGTCCCTTGTTCATCGCTGTACATCTACAGGCATTGTCTCTCTCCTCCTTGTCCCTAGCACTGTCACTTCTGTTAAGTGTTGGTTCTCAGGGCCCAGAATGTGCCATTATATGAAATGGAGCCCAAACCTGACACAGTTGTTCTTTGAAAGGTTTTGCAAATCACAGAGCAAGGGCTGCTTTGGAAGAAGGAAAATGGCTCCAGTAGCAAGCGACTGGTTTTGGAGGTTACCATATCTCCCAGGGCTTTCTTTCCTGAAGGAGATATAAAGCTATCCTGTAGTCTGGGACAGAAAACATGTTTTCACCTTTTTCAGCCAACTGGGACCTCACAGAATCAGCACTTGGCACGTTTTTGCTGGTTTTCTTGGCCCGATTCCATTCCAGAGGGCCCTGCCCATGGGGAGCTGGTCTTTGGGCAAGTATTTGATGAGGGCCCCTCTGGGTCTCTAGGGCCTGGAGGCCCAGCCATGTAAATGTCTCCTTTTCTGGTTGGTTTGCAATGAGTAGACACCATCTGTTGAATTAGAAATTCCCTTTGCGGAGGGTGGTGAAAGCCGCATGTGGAAGAGACACTGTTATCTTTCAAGCACACAGTTCATGAGGTTGAAGAGCTGTGTTCTTGGCCCAACATATGTTTGCCCAATGGCCATGGGAGCCTCCCCTACCGGGCGCTGGATTCCATCCCATGGCGACGTGCACACATACCGCGGCTGCAGCACACCATGTCCGCGCCCTTACATCTCCCCAGTAAAGAAAACCTCCATTTATAGAACCCGCCAAACAAACTCACTCTTTAGACTCTTAAAAACAAACAAGAACCCGAGGCCACAGGCTCCATGCGTGCATGTGTGGTTTTGTAAAATCTCAAGCCGTGAATCAAAATAATTTTAGAGACGTAGTCAAAGCCCAGAACCAAGCCCTGTCACCAGGGTGGGAGAAATGTAGGAAAGATGGGCTATGAGGAGAGGAAGACAGCCAGATGGGCAGAGTGATGGGAACAAGACGTGGGGGCATCTGACATGTTCATAGGGGGAGGGTACCTGGTTCCTCACCTCTGTCCTTAGGGACTCACTTGCTGTAATAACTTCAGGACAAACATAGGAGGATGGGCCTAAAAGGTGACCACTAAAGCCCTCATTACTTTTCTCTCAACATCTAGAGCCCATCTTGCCCATACTGCTTAATATATGCTGTCCTATATGATTTCTCCTCCTTTCAAGTTTAACTTCTTTCTCTCTTCCCATACATGATAAACCCACTGGGAGCAGGTGCCGTGAACTGTGCATCTTTCGTATCCCCAGATGGAGGTGCTCATTGAGAACCTGACATACTGGAAGTGGATGTCACAGACAGGCTTTCTGGTTCTCAGTAAGCTTTTTGGAATGTCCATTACTGGAGTGCCAGAATCAAATTCTCTCTTCTCATGTTCTCTCACCACCACCTTTGGCATAAAGTGCAAGTAGAGGCTCAAAAGATGAGAATTCAACTGGACTGAGACTTGTCTGCTCAAGCCCTTGTCCTCTTTGAAGTTCTCCCTGAGCCAGCCCTCCCCACCCAGAGTAGTGCTTATCATGCCAGTCTAACCCACTACCCTGCATTCAATGGCACCCGCTTTCTTGTCTGTATCTGCTACTTAACAGTAGGGGACTATGCCTCAGCCATCTCCGCAGCCCCAGAGTTTAGCAGAATGCTAGGCACCGAGTTGGTGCGCACTACATTTTTGTAAATGAATGAATAAGCCATAGAGGTGCATGCCAAGGGGACCGTTAGCTGGTAAATTTCAACCCAGCCCTACCTAATGAATACTTAACCTCGTGAGAACCACATTAGAAAAACTATAAGAACTCATTCTTCAGGGGATTGTTCTAGGAGGGCTAGGACGGGAGTAGAGATCGAAAGGGAAAAGAATATGAAGACCATCTAGGTTGATCATTACAACTGAGGACCTATAATGAATGAATTACAAAGAGATATACTGTGTGTGTTTTGGTAAGGAATGTGGCAGTGGTGAATTTCCACTTCCAGACCTCCACTAGAAATTATTTAGAGGTAGTTTATCACGGTTTAGTTGAGGGAGCACCGCTCTGTATGTCCAAAAGTTCTAGACACGTCTTGGTTACTAGGTATGGTTTCAGTCAAGCCACTTTACCTCTCTGAGCATTGGTCACCTTCTGTGAAGTGGAGAATGGAACACCCTAAAATCCCCCTAGGACTCCAAGTCTGCGTGTCTAGGAAGAAGACTGTGATGCATGCAGACAATGCTGTGGCTCTGACATCTGGTTTATTGGCTGTAAGAGGCTGTAAGTGTGTTGACATGTGCCTCTTTAATTATGGGGATGTGCCCCTAGTTAGGGAAGCATTAAAGAGACCTTGCGCAATTCCAGCTAGAAGATCAGAATAAGGTACAGAGTTGAGTGTGAGGGGGAATGACAGAGCTAGAGCTCTCTGCTGCCCTCTTTCCACCAGGCTGGGTCAGAAGGGACCCTTCTGGCAGGGAAGAAGTGGCTCTTGGCAGTCCTTGTGAACTGTGGTTATAGCAGAAGGAGCTCCAGTCAGAGAAGCACAGAATCTGGATAGAATCTTAGTGGTCACTGAATCTCGTCTTTTTTTTTTTTTTTTTTTTTTTGTTTGCGGTACGCGGGCCTCTCACTGTTGTGGCCTCTCCCGTTGTGGAGCACAGGCTCCGGACGCGCAGGCTCAGCGGCCATGGCTCACGGACCCAGCCGCTCTGCGGCATGTGGGATCTTCCCGGACTGGGGCACGAACCCGCGTCCCCTGCATCGGCAGGTGGACTCTCAGCCACTGCGCCACCAGGGAAGCCCGAATCTCATCTTCTGTATGCAGAAATTCCCTGTGAACATCCTTTATGATTCCCAGTCTCTGATCATATTCATATAATGACTCATAAGGTAGCTCAGTCCTTTGGCAAAAACAGCTCTCTATTTTTAGAAGTTTGTAAAAAATTGATTCAAGACCTCTCCTCCCAGATTACATCATTTTCTCAAATCACAATATTTGTTTTTGATTCTGCCTTCTGGCAGGCCATAGACTCACTACTTTGAAACAACTAAGCCTCCTCTCTTCCTGGTTAGGTAATCTTGACGGTCTCAGTCACCGTTCCTCACACCCTTCCAAACCAGCTGGTGGTTCTGGTCATGCAGTGTTTCTGAATGCTGATGCTCCTTGGAGTCTGGCACCGAGAATTGAAACAAAGCTCCCAGTAGAGTTACTGAGGGGCCAGTAGGGTGGATTAGGATCAGATTAGCTTCTGTGGTGGCAGCCCCACTCTGGAGATTCATGCTAACTAAGCCCCCTTTATACACACTCCTCTTTAGCTAAGCCTCCTCCATCTTCTGTTTGGGAAATTGTTTTGTTTTATTTAAAAGCAATATTTACTGGAGTTTCTCCTGATTATAAGATACTTACTCATGATAGAAAATCTAATAACTAGTGAAAACTGTAAAAGAGAAGGAAAAAATCCTATAAACTCATTACTTAAGGGTTAGTGATGTATATCTGGGATCTGTCTATCTATCCATCCATCCATCCATGCATCTACAGCTAGATATGTGGATATGTATGTATGCATCAATGTGTGTTTGTGTGTACAGAATTGTCATTAAAGTCCCAATGTACAAGATTGTGTATTAACAGCAGTTTGTAAACTAGAAACAACTAACAAAGACTCTTGGGACTTCCCTGGTAGCGCAGTGGTTAAGAATCCGCCTCCAGTGCAGGGGACATGGGTTTGATCCCTGGTCCAAGGAGATCCCACATGCCGTGGAGCAACTAAGCCTTTGCGCCACAACTACTGAAGCCTGCACACCTAGAGTGCGTGCTCCTCGACAAGAGAAGCCACCACAATGAGAAGCCTGTGCACCACAACGAAGAGTAGCCCCTGCTCGCCACAGCTAGAGAAAGCCCGTGCACAGCAACAAAGACCCAACACAGCCAAAAATAAACAAATAAAATAAATTTATTTAAAAAAAAGACTAATGACTCTTAACCATCAAGATGGAAGACATAGTACAGATGAAAATTTGTGTAGAGAGTGGAGGCGAGCACATGGATGCCTTTTAATTTCCATGAGTGAGATCTTTGTGTATTACATGTATTATAACTTAATTTAGGTGCTTAATAGATAATGTGACAGTTTTACTGGATCCATAGATATCTGCCTTTAATATCATTTTAAATTGCTGCATGGGGGCTTCGGTGGTGGTGCAGTGGTTAAGAATCTGCCTGCCAATGCAGGGGACACGGGTTCGAGCCTTGGTCCAGGAAAATCCCACATGCCGCGGAGCACCTAAGCCCGTGCGCCACGACTACTGAGGCTGCGCTCTAGAGACCGCAAGCTACAACTGCCCACGTACCAAAACCACTGAAGCCCCTGCACCTAGAGCCCATGCCCCACAAGAAGAGAAGCCACCTCAATGAGAAACCCACGCACCACAATGAAGAGTAGCCCCTGCTCGCTGCAACTAGAGAAAGCCCACACGCAGCAACGAAAACCCAACGCAGCCAAAAATAAATAAATAAATAAATAAAGAAAAAGTTGCTGCATGGTGTTTCATCATACAGATATTTTGAGCTTTATTTAATAGTTCCTCTATCATTGGGCATTTAGGCTTGTTTACAGTGTTGTTATAAATAATGCTGTAGTGAACATATTTAAACCATATAGACTTCTTTGATATTTGCTGAATAAATTCTTGGAATTACTGGAGGAGTAGGTGATAATTCTTAAGGCTTTAGTATAAATTGACATCCAGAAAGGTTATAACAGTTTCACTCTGCCATTAGTGTTACCTTGACCTTTTGACAAGACTATGTTAAGAGTTAAGAAAGCAGTGCATTTGCTAGTAAGGTGAAAATATCTCGTCTACTTGGAATATTTTGGATTCCCAGTGAAGCTGAAATTTCACCCCACATTTTCATTATTGACCATTTGCATTCCTTGTGTATTTTCTCTCCATGTCTTTTGATCATTTTTATCCTAGGGCTTTCAGCTTTTCCTTAATGATTTTCAAACACTCTTTTCATATTAAGGATGTTAAACCTTACGCTGTCAGAGAGATTGTAAACATTTTCCCCAATTTTCATTTGCCCTTTAATGTTTTAATTAAATGGGTATTTTGGGGTAGTCTTTATATTAGACGTTGAAAAATGTCATCTTGTTGGGCTGAAACAATGGCTTGATTCTAGCAGGATCATTTTGGTTCCTACTGCATCCTTTTAAATATCTTTCTAGGTGCTGGCCTCCATAAATGTGATAAACCTGTCCTTAACCAAGTCATTGGCAAAACATCAGGACCAAAGTCCCCAGAACCTTCCCCCAGAGCAAGCTGAGCCATTAATTAGTGTTCTTCAGGTATATTTTCAAACCGGTTGTGACTCTAGCTAAAGTGGTCATTTTCTAGTCCACTTTTTGTTTTTCTGCCACAAGGATATCATTAGAATTAGTAGTATTCTTTTCAAAGACATTGTGAAATGGGGATACAGTATACATCCTTATTCCTAGTCAGCCATCCACATTAATAGCTGGCCTCACAGAACTTGTCCTTAATGCACAGAAACTGCCTGTTTGAGAAGCTATGCTATATTAAATTGCATTGAATTAGTAAAACATATAACAATATATAGATAGTCTATAAAATATTTATAAGCCTTGACAGTGAAGTTAGAAAGCAGATATAGAGACCATGGGGTGCTTCCTTTTTACAGTTGGGTCATAATTTAGTTCTGAGCTTCCTGGCAGCAAAACTGAAAAGGGTTACATGATCACATATGTGATTTATATTGTCCTATAATATAGGACAAGAAAATAATGGCTCTTCAGAGCTGCAGTCTGACTAGAATTCCATGTAGGTAAGTTTATGAACTTATCAATCTAAAGTTTATAGAATTTTACCTTCCTTTTCAAATAACTGGAAATGCAGGCACTCATTTCTGGGCTCCTAGCTCCTTGCTCATTCTCCATAATTCTTGAGGGATCATATTTAACAGTTTCTTTTTTTGTTGTACTGTTACTAAGTATGGTGCATGATGGCTTTGGACTTGATCCCACATAGAGTTAACAAACACCTAACTACCTTAGATTTTTGGCTGGTCTTGGGTTCAGATCTCTTATACCATTTTTGAATTTTATTCTCAGAAGATCAGGGATCATCCATCCTGACAGGGGGCTCCATAGGGCTTTGAAAGTGACTTTGACAAATTCCATGTGATATACTGTCACATGGCGTCACTATACACTGTCTTACATAGCCTAGAGCCTTTTCCACATTCCCCTAATTTTTAAAGACACATTCATCCTCTATTGATATACTTACCATATAGACAGTTGATTTATATTATTATTTGTACATATACCCCTGGTTATGTGACCTGAATGACAGAAAAATATGTAGAAAATACATAGTGCCAACTGTACATATAACACTATGTACAGTGACACTATAGTATATACTATCTATAGTAACATACTATATATTATGTACTATCTATAGTTATATATATTCATTTAAATAGGATATAAAAATGTTTTATGGCAGAAAGAAAGGATTCTGCTCATGGGTTAGATGAACAGCCTTTCTAAAAATGTCTGTGCCACTGGGCCATTTTCTGGGACGGGAGCAGTCATACCACAATTTTCCTATTCTCATAGTTCTTCCTTTGTTCCTCGCGTGTAGCTCTGTGCTGTCTGTCCTGTCCTTGTAGCTTTGGTCATGGCCTCTGTTGTAAGTCTGTGCGTAGACATTCACCAAGAACCTGCTGTGTGCCAGACATTGTACTTGGCATGGTGGGGAGGAGTAAAGTGTACAAGTTGCTATTTCTGCTCTCAAGTGCGATGTTTAAATTATTTAACAGTTGCACTGACCAGTCAGAAAGATCTTGGCTGAAGCAGGGTCCTTGAAGGCCCTGTGTGATGAGGGTGAGAGGGACATTAACCACTTAGTTGCTGAACTGTGGAAAGGTCTGGGAGCTCTGGGGAGTGGCCAGGGTAACGGTGGGGCACCCAGGGTATTGAGAGCTGCAATTTTTTACCAATCGGTAAGGAATTACTGAAATAGTTTAGTAACCAATACTGGTATACAGGCGCAGACTTGCCGAATGTCACTTCTGCCTATTCTCAGTCACTTGGCCTTGGGGTAAAGGGAGGGAGGCACTCTGGCCTCTGAAAGAATGCAGATGGAGAGATTGCCCTGCTAGCCCTTGGCTGGTCACCCTGAGGCCTGCTCTTTGTCCTGCCCTTGCCATGCTATCGGCAGCATTTTTCTCCGCAACTCACAGGCTCCTGGCTGATCAGTAGTCAGTTGGCTAAAAGGCATTGAGCCCTTACTGTGCTTTTGACAACTTTCTAGATATTTTGGAGGTTGCACTGAGATCCCTTTTTGTTGGGAGCTGGGCAGACAGGAGTCATGCAGAAAGACCGTTACAGAGTAGGCAGTGCCTGGCCTGAGCAGGTCTGCAGAAGTAGCCAGTGTGGTAGACATCAGATATATGGGTTAGGTCCTTTAGGATTTCCACGGCCTCTCCGTTGTCTCAGTTAAAAATATGTATATGGATATTTAGGTAGATATCACAGAGGGAGCAGATAAAGACCTTAGTAGAAATCTTCTTTTCTTAATTTGTTCTGGATTTGAGGCAACTCTGGTTCCACAAAGGGATACTTCTCTTTCTCAGTGTCTGTGGTTAACTGTCTCCCCGTTCCCTGCCCATCTCGTGTCAGGCAGAATTATCATCCCTGAACAGGCTGGGAGCTGAGGGCAGAGAGGTCTAGTTCTGACCATGGCCTGTACCCCAGGAAAGAGATGGGCAGTTCTTGAACCGGGAATTCTGGATGTGTCTTCTGATGGTTTTCCTGGCTGGTTTTTTGCTGAAAAGGGGGGAGCTACATTTGAATACCTCTTCTGCCCAAACCTCCCAGCCCTGCTCTGGTCCGGGCCCTTCTCCTTCCCTGTTCTGATGACTTTTGGGGAAAGGATGGAGGCCACTGAGTGTGCGCCCACCCAGGAGCAGAAGGGATTGGGGTTCTAGGAGGCCTTGCTGCCCTGCCTGAGGTCCTTCCCTCTGTGAGGCTCACAACACTGGCCTGACTTGCAGAGGGCGAGGGGCCTGTTTAGCGCCACTGTTTTTGTAAGCTAATGAAGGCAGAGTGGGAGCCACGGGCAATGATGCTGGGATATTAACTCTGACAGGAAGCTTGATCATAATTATCTTAACGAGGATAGGGTTAATTACAGTGGAAACCTAAAAGTTCTCTCTGTTTGAATCCGCTGGAGTTGAATGCATTGTGATGTTTTGTCATTTGATGTGCCTTTGGAAAAGGCACTAGGACTCTCCCAGCAGCTGCAGCGGCTCCTAGGGGAGCCCAGCCGGAGCCCTGCGAACAAGGTAACCAAGATGGTACCTGTGGGTGACATAATGGGCAGCTTTCCCGCTGGTGGAGCGGAGGCCGGCAGCCTGCAGTGCACTTTGGAGGTGCTGATTAGGTTTCCAGAGCAAACCACCTGGCACAGATCGGACCGCACACCGGGTCTCCCTGCCTGCCCTTGACATCTCCTTGCTGGGCCGGGAAGACCTCTCTCCAGCTGGCTGTGCCTTGCCCTCCCTGTCCAGACCCTGTCCGTGGCACTCAGGCCTGCCTGGCCTTCCCAGCCCACCCCTCAGGCGTTTGTAGCCACAGCCAACCAAGCTGGTGGGTGACCGTGGAATGACACTCACCTCCTCCACCAGGGCTCTTGGGTCTGGGGTGCATTTTGCTGTCCACACACAAGGTTATAGGGGAGAAATTCCAGTCCTGCCATCTTTTTCTTGTAGCTACCATAGCTGTCCCTTGAACAGCATAGATCTGTGTGGACCCTTACAGCCTTTTTTGCCTTGTCATTTAATAGCACACATCTCTTTGCAGGCATCTTGTATATAGGGGTATGAGCTCAAAGATTGACCCACATAATTTCTTTCCCCGTCTCCTTCCAGGAAAGCAGCAACAACAACAATAGCAATAACACAAAAATAAACTTATTTTAAAAGTAAAAACGAAAAGCACCTTCCAAGCATCTGTTTATTGCCTTCCACATGCCAGCCAAGCTCCAGAAATCCTGTCCCCTCCAGTTTTATCCTTCATTACGCTCTCTGCCTCCTGTCCCTCCAATCCCTCAGCTCTGAATTTAGCTGATTAAATCACCAAGTGCACACCCCAGTGATGACATGAAGACAGGGATTTATTAATTAGCAACCCCCCACCGCCCGTAACCTGCCTTTTAACTGAGCAGCTAACAATATGACATGGCAAAAAGGATCTCGAACCAGACAGGTGACAGGGGGTTTGAGCCTGAGCTTCCCAAGTGCTCTCTGAAGTCTCCCTCCTGTTTTGAGCTCTGCCCCAGAGCCCACCCTGGAGGGAAAGGCATCTCTGGGGGCACTCCTTCTAGCCTTCCCGGCTTTGTCCTCACCATGTGGTGTCATTTTGTCTTATGCCTCCCCTGAAGCACTCTTGGAAGGAAGCTTTCTTCTGCTTGCCAGTTGCCAACCCTTTGCTGACTCTCATGATAAAAGTATTATATTTGGATAACATAACTCCGGGACAACGTGTATTTGGATGCCACCTTTGACCAGAGCCCAGCTGATGTTCATGCACAAAGGACTGATTAGCCATGCATTAGGTGCCCTGATGGGGAGGTGGCCACAACTCCCCTTGAGGTAAACGGGGGCTATAGTCCTGACACTTGGGGATCAGCACTCACTAACCCCCAAGGAGGAAGGGGCTTCAAGAAAGCTTGAAGTTTCTGTGCAGAAGCCACACTTACTACACGACTTTGCACATCTCCTCCTCTGCCCACCCCCTGCATCCTGAACCACCCCCCACACCCCTGACCAAAGGTCAGGGCTTCCAGAAAAATCAATGAGGAAGGAGAAGAAAGAAACCAGTATTTGCTAATAGGTTGTTAGTCCTCTCCCACGTATTCCCTGTAAGATCCTGTGAGCTGGGTCAGCACAGAAGAAGGGAACTCAAGGGGGTTGTTGAGATGCCCCAATTCAGGCTGCAAGTAAATGATGGCACAGAAGTAAAACCCCAGGCCTTCCTGACTGTACGTGTATAAATTTTGTTTTGCCTTCCTGAAACCTGAGGAAGGAGAGAGAGGAGGAGGAGGAAATGGAACTTGGTGACCCTGTTGACCCTTGACCCCAAGTGTATGCGGTATTGCCCCCCTGCTACGGTGCAAGTAGTGTCAGTTACGGGATTAGACGTGGTCTGGGTGCTGGGCCGTGGCTGGGACCACCTGGAGGTTTGGGGCAGGAGTGGGGCTGCTGGTGGAGCTCTGGGCACAGTGGAGTCTGGGGGTTGAATTGCTTCTTCACCAGGCATCTTTCACCTCCTCTTGATTTTGGAGTCCTATTGACACAGGTCCCACAAGGGAGAGATGGATGTGTTCAGAAAGGTCTGGTGCTCAAGTTCACACTCACACCACACATACAGGCACTGAACAGTCACATCACATGTACCGGCATTGCACACGCAAGCAGGAGCATCTGTGATGGAAGGGCCATCAGTAAATGCATAAATAGCTTAGACAACATCTCCCCGATTCGTTGCATTTTATAGAACAGCCAGGCAACCCTGTGTGAGTCCACCCTCTGGTCAACGTCGTAGCTCAGCTGTCAGCCTGTGCAAGCTCAGCACAGCTCTTGGGTCTGGCAGGTGAACGAGCTGGGAGCATGTGGCCGTGTGAGTCCCTCCACCGGGCAGCTTTCTGTAATTACCATCTGCGTGCACCGGGCAGGCACATGCGCACAGCTGCCCCTCGCTGCCTGCACCCCCAGCAGCCCTGTGCCCCTAACCTTAAGAGTTAACTTTCAGCTATGTCTATTAACAGGGCTGTTTTCCCCGGATACTTTTTTTTCTCTCTGAGCCGGGTACTTAATTCTTTCCGATGCCTGTTTCTTTACTGCCCCGACATCTCCATTTGCTGCATTCGGCACTTTTTTCCAAGAAATGAAGTGAGAAATCCACTTTCCATAAATTAAAACAGTAAACGTCAAGTCAGAAGCCTTGAGGCAGAAATTCCCGCAACCCCTTCCTTACCTCACCCACCCCCCCCACCCCCCCGCCACAAACAAAAACAAAAACAAAAACAAATCATGAAAGAGAAAGAAACAGCCATTCAGACTGGAGGGATTCCGTGCTTCCGCAGATATCTTGCCTTTTGAGGCGGCCAGAGGGACACTGGGCAGAAGCAAATTAAGTGATTAGTAAGGAAAAAAAGCAGAGGGGAGAAAAAGTCAAAGGCGGTGAATGCAGAGAAAGGAAACCTTCCTTGCTTTTTCCTAGGACTGTGTAGAGGAGAACCGCTAAGAAATGATACTTGAAGTTATATTTATTATTGTAAGAGGGGTATGATATTTCTGGGCAGGAATGATGGATGACAACTTAAATTTGTGTCCAGGGAATGAAGGTGAACTGTGACAGAGTTATTTATCTTGGGAATGGAGGTTAGGGTCAGCTGAGGCTGGGTGCCTGAAGGCACAAGACATTGACAAATTTATCCTGCAGGCCGTATCTGAAGCCCTTTGTTTTGGATCCTGGCTACTCACTAAGTGACCCTCATCCTTCATGTTGGCAATGCGTGAAGGATGCGGTGAGTGCCAGCGGCCCCTTCTCCCCCGCCGCCCCCGCCCCGGCTCCCGCTACTAATTCTTGTCATTCACTTTGCTGACAGGCACCAAGCCCAAACTATTCCCAATCCTGAAAGGGAAGGTTAAAATATTTATTTCGGCTCATAATGGCCTCCCTGATTTAGTGCAGGATCATTTTTCCTGTTGCCTTTGTCATTGCAGGTCACTGGAAGGACTGAGCGCGTTCGGGAGCCTGGAGGAACTCATCTTGGACAACAATCTGCTCGGGGATGACCTCGTGTTGCCAGGGTTACCCAGGCTCCACACCTTAACCCTCAACAAGAACCAAATATCCTTGGCTCTGCCGCCACCCACACTCTCCTCCCGGCCTCGCAGTGGTCCCCTCCCGCAGGCCACCCCCCCCCGCCCCCAACAAATAACTGCGAAATGTCAAATGAGTTTTATGTGTCAGCTAAATTAAAGCAGGTGAAATACAGTCCGTGGGCAGACAAAGCGTTGTGTCTCCTGGCACTCGGGACACTTCGGAGTAATTTATTACAGGTCATTCATAAATGAAATGCACCATTATATGTTCCTGTTGCTCCATTTTAGTGTAGGGATCTAAGTTATGGCTGTAAAGAAATCTTTTTAATAGATAAAAATAGAGAAAGAAAATAATGTTACTGCTGCCGAGAAGGCAAAGCCGGGTTCTGTTTGCTTAGGCTTGTGTGGGAGGGCGACCTCTGGTGGGAAGCAGGGGGTAGTTCCTCCAAGCAACCTTGGCCTTCAGGGAGGTTCCTGGAAGGCTTTGGCTCAGGCTTGGGGAATGCTTTTGGCCAAAGAGAAGGGGGAAGGGGCTCAGGTGGAGGATAAGTGGGAAGCCCTGGCCCAGCTCTGCCCTCTGGGGTGTTTATGGTACTAGGATGATGAGAAGGGCAGAGGAGAGCCATTCTATTGTGTGGTTTCTCCTTAAGTGGGTGAGGATCTAGCGCCCTGGGGTGAGACTCAAAGGGACTAGTTGCTCTGGATTCTGTAGTGAGGCTAAGAAAGGAATCAGAACCTTTATTCAGTGTAAGCCACACAGCTCCTCCAGGTTAGAGTTGTGGACCTCCATGCCTGCACAGTGCCAGCTCACTTAGGCGGGGAATTTTTTTGGCGGTACGCGGGCCTCTCACTGTTGTGGCCTCTCCCGTTGCGGAGCACAGGCTCCGGACGCGCAGGCTCAGAGGCCATGGCTCACGGGCCCAGCCGCTCCGTGGCATGTGGGATCTTCCCAGACCGGGGCACGAACCCGTGTCCCCTGCATCGGCAGGCGGACTCTCAACCACTGCGCCACCAGGGAAGCCCATCATCAGCTGTTCTTTGTTGAGCACTCCTGTGGATCAGACACTATGCTAGGTAACTTTAAGTGTATTATTTTTCATTCTTTCCAAACTCTTTGAGAAGGGTGTGGTTTGTCCATTTACCTAGATGAGGAAAGAGGTGAAATATAGGCCCACAGCCAGACATTTAACAAGATGCTAGGCCCCGGATTCAGTCTCACCTGTGGCCAGATCTAGAGTTCGTTCCATTTTACTGTGTTACTTCAGACTTGAAGTCCAGTCACCTTGTTTTATTGATGGAGCGTTTCAGACCTGGTGTGGTTTAATCACTTGTTCTTGTTCACATGGTAAGTTAGAAATAGAAATGGGATGGGGGCATTTTCCCATAGAGTATGAAATAAAGCCAAATAAATATGTTAAGATTAACATACATGTTTATGTCAGCTTTAAGACTGATTTGCACAATTATTTTTAGCCACTGTTTATATGGTAAGTCATAAGTTAATATTTTCCTTATTCGGTAGAATATGCTATTTGTGTCCATTAATAATAGGCACTTTCTTAGAAGAAGGAGAAGGCCTACAAGTAAATATCAGTCTTTATCATAATGAAATGTTGGTGGATTTTTTTTTTTTTCTTCTCCTATTCTTTGGTCAACCAAGTTTCCTAGTTGTTGTTTGAAAAATTATTACAGTCAGTGTGTCTTACGGGTTCCTTAGCTGTCTGGGATGATCAGCTGGATGATATTCTCAAATCAATTAAGAATAAAAGGATAATTAGACTAGAGTTTGGATGATACGGTTTCTCCTATGGACCCCAATGCTCATATCCTGTGTCCCACGTCACTGTAGAGTATTGGAGTTGTTGGACTTGGGTTCATGAGTCAGCTTAATCATGTTTAACTGTGTGGCCATGGTCAAGTAATGTTCTCAGAGCCTGTTTCACATTGTTGTGTGTGTGTGATGTTACAGCTTTCACCTGCCTATCAGAATAACTCATAAAAAGGAATATGTGGAAAACTATTTTGCATGTTGGAATCAAAGTACAGTGATGACATAAGCAAAGCAGGTTTCTGCATAGTTATAAAACCAGCTGCCTCTGCCCTGGGATATTGTCAAGAAGGCAATAGAAAAAATGGTACAGTGAGAAGGGCTTCCCTAACAGCCCACAGATGAAGTCACAAGGACTGTACAGCAAATGCTGTACAAATGCTAATCCCAAACTCAATTCCTCTTCTCACTCAGCACACTTCCTGGCCGCTTCTCTGTAGTATTAATTGGTACATACTGAGAAATGCAAGCTCCTTTTAGCACCAGCCTGAGCAAAACAATTAAAAGAAGGGCATACCAGCCGTGAGAGAATGTCATTTCATGCAATCCCAGTCTGCAGATGAATCAGTGGGTGATTTTTCATTTTTTTGATCAACCACTGATTTATGTAATAACCAATTATTGGAAAGTATTTGTTGGATACCAGTGTATCTGAAATACGTAGGTTATAGTATTGCTTTCTTCTATTACCACTGACAATTGAAGAGATACTAAGTATTGATGCCTGGCAGATTACCTGGTTAGTCTAATTAAGTTAGATTCTACTAATATTCATGCTTCATGTGAACTTACTAAGCATTACTGTCTCCCACTTTAGAGGATTCATTTTCATAACCTGGCATAGAATATACTGAAAATGCACAGGGATCCACTTTAGGATTAATTAGTTAACTTTTTCAGTTTATTTAAACTAAAAATAGCAACAAAAAAGCGGTTAACCATTTCTCCTACTCCCATCACCCCCTCCCTCTTCTGGCAACCACCAGTCTTTTCTCTCTATCTATGAGCTTGGTCTTGATGTCGTTATTGTTGTTTTAGATTCCACATATAAGGGAGATCATACAGTGTTTGTCTTTCTCTGTCTGACTTATTTCACTTAGCATCATGCTCTTGAGGTCTATCCATGTTGTCACAAATGGCAAGATTTCATTGTTTTTTATGGCTGAATGGTATTTCATTGAGTGTGTGTGTATCACAGTTTCTTTATCCATTCATAGTCGATAGACACTTCAGTTGTTTCCATATCTTGGCTATTGTAAATAATGCTGCAGTGAGCATGGGGTACATACATCTTTTCGAGTTAGTGTTTTTGTTTTCTTTGGATAAATACCAAGGAGTGGAATCCTGGATCATATGGTAGTCTTAATTTTTTGAGGAACTGTCATACTGTTTTCTGTAGTGGCTGCACCAATTTACATTCCCACCAGCTGTGCACAAGGGTTCCCTTTTCTTCACATCCTCACCAACACTCATTATTTCTTGTCTTTTTGATAGTAGCCATTCTAACAGGTGTGAGGCGAAATCTCATGGTGGTTCTGATGATTAACGATGTTGAGCATCTTTTCATGTACCTGTTGGCCATCTGTATGTCTTCTTTGGAAAAATGTCTATTCAGATCTTCCGTCCATTTTATAATTGGATTGGTTTTCTTTCTGCTTTTGCTACTGAGTTGTGTGGGTTCTTTGTATATTTTAGATATTAGCCCCTTATGAAATATTATTTACAATTATTTTCTCCCATTCAGTGGGTTACCTTTTTGTTTTGTTGGTGGATTCCTTTGCTGTGCAGAATGTTTCTCATTTTTAAAGGAATAAGGTGGACTGAATAACAGTTTTGTTTTCAGTGTTGCTATCATCAGATATTAACAGGCTTCTTGTTTTTCCTTGGTTCAGTCCTTTTTTCCAGTCTGGAGCAGTAATGCTCAGGGAGCAATGATGGTGATGTGAAAGGGACTGCAGCAGAAGGCAATGTGTAGCTGTAGATCTGGCCAGTTATATCGCTACACTGTTGTAAGTACTTTATTGCCAGTAGATACAAAAGATAACTAGTTAGCTTTTTCATGATGCAGCATGACGTCTTTCTCCCCTGATCTACCAGTGTGATCATGAAGATTGGTTTACTTTCCCCATGCACTTGACCAAGAAGTTGTAGGATGAAAGGCAGGTAAAAGCAGCAGTAACACTACATGCCATTCTCTTATCCTATACTCCTGACTTGACCTTTTTAGCCAACTGACTCTCCTCCCTACTTATGGAAATACTCCAGGCTCTACAACAGTCATGAGGTTCCATATTGCTATTGTTACTCCATGAAATGCCTTAGACTAGGGCTTTGTCAGTTAGCTTTGCTGTATAATAATCCAGCCCAAAAATTAGTGGCTTAAAATAACAAATATTTTTGGTTTACAATTCTGTGCATCAGCTACTTGGGCAGGGCTCAGCTGGATGGTTCTTCTGCTAGTCTTGCTTGGGTCACTCATGCAATCACAGTTATTTGGAGGCTTGGCTGGATGATCTGAGATGGCCTTGCTTATATATCTGGAGGTTGGTACTGGTTGTTGGCTGGACTACATGTCTCCAACAGGCTAGCACAGGCCTTTCCATGTGGGAGGGATGCTCCAAGAGCAAAGCTTGATGTACAAGTACTTTTAAAGCCCTATTTGCATCATGGATGTTGTTGTCCCATGGCCAAAGCAAGTCACGTTCCAAATGTAGAACAAATATGAGAGGGATTCCAGAACCCAAACCAAGCATCTGGCACATTTCTTCTCAATTCACCTTCCCAGCTGCACACTTCCTCCTTGATCTCCCAGCCCTTTGTTCCACTTCTGTTCAGCCCTCAGCTTTGGGGTCCTGCTCTGGTAGACCTAAGAGCTTGGTTGTCCCAGTCTACCTCTTCATCTCATATTTATAGGTTATCTCTCTCTCCTTCCTTTGGCTTGTTTGGACTAGTCCCGTGGTCACTGGCCATGGAGTGGACTTCCTCTCCTCAACACTCATATTCTCACACTCTCTCCTTCTTGCTCACCCGTGAGTATGGACAGTCTCAGCCATATCATGTCTGAATACTCAACCCTAAATAAGGGAACAACAGAAATGTCAGGAAAATATAGGTAGTTAACCTTTGCACAATCAAATTATTCTCTCCCACTTGCCTTTTGGGGGTGGGTAGGGGAAAGGTGATAAGCTGACTTCATTTTAAATCACACTTCATTTCTTTATTTTCTGTTTCTCTTTGCTTAAGCACATGTATGAAGAGACAGTATGAATTATAGTGCCAACAGGAAGAAAGAATAGTGCTATATGTTACACACCTGGGCTGTGGTAAGGAGACCAGTGCGTGGAGTTAGAAGGCCAGACTTGAGTTCCCATAGCAACTTACCATGTTGTCTTGGGGAAGGGTCTGTACCTGTAAACTGGGTATTACACATTTGGAAGTATTGTTGAGAGATTGTAGTGGCATTTTATATAGATATATGAAATCACTTAAACACTCCAAAACTTTACAGGTTCTTTGAACACTTAACTGTTAGCCAAAGCCTCGATGCCTTAAATGAATAAGCCCAAACTGAAAAGCAACTGAGGTACAGAGCACAGCTGGATGACAGAACCTTATGATATCCCACAGAAGCATATGACCCCTTATTTTTCAGTGTTTTAAATTCTCCTTTTTGTGTTAGGAAATGACGAGAAGTATCATTTTATAGGGCCTAGGTTTGAATATAGACTTGGCCATTTAGAGACTGTGTGATCTTTGACCATAGTTTTCTTTTTTCTTTTTAGAAGTATCTTTTTTTAAAAAATTAATTAATTTTTGGCTGCATTGGGTCTTCGTTGCTGTGCGCAGGCTTTCTCTAGTTGCAGTGAGCGGGGGCTACTCTTCGTTGCAGTGCGCAGGCTTCTCACTGCAGTGGCTTCTGTTGTGGCGGAGCACAGGCTCTAGGCATGCGGGCTTTGGTAGTTGTGGCACGTGGGCTCTACAGCGCAGGCTCAGTAGTTGTGGCGCATGGGCTTAGTTGCTCTGTGGCATGTGGGATCTTCCCGGACCAGGGCTCGAACCCGTGTCCCCTGCGTTGGCAGGCGGATTTGTAACCACTGTACCACCAGGGAAGTCCTGACCATAGTTTTCTTAATTGTTATCTGGATGTGATAATATTTCTGACACGTGTGGGTGTGAATCTAATATGCCGTGTAGACTGTTTAGCATTTGAAAATCTTCTATCAGGATAAGCTCTGGTTGAAATACCCGCAGTGGTCACAGGTGCTGCCCTTTGACCTGGAGCTGAGCACAGAGAGATGTACGTACCCATTCTCACCCGGGAAGCAGCTTCAGACCTGTACAACTGGACGTGACACCATGAGATTCCCCTCCTCCCTTGGGCTCCAAACTTTCAAGGCAAGATGTGGCTTTGATCTTGGGCCCTCTGCAGAAAATCTCTGTTGGCAAGCCTAGCCATGACAGCTGGGCTCTGCAGTGGCAACTTTCTGTAGACAACACTGAAAAAAATCTAAACGGCAAGTACTCTGGAGAAGACTTGATGAGGGTAACCAGGTGTGTGCTGAGAACGCAGCTGGAGAGAGTTGAAACTGTGCCAGATAGCTTCACATTTTAAAAAGGAGAAAAAATGAAGCCACCCTTTGGAGAATCTCTGGAATTGGCTCCACTGAGGTAGTCTTGGTTAACCAGGGACACCAAGTTCCCTCCACTGATTGCCTCTGGTTAATTTTCTCTGCGACTTGACAGAAAGGAATGTGACAAGTTCTGTCTCTGAGCTCGCAATCATGCAAGACAGGGCTGTGCTTGTCCTTACTGACCCAGGAGACGAAGAAACCAATTAAAACTTCTTCTCGCGTGTCATCCTCCAGTGGTGGTATCAACATAATGATGATGTTCTGGTCCAGAGCGCCCGTGGAGTAGGTGCTAGTGATTTCTCACAGTGTGGATTTGGGGGGACCACCTGGCCCAGCCCAAATGATCATTTAGCGGGTAGTTGGAAGGCTTAGGAAGAAGGACTCGCTTCTGCCTCACAAAATACCCTAAAGGAGGCAGGCTCTGAGGCTCCAAGGAATGCAACACTTCTTGGATTCATTGGCATAGGGTGGCTGAAGCTTCTTGAAGCCTGCAGACCCTTTGCCCAAGAAATTCCCATGATCAAGACATTTGAATGAGTCTGCCTCTCCATGGCCTCCTGTTCAGGGGTGGATCCAGATTTTGTGGAGTATGAAGCTTGCATAATTTGAGGAGGCCCTCTTAAAGGCAAAGACTATAATTACAAATGCAAAATTAGGTATGAAGATGAATGTTTATTTGGAATAAAAAAATACATCAAAGCAAATTAAAAATTTTTTAGGTTGATGGATACTGCACATTAAAATATTTAGAAAACAATCTTCTTGATACTAAACGTATCTGTATAAGAACTTTTTTCTATTTCTTTTCTGCAGATTCCCTTATAAGTTCATTATGTAATTAAATTTTGTAGTGTTTTCTATAGAGAGTAGATAATTCCATCTAATTGAAAATTGATTTTTATTTTTAATATTTAGGGATGTTTCTTTCAGTTTCACCATTCATTATTGGTAATTTCACCACTGAATTATTGGTGAAAGTTTTAGAATTACTAAATTTTGGGAAAACTCTTACACATTTCTCTCGTCTGTGAGCTAAAAGATTTCAAGACATTTCAAGTTAGTTGTGTTTGAGTACGTGTGTATATACATACTCAGCAACTTAAATATTCTCTGAATTGATAAGTTCATTAACTGTTTTATCGTCGTTTTTACGTTGGTCCCCACATGTGTGTGTCAGCATGGTGCGTGGTAGAAATATTACTGCAGGCCATTCCTACTGGTGCTGTTGTAGTAACAGACACAGAAATGACTACAAACCACAGAAACAGACCCACTGAATCCTAATTCAATGCCACTTCTTCACCATTTCCTCTTAGGTCCCCAGAGTTACTCTGCAGCTACTCCAGCATCATCCTACTCAAGCAGAAGTGTGACAGACGAAGTCCTACCAGAGAAAGACAATGCTCTTAACTGATTGCGGTTCAAGTAACCTACGTTTGCAGGTTTTATGAAAATGTGTGACCATGTGACTCTATTACCAGGGCCTCCCCGGGACCCTGGAAAGGGCCTATGTAAGCGTGCAGCCCTCACGCACAAGCTCTGTTAGCTCTGTGGCACGTTTATGTACGAAGATTTACTCACATTAGACTGGGCCTACTTCCCTGGATGGTAGAATGCAAGGCTTCCCATCACTAGTCACCAAATGTTGAGGCATGACTGAGACTTCAAGCCAACTCCGTTGCCCAGTGTTTCCTTAACTTGAAGATCTTGCCAGTTTTGAGTTCCATTCCTTCATGTTCTCACCTTCATGAAGGAGATGAAGAAAAGGTGAAGCTTTAAGGAATTTGACTCTAAGAGGGTAATAGGTTTGGCCTGGACTTTGCCGTCCATAGCAGAAAGAGCTTCCCCTGGGTTCTCTAGGGCCATTGTCCACATAAATACTTCTAATCACCTCACGTCAACACATCAGCACCGTTTTGGCAGGCTACTCTCTTGCAGTCTCACAAAAGAAATACTGCGCCAGCAAGCAAGAGTGATCAGCTGTCTGGCTGCCCCCCTAGAACTAGCACCTGGCTTGAGGCTTCTGGACGACCTGATGGGCATGAGACCTAGTGCTCCTTGCAGCATCCAGTGGGTCCCCTGTGTGGGGCAGAGGATTGGAGAGAACCTTGAAGGGGAGAAACCAGGGCTGGGGCTGAGGCCCACGCAGGTCCAAGTGAAGGCATGGGGTATCCTACCTGAATGATGCTGTTGGCCCCTAGGCAGTCCTGGTACTGAACTACGACTGAAAAATTTTTGAGGAAGACACTCCAAAGCACGGGGGCCCCTGAGGTGCCTCTGCCTGGGTCAAAGGGGAGCACTTGTAGAGTACTGGCAAGATTCCTTTTCTTTTTTTTTTCTTTTTTTAATGTATTGGTAATGACTGTGAAGGATCCAAAGATAGAACCTGCTGGAAAAGGCAAGTTTTCCCTGAAATTGTTCACTGTCATTTTAATTGGTTTTATTTAAATGATTTTCTTAAAGAGTGTGGTGACTGAACTTCAAGAAGTAGTAAGTGTGTTTTGTCTTGGGTGATGAAATACATTAATGTTTTGACTCCTGACCACTTAAACCTGCTGTATTTCAAGCTTACCTCCTTGGTGGGACCTCCTTTCTCATCTTTTCCATGTGTTCCTTTTCCCATCATCCTCATACCAGTGATCCTTTGTGGTCATTCCTGGATGTCATTGGTTGAAGATTTGAAAGATTGATAACTTTGTTGTCCATTGTCCTGTCTTTGTTTAGGAAGTGGGGCGTGATGTTGGCAGATGGAAGCCCACACTGGATGAGGATGCTCAGACCCTCTTTAACTCACACCCCCTTGGGCTTGTGAGCTTTGCCTTTTCACTGTCTTGGTCTTGCTCCCTCCCAGGGTCCGGTGCTTGTTCTTGTATATGATGTTGACATAGCTTGTGTATGAACAATGCTTGAAGGAACTTAGTTTGGAACATGTAAGGTTGAAGGAAGATATGTGAGCTTCAACCATCTGAAGGGCCATCACATGGAAGACAAGAATGACTCATTCTTTGTGACTCCCAAGTAGCTAAATGGAGACAGTGGGGTGGGAATTCGAGGAAGATTCAGTCCCCGGGGAAAGAAAAACTCTCTTCTTACGGTTGTTAGAGGTAGAATGAGCTTTCTTGTGGTGACCCTTTGGCAGATACGTGAGGGACTGGATTCAGATATTGGTTGGATTTGGAGTTCAGCTGACAAGCTGAAGTATGAGAAAATTGGGATGACATCCCACGGTTAGAGAGCATCGTCCCAGAGGAAGGGCAGCCCTTTTATTTCATTTTTATTTTCTCCTGGAATTGGCATCCTGAGTCTTTGACTCTTGTGTGCTGCATCCACCATCGTGTGTTTGCCCCTGTGTGCTCTGCTGGCATGCATCGCTGGCAAGGACCCCGTTCTCTCTGCTGATACTGGCTACCTCTTCTCATTGATAGGCCCCTGGTAGCCATGCCTCTGTTCACAACCTGCTGAATCAGCTTGCCTAGGGCTCAGCTCTCTGCATGTGGCTTGGGAGCTGATGTGCGGACTAGTCCTTCCCAATGCCTGTGATTCCCTGAATCTATGACTCTTGCCTTATTTGGTTTGGGGTCTCAGTGTTTATCTTGACCGAACAGTGGGTCCCACTGAGGGGATGGATCATGGAACACTCTCACCACTATGCCCCACCTTTTCTTTTTCATTCTGTCCTTCGTAGAATATTGATTTCACAACAGATTCTCAGGAAATGCTTTCTGACCTCCCTGGCTTCACTAAAACTGTCCTGTTTGTCTTCTCCTCCTAGCTTCGTTCTCCTTTTCACCCAATCCAATGTCTCATTGCCACCAGTGAGGCCACTGAGCAATGCTTTGCTCCACGAGAGGCTGTCAGATCGTAAAGGATGCTGCTAATCCCTGTTTGCGTCCGTGCCATTCCCACGTTTTAATGATGAATTTCTCCCTAAAGGAGAACCAGTATATTTCTCATGAGGCCTTTGGAAGTAATTTCTTGCTTTCCTTACTAGAAAAAATAAAGTTTTATGGAGCTGCATATTGTAAAATATTTTACTACATGGAATCTGCCCTTCATCATTTAAAACAAAAATAGAACTATATAGGAAAGAAAAGTACAGTGAAACAGTTAAGCTCATTCATTCTTTCTTAAGTGATCTGGACTTAACCTCACCTGCCCAGAGAAAAGCTGGGCTGTGTCCCAAACAGTAGGAGGGAAAAACTAGCCATGCCAGACACCCACAGCAAGTTGATTTCAGCCCTCACCCACGTCTTGTCCTGGGAGCAGACAGGACTCAGTCAGCTGCTAGGCTGTGCCTGTCAGGTATGGTCTGTGCTCCTTGCTAAGCCTTTTGTCTTTCTGGACCAAGATCCTTAACCTTTGTCACATCACTGACTTGGAGTGCCTGCTTGATCACCTGGCAGAAGTGACACCAGCTCTGGAGTACCTCAGCCTGCTGGGAAATGTGGCATGTCCCAATGAGCTAGTCAGCCTGGAAAAGGATGAGGAAGACTACAAGAGATACAGGTGAGTATCTAGGGGTTTGAGCGTCGTGTGAGAAGGGAAAAATGACATCTTTGGGGAGATAATATTATATTCTGGGGTGCATAGTAGATGTCTGGTAAGTATCAGTGGCCCCTTCATGCTGTATTAAACTTTCCCCCTTGGGTACCCTATAGCCAGGGTCTCCCTTCACTGAGGGTAAACAAGAGTCAAGAAACATGAAAAGATGTTGAGTGGTATAGGACAGGCATTGACAGACTTTTTTGTAAAGGGCTGGATATTAAATATTTTATGCTTTGAAGGTCATATGTTCTCTGTCGCAACTATTCAACTCTTCCATTATAGTGCGTAAGTAGCAGTGAACAGTTGGTAAATGAATGGGCAATGCTATGTTCCAATAAAACTTTATTTACAAAAACATGCAGCAGGCCAGGTTAGACCCATGAGCTATTTTTTGCTGGCCCCTGCTCCTTGTCGTAAGATCTTCCTGTCTGCTTCTGAGTCACTATTTAGAGAGAGGGTACTTCCCACAAAGGTTTAGGGAGCTTATGTACAATCCCAAGAGGAAATCCTATGAGGCATATGGCTTTGTTCCATAAAGCTATGCCTCCGTGTCCACCAACAATGGGATTTGATGGGCTCCAGGTAGAAATGCTTTTTTTTCTTCTCTCAACTCCTGAACCATCTGCTTTGAAATACCTGATCCAAACTCACTTCTCTTTAGGGAGTCTTTTTGATCTAACCCATTTTACTAAACTCATTTTTCCTCTACACTTGGAATTTTGTATGCTCTTGTTCTTGATTATTGTTTTGTAAATGTTTTGAATGATCTTTTCATATGTGTAGTGTAGCTTTTCTCTCCATTATGATGTGAGCTCTCATTAACACCCCACCTGAATCAATGTGGGAGGGAGGGAGGAAGGAAGGAAATGTAAGGCAGGTAGGACTACTGGAAAATAAGTTTGGGAGGATTGGGGAGAAAGGATAATGGTTCAAGAGGAACTGGCTCTATTGGGGTTCAGATTTTTAAATCTGTGGTGACCCACAAAGGAATGTAGTTGAGGGCATACATTTTATATAAAGGCAAAGCTGTAAGAAATAGTGAAGGTTATTGAACACTGTATGTTAAAAAAACATACATATACATGTTAGCAAGAGTACAGCAGAAATTCAGCTGTACTTCTTTACTGGGAAGAATTTTGTAGGAATCTTAGACTATTTTTAAGCCGTCTTAGAATAAAGCTCTATCCCTACTTCAAAAGAAATGCACTAAATCTTTTTTCCTCATGAAGATTTTTATTTGGGATGTGATACTGTCTATTTGAATATGATTTCTATTAGGAGAAATATGGTTAATATCCAGCGAGTGAATAATTAAAATTTCTAAATCAACCTGTTAAGTTAATCACTTAGAACTTAATTTTCTTCTTTAACGTTACTTTGAGTAATTTAACAGCTTGATTTCAGCTACGAAGGGGTCATTTAAAACACTTTATCTTCTGGCAGCAACTTATTATAAGATATATCTTGGAAGGGTCAGGAGGTACAAGAAAGTTCTCTCAGTTAACATTTTTAGTAAACCAGTAATCGTTTGGGAAATTCTCGTTTGTTTTTCGACTTTTTTCTTCAGATTTCTGGTTTTAATGCTTTAAAATTGCCCAGTAAATTTTATATATGTACATCTACATGCATGTGTGTATGCACACATTCACACACATTCATTCTTTCATTCACTTATTCATGGAGTTATATGTGAAATGAACTGTAGGTGCATTTTTTTTTAGAATGAGAGTAATAGAGTGAGGAAAATCTCCCACTCCACCTTACTCTATTCAGTCTCAAAGAAAAGGTTGTAAAGGAAAAAGAAAAGCTAATACTACTTTTGTTGTTATTGTAACTAGTCGCATTGGAAAAAATACTTAGATCCATGGTGTAAGGGGTCAGATCAAAAGATCTGATGTGGAGTCCAGTTTTGCCAGTGGGACCTTTAAAATGGGGAGGGCAGTTTAGATCAGTGACCCTTAACCAAGGCTATACTTGTGAATTATCCAAGGCGTTTTGATTCATTTAGTGCCAAATGCAACAAAATAGTCAACAGGTGACTTTGATGCTCAGTCAAGAACTGTTGGACTGAGGGACACTTAAAGTCCCTGTCGGCTCTGGTGTTCTGAGATACTGTCCTCCCAAGCAGTTACAGTTCCCCCTTGACCATCTCATACCATTTTATATATTCCATCGTGTATATTTCTCTGACTACTTCATATATGTCGACATCCAGAGAATGGCTTCCAGAAAGTCAGGACTGCGTCTTCTTGCCCTTTGAAGCCTTATCAATACTGAAAGTAGCGCTGGCTGTGTAATGGGGACTTGGTAACTGTTAACAGGAGGTGGCTTGAAATTACTGTTCCATCTGAGAAGCTGAGTACTTGTAGAGAAATGCAGGGCCCTTTGGGCACCTTGGCTGCCCACTGCCTATTTAGAATTAGATCCACTTGGATGTCAACAAATGCACTTAACAAGCAAGGAACTATCCTGCAGAATCTACCCAAGTGTTGGTCGTTGGGTCATGATTCTTTAGGGAGGGCTTGATTGTGGAACAGTGATCGTTCTCCTGGGCTGGCCTGGGTACCCTCCAAGCACACCTTCCCCACTCCAGGTCTGTTAACCCCTGGAAGCCGTGGAGGGCTGGGGCTGGGGAGGCTGTGTGTTAGTGCACATATGTCAAGGTTGCCAGGAGGAGCTGGATTCTAGAGGCCACACACAGCCGAAATCACATCTGGTCAGAACTACCTTAGGAAATCTGTAAGTCACCCACACCACCGGCAAAATGCTCACCCTCTGAGAGAAACAGGAACTAAGAACAGTGGAGGGAACATTCAATGTGGGCCCATCCAGTTATACATCGACTGCACGGCCTCTGATGCTTGAGTGGAGCGGCAGGCCTGTTCTCTAGCAATTCTAGATTTTTTATTTCTTTTACTTATTTTTTATTTCTGCTTTAACAAGCACTGTCACCCTTGCATTTGGGTGAGATGAATGGGTGGATGAGGGAGTTCTGTTCAGTGGTCTGTCAGCAGCCCTGCTTTGTTCATCCTGGAGTCTGTGCTTCATTTGCCCCTGAGAAATTTTAGAGTTTCACGGTAAGACTTCTGAATCCTGAGTTCCTGTGGCATTTGGGTTTCTACAAAACAGTGTAGCCACCATTTGTTTCCTTTTGGTAAAATATCTTCCTGGCCCTTCATCCGCAAAGCGTGAGGTCAGCCTTCCTTCTAGCTGTTACCCAGAGCCTAATAGTAGGGCCTCTATGTAAATTTATGGGACATTTTCACTTGAAAATGGCTTAAAAAATGAATGATATTTCTACAGTTTACTGTTTTTCACTTTAAGTACATTTTCTGACAATATGTCTTCTATTAATCATTTAAGCAGTAGTAGGAGCCTTAAAGGAGTGTATTCAGAAGCAAGAACCCATGGTTCATTTAGTGCTGTCTAGAAAAATTTCACATTGATTGGCATCCTCTGTGGTTATGTGATGTAATATTTATAATATGTCACCCAGCCATACATCAAAACAAGTACGTCTCTTGTTTCATTTCCGTGAGATATGTTGATTTCAGAGAGGCCAGTCCAGTTTCAGGTCACATGGTGGACAACCACTGGACCAGAAATGGGAAGTGACCGGATTTATGGAGCTATTGGAAATGGACCCACAGTTGCTTCAGTTTCTACTGATGCTTTCCTCCCCTCCCCCCCCACATCACCCCTTTTCCTTCCTCACTTACCCCTGTGCACCCAGTTGGATTTTCTTGGCACACGTCCCAACAGTAGAATGGGCCCCTTAAATCCGTGAGTGAGCATGAACATGCTCCCAAGTTGCTGAGCGGTGCCCTGGTCCTGCTGGGGCAGGAACTAAACCGGGCCTGGGGTTTCTCTGTGCCGTTCATCACAGCTCATAGCTGTTAACGTGGTGAGCTGTTATAGCTCACCATGTTATTACAGGCGCTGAAACCTGCCCCTGCTTTGCCATGTATACACAGTGGGCTGCTATTTTGGAATGAATGTTGAATGGAGGTGCATGTTGAATGGTGGTGCTGGACCTGAAGATCCAGCAGCCTTCAGGACTGGGGCAGGAAAGGATGGGGAAGCCGAGATGAGCCAGGGGGCCACCACTGTACTAAGGTTCCCCTTGGGGCCTCCGGTGGACTTGAATACTGGCCAGACAATAAATCAAGTATGGGGAACTTGGATGCCCAGGACGGTCTATTTCTTGTCTTCCTTTGTCATTCTTTTCTTTCCTCTTACTGCAGGAAAGACAGTAGAGTGGAAGTCAATGGTGCACAAGTGCTAGACCTCAGGCATCAAATAAGGGAGTTGGTCTCATGGTCTCTTAGTGCCCCTTCCTCCACTAAATCCTTCTGTCACTAAATCCTTCATTCTCTCCTGCCACTCCAATCTCTGGTTGGCTTCTCCTTCCTCCCTCCTCCTCAGTAGGCCCCTCTGTATTCCTTACAACTTGAAATTATTTAAAACGTGACACCCTTTCTTTGTTGCCTCCCAGGGAGCAGCCCTGGGGCCTGCCCAGTGTCTGTCTCACTTAGCCAAGGGGAAGGAGGGAGGGACCTGCCATCGTCTGCTGGCCGTCTTGGGCTACCAGCATTTCCCAGCCATAGAGGAGCTGTAAAACTTGTGGCTTACATAACCCAGTGAGCATTTTCCAGCTAATCTGCAATCTGGGCTTTGAAGATCACAAGAAAGCAAAGGTCACGGCCTAGAGATCAAAGTGACAGAAGCCCACAGCGTAATTGCTGGTGACCCTCTGTCGAGGGCCTTGGTCTGTCCTGTGGGTGTATTGTTTGCACTGAGACTTCAAACGTGCTGCCGGTGAACGGTGAGGGAAGTCAGCTGGCCTTGGCCAGTCGTCAGGCATTCATTAATGCTGTAGGTGAGCTCACCTCAACTCATTAGACAGCATTGTCATCTCTCCACTCACAGTGTTTGTTCATCCCTCTGTGGTCTTTATTGACTTTTCCTCATGGTTCTCCTTCACCTGGAGATGTGAAGGGGTGGTTAGACAAGGAAATTGGAGTAATAAGAAAGGAGGATATGGATGCATTTATTGTAAATTAACTTGGAGGCACATGGAATTCAAGCCAGCTAAAGCTTAAAAGAGGCGGGGGCAGCATGTAGCCCTTTCCCTTCAGGGCACAGATGGAGAAATGGAGGCTCAGGAAGGTGGCAGAGGCTGAGCCAGGATCACACAGCAAGCGAAGCCCAGAGCCTGGGCTCTTCCCTCTGCCCCGTTAGTCCCCAGGCTTTTTGTTGGGAAGACCTCCCTCTTGTCGTTTTGTCCACTCCCCCACCCCGCCCCCCAACACTTGAAAACTTTGGTCTCTTCCATAAGCCGCATTTAAGCCACTGCTAACTTTTCAAAATTCGTCAGAGACGTTTAGCTGTTGATCGGTGCTTTTGATCAGCATGAGGTAAGCAGTGTTAACCAAACTGGGTTGATATCATCCAGTCCAGAGCAAAGAAGCTTGATGTTTTGTTGGCGCGTCCACGCTTTTCTGTTAAGCTTTGTGAAAGTTTGAGAGCAGTTCATGGATCACCCTTGCTGCCCTCGGGGCCCCCGGGTGGGGCACCAGTCACCAGGTCTCCCCCCCTTCCCGTGCATGGGAGCAGGAAGGCAGCAAGAAGCAATAGGAAGAAGCATTGAGTGCTGTAAAAGGAAGGAAGTGGGGAAAATCCCAGTGACGCCACATCCAGTTCCCTCAGGATCTGGAAATGTGGTGTTTCTTGAGTAGAGTCTCCTCAGAGGATGAAACATGCCAGCCAGCCCCAGGAGCAGACACTGGAGATCTGTCTTGGTGTTCCTGTGGCTGCGCAGAGGGCCTGGGGAACAGCCGTATCCCCCGGGGAAGCAGATGTGGGCAGAAGACAGGAGCATCCTCCCTTCCCTTTGAAGTCTAGATGAAAAATACCAGAGCTTCGGGATTTCGGTAGAGAAGATTGATTTGGGAGCAAACAAATAAACAAACAAAAAAGCCTTTCTGCTGTTCCTTTTGTCCTCCCTACCAGTTGTAGGTAACCGGTTACTTCCTAAGAGAAGTTCTTTCAGGAAGTGGAGGATCCTCTATGAAAAGAGAGAGAACCCGAAAAGCTCTGTGTGGGGCTCTCACTTTTGGAGAATTTGTTAGCAGACAGAGACAGATGGGTCTTTGAACAACTTCCCAGGGTTACTGGTCTCCTCTTGATAACCTCACCTTCCGTATCACAGCCAGGAGGGCCCCTGATTTCACTCCCTACCCCTCCCAGCCCTGCGGCTTTCTCCCAGCCACCTTGGGAAGGTCAGGAAAGTTGGCATTGCCCTCTGGAGCAGGGGACCTGAGCCTTAGAACTTAGACAGATCTCTTTTCATTAAGAAGTGCCCTGGCTTAACAAGCAGTTTTATAAATCTGAAGCTGTCTCCGGGTGCTGCAGGATTTATAGACGGGGGTTTCTGCCATAAAGTGGTTTATGATGGCTGCCTTCTGTGTTATTAGTAGCTGTCTCTTCCTTCAACCATTGCTGTTTGATAATAGCTTTAAAACACCCAGAATTACTTACCTGCAAGCCCCATTCCCAATAGCCCCTGTTGACAGTCTGAATAAGTTTACTGCCCTTTTGTTGTACTTTACCTTCAAAACAAACTGATTGAACCATCAATAGCTCGTGGAAGCTGACAGAGGCATGTCATCTGGACTAGCCCTGGTGATTGCAGGTTATCTGGGGGAGTTAACCTCACCGCATTGTTAACTGAAATGTTTTATGTACTGTGCAACTTTAGGATATGGCTGTGATAACCCCAGTAACTAAGTAATACATCACAGTAAAGAGATTTTGGTGCAACAAATAACCCTGGATTAAATTTACAAGGGTTGAATTGATATTGTAAAAGCCTTCATTCTGTGGCTTCGGGAATCCTCTCTTGTATTTTGATGGCAAACTTGTATTATACTCAGGATTGAAACTGCAGCTTTTGACACCCTGACATGACCTAGAACAAAGGGAAATAGATCTCCCAAGACCAGAATGGGACAGGCAGGCAGAAAGCCCACTGGACTTACCTCTTGGCAGTAGTGTTTGGAGCCAGTTCCAAACCACCAAGGGGCAGGAAGGTCTGGTAGATGTGGCTGCTGTCTGGGCGCTGGGTACCACAGACATTGGAGCAGGACAGACCATTAGCAGAACTGGAAAGGAGACTCTTGGTGGCCTTACCAACCTCATAATTCCAAAACTGTTATTCCTCGTGATGTTGTTTTCACTTGCACAGTGGTTCGCAGCAGGCCTAGTAGCATCAGCCTCACCTGGGAACTTATTAGGATGTGAATTTGAGACTTCCTTCCAGATGTAGTGAATCACACTCTAGGGGTGGGGCCCTGCGATGTGTGTTTCCACAAGGCATCTGTTGAACTCATGCCCCCTCAACTTTGATGCCCCCTCAACTTTGAGAACAACTGTGCTGGAATATAAGCTCGTTGAGAGCAGAGACCTTGTCTGTTTTATGCATCACCTCATTCTCAGTACCTAGTGCAGTTCCTGGCAGGTGGTAGCTTCTTAATAATTATTTGTTGGGTGAGTGAATTTGTAAGTAAATGAAAGAAGACATCTCTTAAGAGACGAACTTTGGGCCCTGAGCTGAGTTTCCGACTGAACTATCTGGGACAAGCCTTCCTAGTGCCTCTCAAACATCTTTAAGCATCGACCACCTGGAAACCCCAGGCTGGCCAACAGGATGGGAGTCAACTCACCTCTAGTTTCAGGGGTGACTGGCAGCCTATTCCATGGGTGTTTCTTTGGTTCTAAAAGAAGAGTGCTCTGAAAACAGCAGCTCTTTGTCATCTAAAATTTTTACCTAGCTTAAAAGCCAGCACTTCTCTCTCTCTCCTTTGATTTCAGGGCTGTGATCCAAAGTGGGGCAAAATGACAACGTGCTGTCTGTTGTCACTGTGGTTCCTGCCAGCCCTGTGAAGACATCTTTCATTCCATCATTAAACACTGGCTGATTTTCTAATACTGATGTTTTCTTCCCCTGAATATTCATCTTTTCCCACCCTACACTTAGTGGGTGTCTTTACTCCTTTGAGCGTCACTCCTGACATATTGTTTCCATCTGTACGTGTCTTTATTTGAAAGAATCTGTTGTCATCAAGACTTTGCTGCTACAAGCAGAAGATGGAAGTTTTTTCTGACACTGACTGAGGCCAGTGGGAGTTCTCCTGGAGGATAGAAAGGTCATTTGGGCCTTTGTAGAGCTTTTCTAATTTAGGGTAAGCTTAGGCTGCATTTGGAGAGGGAAATGCTCAGGGAGAAGCAGGAAAGAAGGTAGTGCATAGTTGGAGGCCAGGAAGGAAGCAGGAAGTAGATAGTCAAATTTCCAGGACCTCAGATGTTGGTGTGGAAGTTTCAGGGGAGGAAAAGGATACACAAGAGAATTTAGAGTATTTTGACTTTAAAAAAGAGTAATATGAAGGCTGTGATCAGAGGCCTCTAAGCTGTTGTCTCTGGCACCTGAGTGATCAGCTAAATCTTTTACCTGGGCAAGCATATGCGAGGCCATGGGGTGATGTGAGACCACCTGATGAATGGGGAAGCTGGCCTTGGGAACCCAAGGCTTTGCTGAGGAGGGAGGCCTGCTACACACCTCAAGTAACATGTGTACTGAGAGAAAGCTCAGGGCTTGGGCTGCTTTAGGGCTTGGATCTTTGAAGCCTTCTTGAGATTTCCTGTTCCTCTTTCTTTGTGCTCCCAAAGCTACTTTGTGTATAACCTCAAACTTGGCACTTACCTACGCTGATTTCTAATTTCTTTGGGTGAGTCTTTCTTCCTCATTACACTAAGACCCTCTTTTAAGAGCAGGAACCATGTTGTAATCACCTCTGTATACCTAGGGTCTGGCACGTAGTAGGTGCTTAAGAAATATTTGTGCAACTGAAATGAACTGGTATTTTATGGAGTCCGTTCTAATGCTACTTTCCTAAATGGTGTGAGGGTGAGGGGAAAAAAAAAAAAACCTGGTCCCTGCCTTCAAAAAGCTTATAGTTTAGGTGAGGACATTAACTGAACACCAGCAAAGCAATTAAAACACAATAAAATGGGGGCTTCCCTGGTGGCACAGTGGTTGAGAGTCCGCCTGCCGATGCAGGGGACACGGGTTCGTGCCCCGGTCCGGGAAGATCCCACACGCTGCGGAGCGGCTGGGCCCGTGAGCCATGGCCGCTGAGCCTGCGCGTCTGGAGCCTGTGCTCCGCAACGGGAGAGGCCACAGCAGTGAGAGGCCCACGTACCGCAAAAATAAATAAATAAAATGTTAAATTGCAGGGTGCTGAAAATGCCTCCTGGGAGTGTTGAGAAGGGAGAAAGCAATGCGGGCTGCGGGTGCAGGAGAAAACTTCCTGCAGGTTGGGATTTGGAAGATGAGTGGGTACGGAGGAGGCTGGGTACAGGGAGAAAAAGTCAGATTCCCATGGAAATGATTTATTGCTCTTGACGTTGGGTCCTCAACTCTTCTTCCTAAGCAGGACAGGGTCTAAAACAATTGCTCCTTTGATTGATGGAGTATGGGGACTTGATGGAGAGCATCTGGATTGGTGACTACCATTGAGGAAGGAGACATATAGGCAGGTGTCTATATCTTTTATATATCCATTTATATGTTTATGTACCTGTCTCCTGGCCAGGCAAGTCTTCTTGTCAACTCCATACACCTGCTTGATAGTTCATCACACAAGAGGTCGGTCATTGGGTTATCCTTGGAGGCCGTAATGGATCCCAAAGACTCTTTCCAGGGGGATGGAGACCATATAGCATTTTGGGGGCTATTAATATCCCCTAGAAACCAACTCTCCTTGTTTCTTCTTGATGGAGATAATCTTCATAGTGCCAGTGTAGAAGTAACTCAGTGATGATGAGAAAAAAGTCCTCAAGACCCCTGTTTGATTCCTCAAGGAGCATTTCTCAGCTATGTGTGTTTCTTACTGCTATCCCAAAGTTGTCCAGGTTATTATTATTATCTTGATGGCAAATTAAAGTTTCTTGTCTCAGCTTCAAAATGAAGATTTGCTGTTATCTCAGAGATGAGAATGATCCAGATGACATTAATGGTATGATCAGGTTGTAGGTTATTTTCACTGAGAACTTCTTGTGTAGCAAAGATGTTGGGTCCATTTTTCAGAATGGTAGAAGGTAGGCTAATCCAGGTGTGTGTGTGTGTGTGTGTGTGTGTGTGTGTGTGTGTGTGTGTGTGTGTGTGTGTGTGTGTGTGTGTGTGTGTGTGTGTGTGTGTGTGTGTGTGTGTGTGTGTCTACCTTTGAGTCAACAGCAACCATTGTTGTATATTTTGAAAGTTTAGTTGTGTATCTGTGTAAAATAGAACCATTTGGATTTCCCCAAAGAGTGGTTATTCATTCTTTGTGAAAGAAGAGAGGAGAGGCAGGAACCAAGGTCTAAACTTCTGAAGACCTAATGGTGTAGTTTCGGCTCATTAGACAAATTGCATGAAAGTTTGAGGCTGTTACCCCAGTCTTCCTGAGTTACCTCTGACTGTTCTCTTCCAGATGCTTTGTTCTGCACAAGCTGCCCAATTTGAAGTTTCTGGATGCTCGTAAAGTAACCAAACAAGAACGAGAGGAAGCTTTGGTCAGAGGGGCGTTCATGAAGGTGGTGAAGCCCAAGGTAAGCCCTGTACTGACTGTTCTTTGCAAGGATTTATGCCTCACCTGTTGGGTACTCTTTGACCCTGGAGGAAGTCCTCCTATGTGTTCAGAATGCAGGAGGAATCTCACACCAGGATTTCATCCATGGATATACTGTTGGCCAAACAAGAAGTAGAACTGGGTATAAACTGGGTCTTCCTGTGACCCAGCCTAGGGGACCTTATTGGAAAGGTGATTTCAGGCAGATGGCTCTTGTACCAATAAAGCAGCATCATACACAGCCCGATGGTGACGTTCCTGGGGAGGATTTCGGGCCTCCTGGAAAATGTTTTATTTACAAGGTGGGGCCTCTGCAGGTCTGTAGCTAAAAAAGGAGAAACAGGAAAGCATTGGGCATTTACTGTTTCTCAGGGGGGTAGTATTCCTCTAGTGCCTCAGAGGGGGCCCTTCTTTCTTGGGACCAAAGGGTAGCTGGGGGAGAGTGATTTTCTCTTGTCCACAGGTGAGGGCTCAGTAGCTCTTGGAAATATTGTTGGCAGGGAAGGTGATTTTTTTGACAGTGTGATCTGGGACTGGTGTGTGCTTCCGTCGTGTAGCTCATGGGAATGCTGTTTACTGACCTTTGCTTCGCCAGCTGAGTCTGCTTCGAGGCCATGGGATTGAACGTGGCGTTATCTTAATGACAGCGTTGATGAGGCAGGGGAGATTTGGCTTGGGGTCCTGGATTCAGACACAAGGAGATTATTAAGGACATGGGCTTGGGAGGAGCTGGGGTCCTTCAGTGAAGCCTGAGGCTGGGGAATGGACTTGATGACCCCTCTGGAGGTCCCTCACTGCCCTGGAGCTCTGTGGCGCTACGGTCACTTCCTGTGGGATCCTAGCTCGTGTGTTGAAAACACTAGCCCAGAAATCCTTGAGGTCTCGTTTGTCCTCACTGATTGACTTGGAGCACTCTGCACACGCATTGGAAGTGATTAAGAGGGAAAGAGGAAAAAACAAACAGAACCAAAACAGAAAAATGAAACCTCTTCCGTCAAGTTGCTCAGCTGGCAGCAGACCTCAGGCCACTTTCTTTCCCTGAATCCACGAGGTGCAACTTATTTCCCGTTATGCTGAATAAAATTGCTAACAGTTGTGGAAATACATGATATGGAGAGTATAATACTGGCAGATAAATGTATTGTTACCTGTTTCAGCATGTGGGAAGTTGAGTGATTCGCTTCGTAGCTATTAAAGTGTTAACAGTTTTACTAATGGAGGCACTGATTTGATGTATTGCTCATGACTGCCTTTAGTTATTCCAGCTTTTGTCCAAAAGAAATAGTTTATTTCTTGGCCTCCTTTTTTTTTTTTTTTTTTGTTAAAAGATTCCAGAGACAGACCGTGTCACCAAACCAAAGTACGACAAACAGACTGTTTATAGTATCTTGGGTTCCTGACCATCCTGAATTTCTCACCGTCGTGTATACATGCATTTTATAGAATAGATGCTATTTCTCCTGCTCTCATTGTCTTTGACATGGAAGCTCTGGAAATCCGGAGGGTTCATAAAGATATACCCATCATATTGGGGTGGGGTGTCAGTGTCATCCAGTACTGTTCTAAGGTGTCCAGGTATGTGAGTCCTCACATAATCTTCTAACGTGGAAGGAAGGGAACGTTGGCTTACTGTACAGATGAGATAACTCAGGCCTTGAGACGCTATTTGGGCTGCTCAAGTCACCAGCTCATCATTGCTAGAGCCCGCGCTTTACCTGTGTGTCTGACTGCAGAGCCTACATTCTTCCACTCCGACCTCTTACCCCTGGAGCACTCATCTCACCATTCTCCCCATGCATCTCTCCATCCAAACAGAACCTCCGAGGAAGGCCTAAGTGAAGAAAACAGGAAACAGTAGGACTGTTCTGTTGGAGTAGAGATGGGGGAACTGAAGTCCTCCCCTGCCTCTGAAAGCAGGGAACGACTCCTTAGCATCCAGCAGTAGCTGGTTCCCCAAGTCGTTAGCACCATCATCAGAAATGCTCTTCAAAGCTCCACATCAGTTTCTGATCAGTTACAGAATGAGCTCACGTTTGTGTGGTGGATGCTACCATCTTTACTAACTGTGTTAAGCTTTGAAAGAGCCATTAATTATTTGGAGAGAGACATAACTACTCTGGCAAAGCATGAGGACATTTGGTGGTTGTCCTTTTGTAGAGTTCCATGATTTCCAAGCTGGAGAGGGCTTCAGAACTCACCTGGTCTGTGCTCTTATTTTATGGGTGAAGGAACTGGGAGAGGACGTAGTTCCCTAAGGCCCCACAGTCCCTTGGAGGCAGAACTGGGACCAGAACCCAGACCATCTGGGCTCCCAGTGAAGTGCTCTCTTTACACTGTGATCCTTTAAGTGCACTGGAGGATTTCTGTGTTCTGGTTTCGTATCAAGCTGTATGCCTCTCATGAATGGCAGGCAGTTCCCTTCTGTCTGCTGTTTGCTGGGCAATGTGCTGGTACTTCTCTTGCAGATAGAAAGAGGCCACGTGAGCTCCTTGCTGAATTAATAAATTGGGATTAAAAAGGCTGGTTCTCGCCTGCTCACAGTATGTACAGACATATGTTTGTTCCTTGCAGGTGTGTATATACGCCTTCCATCTCTATGTGTGTGTGTGTATACATATGTATATATACACACACATATATGTATGTACTAGGAGGTACGTGTACACCCGGAGTCGGCTTCTAAGTGGAGAGCAGTTTCCTCTCCGTGAATTGCCGACGCTGTGCTGAGCACACTTGGTGAAGACCTATTTTTCATCACGGGCTTGGAATCTCAAGTTGGCTTCTGTCCTTTCTGAGGCAGTGGCGTCCTGTTTTGCTTACTTGGCAGAATGCGCTGATGGATGGTCAAGGGGGCCGTGATTTGGGGAGCTGTTCTCATTTTATTCCTGACATAAAGTATTTGGGAGAATGGAAAATGCCTCTCCAATCACAGCCCTTGCCTTGGAGGTAGAGAACGGGCAGTTGGGTGTTCACGGCTGACGCAAATGCAGAATCATCCAGTAACTCATAAACCCCCTAAGTCACAAGGGTTTGATCTGGTACCTGGCAGGCCCCAGCGCTTGAAGTGCGGAGTTGGCTCTCGCTCCCTCTCACGATGACACATTTCTCCTTCGTGGCTGCCTTTTGGCTTTTGTTGTTTAAAAGCTGCCTTCTGTCTGAGCTCTGATTGTACAGAACGATGCTGTCATTCATTAGGAAGTGAAAGCTAACGTTGCAGTGGCTCTTCTAGACTCTGTGTGTGTGTGTTTAGTGAATGGACCTACAACAGCCAGGCTTCGTTCATGTCCCAAAATTTTAAAGAAAATATATATCTCTGTCAAATATTGGCCATCGTATCATGCCACTGTCAATGCAGAGAGCACCAAGCTGGACGCCTAGGAGGTGGTAGACCGCAAAGAACGGATTCTGTAGTGACCAGACCGTGACCCCCGCTCGCTGCTCCAGGAAACATAGATCAAATCAGTGCAGAGACCTGTCCAGGAGGGTGTGTGTGGCGGGCACACCAGCCCTGCACGTCAGAGAGACAGTGCAAGAATCCAACAGTTAGAATTGCTTATTATGTCCTGGCTTTGTAATTATTCATCCCTGTTCTGGCAAAGAGCACAGTTGTCATTTCTGTGACATAATTATTTAAAGCTGAGCCCTCTTGTTTTACAGGCACTTATAGGAAGTTGGCTACCAACAGTTTAATCTTCGTAATCTTATAGAAGCGATGGGAGGCACAGCTACCAGGGCAGCTGGACCAAGAACCTCAGCTTCTATTAGAAAGTGTTTAGACATGTGTGTTTTTGCTTGTAATCATGACCCTTCTCTTATAGGTCATAGGTTTGTTTGTGATTGTCTGTGTGTCCTTGAAAATATGACACCTGTGTCTTTATGTGGGCACACCTGAGTTTCCTATCCTGTGTAGCTTGTGCATTTGTGTAGTTTTGCATAGTTTTGCATATTTGTGTATGTGTCTTTGGGTATTTTTCTTGGAGGGGGTGCACTATAGAATGTGCGTGTGTGTGTGTGTGTGTGTGTGTGTGTGTGTGTGAGAGAGAGAGAGAGAGAGAGAGAGAGAGAGAGAGAGAGAAAGGGGAAGGGAGGAAAGGAGGCATAGGGAGACGTGATGTGTTAAAGGAATAAACGTGTACCTTTGGAAATCTTTTTTATTCTTGTCCTTTAACTGCAAGTTGAAAGCTATTTGGGTCCAAGGACCACCTGCTTCCCTGACTATACTACATAGTCCTGCTCTTGACACTTGGAGTTGGGCCCAAACTTTCCTGGGTACCTTTAGTTTCTTCCATCTGTGTCTGTGTTTTTGGAGTTCCAGGCAAAAGGCAAACTAGGATAAAGACAGGGAGTGGAAGCATCTGGAAGCCCACTCTTTGTCAGGACAAAGCTGCTGCGCACCTACTGGGGTGTCAGCTCCATGAGGATAGGAACTTGCTTTTGTTCGCTCCTCTATCTCCAGGGCTTGGTCAGTCACAGAGGCTCAGCCAATACTCGTCAAAGCGATGAACTATGAACAGAGCATTTTGGAGGATCCATCCAAAAAGGTGGTCCATTTTTTTATTGCCTCAATATGGTCCTCTGCAAAAGCAGGAAAGGGACTTTTACCAGAAGAAAAGGTAATAACTTGGACCTGTGTGTTGGCAGAAAAGAGGGATTCTGGGTCGCATATTTGTTTTTCTAAAGGATTTACCCTGGGATTACTTATGATGGCAAAACCTACGGCCATTGTGATCCCCAGGGCCATGGCTTCTCCATGGGGCAGCTTTGCTGGGGTGGGCAGCAGGGGTGCAGTCCGAGCTCCCTGTCACTGCTAATGTGTTCTCTGAGTCCTTCTCTCGGAATCCTTCTGCTCATGTTAGGGATTTTAGGGGGAAAAAGTAGCTTTTCTCGGAAAACATGTTGGGGTACTCCACAAGTCTGTGGGTTGGTAAAATGAGATTTTCCCTGTCTTAGCTGCTCTTATGCTTTCTCTGTGCCATAAAGGAGCACTGCCTCATGGCTTGTTTGGCTTACTTATTGTTTTTTATGCCTAGCCTAGTTCTTCACTAAGTGCTACCTTGTTCTAAAGCACAGTGTGTATGTCTTTCATATATTCTCTTACCCCATGGGGCCAATTGCAAACATGTGAAAGGTTATCCGAAATTACCTCTAGATAGGTTGCAATTACTAACATTTACTCTATACTCAATATTTTTAAAAATACATATTTTACATAAAGCCTGGGTATGCCTGTAAATAAATATTGTAAACCACATGAACATGCAGTTTAAGTAGGCAATAAGCCGGTAGATGTTGAAAGTTCTCTACTGTGCCCAACTGTCAGAAGAAAACTAAAAATGTCAGTTGATTTTCTAGATATTTCTAACTACCTGAATACGTTAGTGTTTTACAGTTCTTTTCTGTTTTCACACAGATGTTTCTCGTCTAGAGACATATTCAGATTCTATTTCCAGTTACTTTATAGTAAGTTTTGAAGGGAGGAAAAATTTTTAATTCTTTTTTGGAAGATGCTTAGGCATTGTGTTTAGAAACAACTTCAGAAGCCAAAAATTTGCAGTTTGTTTGTTTTTCCTTCTTCTTTCTGATTTCACAGTTTGCCACATTCATTTGATGGGGGAATCACTTGTATTTCTTCATTTTTAGCACCATGGCCTCCTGTGTCTCAAATAAATGCTTTCAGAGTGTTGCTTTTTGGAGACCATGTTGGTAGCTTTTTATGGCCTTGCTTTTTGATAGCAACCCTCTGAAATCAGAGATAGACTGTTGCAGAGAAGTTGTGTCTCCAGCACCCTAGAGATAAAGCGCCCTAGCGAAGCCCTGTAGATAGGAAATTGAAACCACAATAGAAGGAAAGTGAATAGAACTGTAGTTGATGGTAGCAGCCTCTGAGAGCCATGCCCAGATGTTCTGGGGGCCTGTGCAGGTGCTACACATAGAGTACACATCATTCTCCATTAAGCCCAGTATCTGGTGAGATACCATTGTGTCTCTGTTGGAGTCATTGGCTTTCACTGCACCCCGTTGGCCCAGCTCCACATTCATCCTCTTTGTGGCCTCTAACATGCTGGCTTTTTTTCCAAAGATGTTTGGACAGACACATGCCTAGAGGATCATGGAAGTAAGTGGCATTTTGGGGGGAATGAGGTGTGTCCCTAGCATCATTTGTACAGCCTCTGGAACGCACCCATTGGGAGAACTGTGGTAGATTTCATTATTTGTCTAAAATCGTTCCACTCCTTCTGCCCTTGCCATGGCTTCCCCTTGAAGAGAGAAGCATACCTCTGCATCCCATTGACTTTGGATGTGCGTGGAAGTGACAGCATGCCAACTCTAGGCCAAGGCCTCACGAGGTACTATGTGTTTCCACTCACCCTTCTTGCACGCCCGCCATTTGCTGTGGAAACCACATGAGATGCAGGTTGAGCAGACACACGCTGAGATTAAAGCCTGAATCAGAACTACCCCAGCCACCCTCGGACCTCTGCACAAGAAAGATGTGCTGGTCATAAGCCACTGAGGCTTTGAGGAGCACTGTTGCTGCAGAAACCTGACGAACATGTAGGCTGTCCGTGCTCACATTCTGTCCTCTGGCCTTCCCCGGCCACTTGAACCAGGGCTCTTAACTGAGACACAACTTGGGGTGTAGTGAAGTTCATGGCTGTTTTGTGTGTCACAGCACCAACTTCGGTAGGCTTTCTGGTTGCCTCACTAATTAGGATCAAAGGCCAGCCTCAGGGTCGACTGGCTGCTTAGCAGTGGATTATTAGTTGTGATGAAACTTTCCCGGTACGTGAGTCAAAGCAACACCTAGCGTATATTAGGTGTCCACTGTGTATTAGATATTGTACTAGCGACTTAATATTATCTCTCAATTTCTCTTTGAACTCAATCTGCCAGTGATGATCAGAGAACTTGCATACATCATTTAAAATTACAGAGCAGTGTGGAATCCAGTTCTTCCCCAGGCCCACTTAGGCCCCTAAGCTCATGCCCTTTTTCCTGTATACCTTAAATTTCATCATCCAGACGTGGAGATAGGATGAGAGGCAGGAGAAGAAGAGCAGGACGACCAGGACATGGAAGGGAGCCCGAGGCAACTTTATAATTTTCAGTTTTGACCTTGTGACTACTCCCTCCAGCCCATTTTGGTGAAAATTTGTGGGCTAGGCCGAGAACGGCAGGAGCCAGGCGGTGGAGGGCTCTGTTGATTAGGCAAAGCTTGCAGCTTAATTTGAAGATGAAGAGGAACCTTGGGAGGGTTCAGAGTGGGAGGGAAGTGTGGGCAGGTCTGTGTTTGGATCCCTGGGCATCTGGTGGGTGGGGGTTCGGGGGGTACTAGCGCTCTGTGTATACAGCAGGTGTTTTGGAAATCTGTACAGAGGCAGCTGCCGGCCCGAGGCCACCCAGCAGGGAGCATCCAGGCCAGTGTTGGTGCTCACGTGGCCACGCAGGTCAAAGAGCTGGGGCCCAGAGGCCTCCCCTGACCGCAGGGAGGGGTCTGGCTGGTAGCGAGCAGCTCAGATGCTGGCATGAGGGGAAAGCCGATGGCTGTCAGAGACCCAGTAGTAACTCGCCTGGCAGAGGGTCTCTGACATTCTAAAAAGTTCTTTGACACGTTCTTACCCAAAAGACCCTGTCCCCTATGGTATCAGCTGCCTTAATTTTAAGGAATGAATTTAAGCCTTCTTAACTGAGCCATGAGAAATCCTCATTTGTGTGATCTCTGGTAATGATTAAGATGGAGCCTTACTAGCCGACTATGTCTGTAATCTGTACATTTCCAGCCTGACATTTTCTTGATCCACTTTAGAAGACTGTTCTTGGTATTTTCCATTTGCAATTTAGTTTTTTTAAATTATTTTTTAAAATTAAGCTTGACGGGAAAGAGAAGAGGGGAAGAGGAAAATAAAGATGCTTCCTTAAGAAAGTGGGTTCTCAGAGCATAAAGTTGGGGTGCTGATTTCAAGTTACCCATGTTTAAAGCTCACATCACCCTGTATTCCGTGTGCAGCTCAGGGCTTGGCAGGGAGCTGTCCTCCTGAGCAGGTGCATTGGTAACCTGGGGCCACACCTTATCCTCAACACGCTTTACTCTCCTTGATCTCCCCCCACCCCCGCCAACACACACACACACACACAGACACACACACAGACACACACACAGACACACACACACACAGACACACACACACACACACACACACACACACACTTTGCTTTGAGCCTTTGAGCCTGATGATTCCAGGCCAGTGATTAGGAAGACTGGGTTGGAAGTACAGGACCACCTTGTCTAGAACAGAGGAAAAAGGCCAATGACTGAGGTCTGATCGAGGGGAGGATCGTGATGGCGGTAGCGTTCTCACCCTCCGCCGGTTCCCTGGGCCTTGCTCTCTGCCCTTCTGACCTCTGTGGCTTCATGAGTCTCTGCCTTGCTTAGAAAGTCCCTTCTGTACCCATGGCAACATCAGATCGTAGGGACTAAACCCTCAGGCGTATAGGGTTCCTGTAAGGCAGGGAAGCCTGCAGGATGGATGGCTCACTAGGGAAAAATCATGAACATTGTTCTGAAGCTAACTTTGATTCCATGTTAATATTACTTGCAGTTCCATGGCTAAGAGAGGAAGAGAAAACAAAGATGGTGTAGTCTCAATTTCTGCTCTTGAGTTCTGGTTATTTCCAAATTGCCTGCAACTAATAGCAGATGTACTGGTTTGCTGCCATAACAAAATAGCACGGACTGGGTGGCTTTAACAACAGAAATTCCTTTTCTCACAGCTTGGAGGCTTCAATTCCAAGATTAAGGTGTTGGTGGGATTGGTTTCTTTTGAGGTCTCTCTCCTTGGATTGCAGGCGACTGCCTTCTTGCTGTGTCTCCACATGGTCACCTTGATGTGCACACACAACCCTGCTATCTGTTTGTGTGTCCAGACGTCCTCCTCTTACAAGGACAGGTCATATTGGATTAGGGCCCACACACTGGCCTCTTTTTAGCTCAGTCACCTCTTTAAAGGTCCTGTCTCCAAACATAGTCACATTCTGAGGCACTGGGGGGTTAGACTTCAACATAGAAATTTGGGGGGGGACACAATTCAGCCCCTAATAGCAGACGAGAAGAGTGAACTTTAAGAAGAATATATTTAAGAAAACTCATGTAGGCTTAGTGATAAAAGGGATGTCTATGATACTTAACATTTACTTGTTCTTTTCATTGTCCCCGAAAGCCTGAGAAGCAAAATCAGTGGATAGAATAAAGTAGAAGGATAATCTTAGGTTTCCAACTTCATGGGAGTTAAAAGTCTTCACAGAGTTTGATTGAAACAGAAATACGACCTGTTTGCCTGAGTGCGGCTGATAAATACTTTTCAGGATCTCATCCAGGTGAGTGCCAAGCAAGTATGCACAGGTAATTGCCAGGATTAGTGGGAGCTCCAGTAATGACATCTCCCCGACACAGTAGGCTGAGTGAGGAGCCCGATGCTCAGAGGGGAGCTTCTTCTCATTAAAAAAAAAATTACCCCTAGAGGTACCCTTTGCCCCAAATTGTTCCTTGAGGAGTGAAAAGAAGCTGTTTCTTGTTATAAGGGAGAAGTGTCCTGACACATGTCCACTGGTCTCTGCCTGTTTCTCCAGAGCTTATTTCTCCCTGTCAAGACGTCCAGGAACATCCCGTTCCCCGGTAGCTGTTGGATCCGGCTTGTGAGTTGGTTCCAAGACTCTAGGAAGTGTGTGTTTGCCTCTTCATTGTTTTGTCTACCTGTGGTCACCGTGGCTGGCTTCTGGGGCCCGTGTCTACACTCTGACTCTAGATGCAGCCTCACTGTCCCTCTGAGCAGGCGAAGTGATGTTTCACAAGCATGATGGGGCAGGTCTGCCCTTGGGGTCCTTGAAAGCTGATGGTACAATTAGCTCTTTTATTTGCTTTTCTGCTCCTTACAGTAGAGTGTCTTAGATTAACAGACAGGGCGCCAGCAATAATGCACAGATGCTCTGTAATTGGGGCTTCCTTTGATGTTAATTTAGCGAAGTTCAGTGCTATTGTCAGTGATAGCAATTATGCTCAGCCTTTTCACCAAGGACATTTTAGGATAATTTTATTTTTCATGTGCATTTTAAAATATGGCAGTAAATTCTGAGCTACACTACCTGAATTAGAACTCATTATTTCTTTTCAACAGCCAACCACTGCTCTCTGTCTGTGCTCCAAAGCTGTATCTTTATTTTTCTTTTCTGGAGTGGGGAATTTTAAAGTGGGGCTTCTACCTCACGAAGCTTTTTAACTCATGAGTGAAATTTAGAAGTGAGTCTTTTGGTTTTTTGTTGGCGTTTTGTACTGTCACAGAGACTGTCTGGCTTAGTGACCTCTCCCATGTTTTATCTGGACCATTTTTATTCATTCCTTCCCATCGCCTGACCTTTATTCTTGTTCTTGACATGATTCAAGAAGTTGCCTCCAGCTGTTCTTTTGGGGAGGTTTAAAATCTGCATTTATCATGGCTCTTGTATTCCATGGCAAACCTCTGATTCTTACTTTGTTCATGGGCTGTTGTCAGATTTGCTCTTCCATTTGGGGGCCAGTCTCACTCCAGGTTTCAGGATTATATTTAGGTTTGGATTAAAGGCCACACTTCTGCCATCTGTTTCTCCATTGTTACTACGGGGCATGTCATACCTCCTTTCACATTTGTTGTGAGGATTAACTGAGATCATGTGTATAAGCAGCTCACACAGTCTCTCTGGTATGTAGCTAGTGTTCTTAGGTGTGGCATTTCAAAACAGCTCTGTTTTGGGGCCATTGCTGTGTCTTCCAGTTGTGTGAGTGAACACGACGAAGATGATTTTGGCTTGAGTTGGGGGGTGTATTAGTTGCCCGGGGGCTGCCTTAACAAAACACCATAAACTGGGTAGCTTAAACAACAGAACTTTATTTTCTCACAGTTCTGGAGGCTGGAAGGTCCACATCAGGGTGCCACATGGTTAGGTTCTGGTGAGAGCCCTCTGCACAGCTTGCAGACAGCCATCTCTCACTGCTGTGTCCTTACGTGGCAGGAAGAGGGAGAGGGAGAGCAATGTTGATTGATTGATTGATACGTCTTCCTCTTTTTATAAGGCTGCAGTCCTATTGGGTCAGGGCCCCACCTGTATGTCCTCATTTAACCTTAATTACCTCCCAAAGACTACCTCCAGAAACAGTTACATTGGGGGTTAAGGCTTCAGCATATGAATTTGGGGGAGCATAATTCAGTTCATAGAAGGGGGTATTGCCCCTATAGTCCTGGTGACTTAACTGAGTTTTCTAGGATTTATACTTAAGCGTTTCTAAGGTTTTACTAAGTGTTACTTCCTGATGAGAGTAAAACACCTAAAAGAAAGGAATATGGGAGGAGAAAGAGGGTCTCCTGTTGATCCTGGGGAGGCTGGGCCCCTAAGTTTGGGGGTCTTCCCAGGCACTACACAGGCCTTTTTGTTCTCGTGGTTATGGTGAGGGGAGGGAACCAGGGCAATAAGAGGTGCAAGAAAAGTACGTGCAGTATTAAGACATAGGAAGTCCCACAGTCACTGATGCAAACAGGAGACAGTGCTGCACCGTCCCCAAGCGGACAGCAGTAGGGCAGTCCCCCCATAGGGTCCAAACTGAGCAAGGGATGCTTGGTGCAAAAATAAGCCCTTAAGCCCTTTCGTTTGGGTGACCTTGGACTCAACTCTCATAATCCTCCTCCAACTCCCTTGGCGAATCAGGAAATCAAGGCTGATGTTTCGATTCTAGAATTTGTCACTGGAGTCAGTCCCCTTCTGCCCCATAGTAAAATGGAGAAAACCAGGGAGTGAAATCTGGGGGCTTGTTACACATGTCCAAAGAATATTATCTCATCATTAGAGGGGGCTTTGAAAACCCAAGGTTGAGATACTGGGTCTCTGGATAATTAGAAAACATCCAAGAGCTGTATTACACCAAGCCACATTTTTTTTTCCCTCTGAAAAATCTGTTTCAGTTCAGTATGTTAAAAAAAAAAAAAAAAAAAAAGTCTGATTTCTGCACTCATTCTAATTTTTAGTCATGGGATGTTTTGGAAAAGATTAAATTACAAATTATTTTTGTTCCTTGTATTCAGAAAAGCCTCAATACCAGTTTGTGCCTCTGGACTTTGGGATTACAGAGGCCGAATCTGAACTCTGTGCATCGCGTTTGCTTAGGTGAAAATGGGTAGAAATAAAACAGATGAAGGAATGAAAAGCTGTGCCGTCTTTGCTTCCCCTCCCCTCTTCTTTTCCACATTATATGACTAAATGTGCAACTTTGTTCACATAACTGCTACAAACAGTTCACTGTGTAGGCCAAACGCTCTCTAATGCAGTAAAATTAAGAAATAATATGCTTTGAAAGTGATTTATGAGTGTGGTTAAACTGCCAGATTTACAAAGAAATAGTTCAGATCTTGGGAAGCCTCAGGAGTCACGTCAAAAATGAATTTGACCATGATTTAAACTGCTACTTTTCTTACATGACATTTAATATGTGTACTTTGGAGGCCCATATGTCTTTAATAAAATAGCATTAAGTTTTAAATATGATATGAATGCAGCCAGTTTCTAAATTCATAACCTTTTCCACAACTCCAAAATGCTAACCAGTAAGGGAGTCATACACACAATAAAACATAAACCTTAGAAAATAGCTTTTTATTAAAATGGTTAGACACTTGGCAGCTGGGTTGCAATGTAATAAATACTTACAGCATTGTGGGTTTATCAGACGTTGTTTACCCTACAAGCAACTGGGACCAGACAACTAATTACAACCCCTGCACAAAAGCAGTTCAGGCTGAGTACCCCTGAGCGTATCAGAGAGGCAAAGTAGTTTTGCTGAGAGTCCTGGACTTGGGTTCTCGGAGAGCTGGGTTCTGATCCGTCTCCACCACTTAAAGGAGTGTGACCTTAGCCAGGTTGCACCATTGCGATAATTTTCCCTAGCCTGTGTCACGGAGACAGTACCACCTGCCACGCAGGTTGGTTGTGACGATGAGAAACAGATGCATCAAGGCATCTGGCACAGGGCCTGGTGCATAGTAGGCGCACAGCAAAGAGAATCAATTCTTTTGAAAATATTCTTTAATGAAAAAGTAGTTTAGGCGAGATCGTCAGGTCCCTTGTAGCAGTTCTGTGACAACTATAGGATGGCGCTTAGAAAAGGGAAGCCACTTAGCCAGAGGTCAGTTTAAGTCTCTCAGAGAATGAATAAGGAAGCGCCTTGCTTTACTCCCTTCTGAAAGGCACAAGCAGGTCGGAACTGACAGCAAGACATACCTGGTTCAGGGAGCGCAGGAGTGTGTTGGGGCCACCATCACTTAGCTGTTCCTGGAGATGGAGGTAAGGTGTGCAGTGCGGCCTCTTCCTGCCTTCTGGGTTTCCAGGTCGTAGAAAATGAGAGTTACTCTTGTAAGCTGTATTGCATCACAGCAAAAGGTCTTTCATTGCTGCTGCTGCTTCGTGTGTGTGTGTGTGTGTGTGTGTGTGTGTGTGTGTGTGTGTGTGTGTGTGTGTGTGTGTGTGTGTGTGTGTGTGTGTGTGTGTATGTATGAGAGAGAGAGAGAGAGAATGTGTAAACAGATCTCTCTGTGGAATAGTTTTGAAGTGAGGCTTTCCTGATTTCCGTGTTTATAGTTGCTTGTGTGCAACTTGCTTTTCTGTATCTCAAAGGAAACAGCCAGTCTGGCCATGGTCTGATTTTGTCTGTCCATGCAACTAAACGTTACTACCCTCCACAAACTTCCTTAGGAAGGAATTCCTGAATTTCCTAAAAGGGGAATTGTAAGTGATGTTTGAACTCAGCCTTTGAATCTCAGGGCTCAGACTTATGTGTGGTAATCAGAGATTAAAAGGCCCTGGGACCATTTCATTTTGTTTTATTTTATTTTTAGATGTTTTTTAAAAACAATGTTATGATCCCATTAAGGGAAATTAATAAAGGAAATCTTTCAACTGTATTCCCTACATGGTAACTCCGTGCCTTTTCATTTTGCCCTGTTCCATTTTAAACCTTATCCCTTTCGATAGGTATTTGTGTGTGTTTAATGCTCTACTTTTTTACCTAACATTTTTATTGTGGTACTTTGTAGTCTTCAAATTTATTCTTTTTATGGAGTCTACAGTTCTTCATCAAATTGATATAAGTACAGTCGGTTACCAAACCATTTTCCCACTGTTGCTAGATTTTAACCTTATACATAAAATACTGCTAGTTGTGTGTGTATGTGTTTCCTTTAAATTATTTCCGTAGGATAATTTTCCAGGGATGGGTTTATCGGATCTCAGGATATGGGCAGAACGGCCGTTTGAGGCTGTGTGTAAGAATGCCTAGGGACTTCCCTGGTGGTCCAGTGGGTAGGACTCTGTGCCCCTAGTGCAGGGGACCCAGGTTCAATCCCTGGTTGGAGACCTGGATCCCGCATGCATGCCGCAACTGGAAGTTCGTGTGCCACAACTGAGAAGCCCGCATGCCACAGCTAAGAGGTCCACATGCCGCAAATAAAGATCCCGCATGCCGCAACTGGGACTTGGCGCGGCCTAAATAAATAAATATTTAAAAAAAGAATGCCTAGGTACCATCTTCAAGTTGGCGGTCTGTCGTGGATGAGTCACTCCACCTGTGAGGCTGGAGGCAGAATGTAGGTCAAAAGGGACACCTAACACTTCCAAGGCTCTCTTTGGGAATGGGCTTCCCAAGGTCTTATTGGTTGGTATGGTTTAGAGTCTGTGGGAGCTCCCACAAAGCATGCATTGACCTGCTGAGTTATAGTCCTAGGGAATTACAGGTACCCTCAGCATCCTGAAAATTATTAACAGCATGCAACCCTGATCAGTGTGAATGTGCCTTTAGACTGTTAGCCAAATCTTTGCATAATACCAATCATTCTACCTATAAAAGCACAAATATGTTATTGTTCTCAATAGGCTATTTAATGCAGCTTTGGGGAGGCAAAAAGAGAAAAGAAGATTACAAGCTGGCTGATCTTGCTTTTATTTCTCTTAAATCTATCCACACTTCTCAGGGGTTGTACTCGTTTAAAGATTGTATGCAACTGTGCAGTCTGTGTGATTTGGAAAGCAAATCAAACTAAATATGAAGTTTTCAGCATGTGTTGTTTTTAAAAGATTTCATACATTTATTTCAAATATACATTTCTTCCCGAGTAGTGCTAAACCTATAATCTTTTTCTTGTTACATTTCTTTTTTTGGGAAGGAGGCCGAGAGGGTGACTTAGTTTTGGAGTGGAAGGTTCCTATTAACATTTACCTCCTTCTTGTGCGGCATTATTCACAGCAGAGCTATTAAGGCTAATTATTTTCAGGTTTCTATCAAAGGGGAATATTTGAGCTGACAAAGAAAAAGAAGCATTTATTGGGAAGAAAAATGGCCTGTTTAAATAAGAAAGGGATCATTATCATGTGCATCCTACCTCCACCTCCCAGTTATTAGTCTGTGAGGGGAGGAGGGGCCAGGAGACCCCAGGGGAGTCTGTGAGAGGAGGTTCTAGGGGGCTGTGCTCACTGAGAAGCTTGGTACCCCAAGAAGAGGCAGTGCTTTTCCCCCCTCATTTGTCTGCAGCCCATCTGGGTTGCTCATTGACCTTGGAGCTATTGTCAGTCTGTTATTTTCCTTCTCTTCTTGGGTAAAATTCACTGATCCTTGGTATGTAGTGGGAAGAATATTGGTTGGGGAGCTGGATGTATCAGTCAGGAAAGGCTAACTGCTGTGACAAGTAGCCCCCGAGTCTGTGGCTTCATCACTCTCAGTCCACTGAGGGTTTCTGGATGGGGAGTGCGGAGCATCCTGTCCATCAGGGACCTAGATTCCTTCTATCCAATGGCTCTGTGGTTTTCTTGGGCCTTGGGGTTCTTCACTGGCTTCAGCCCATGGATGGAGCAAGAGCAAGAGTGTGGAGAATTGTGCACATGATTGATGGGCCTGGTTTTGAGGTGACGTACATCACTGATTGGCCAGAACTCAGGCAAACGGACACTCATAACTGGAAGAGAGTCTGGGAAATGCAGCTGTTGTGCACTGAATTGTGTCCCTGCCCCCAAGTTCATATCAATACATTGAAGCCCTAATTCCCCGCACCTCAGAATGTAACCGTATTTGGATACTGTGCCTTTAAAGAGGTGACTTAAAATGAGGCTGTCTGGGTGGGCCCTAATCCAATATGGCTGGTCCTTATAAGAAGAGGAGATTAGACACACAGAGAGACACCAGGGGGTGTGTGTGTGTGGAGGGAAGACCATGTAGGGAGGCAGCAAGAGGGCAGCTGTTTGCAAGCCAAGGAGAGAGGCCACAGGAGAAACCAACCCCACTGACACCTTGATCTTGTACTTCCAGACTCAAGAACTGAGAGAATGAATTTCCTTTGCTTAAACCACCCAGTATGGTATTTTGTTATGGCAGCCCGAGCATACTAATACCGCAGCTTGGCTGAGGGCCCGAAAAGAAAAGTGGATATGTTTAGTGAGCACCGAGCCCATCTCTGGCACCCTGAGTACTCAGATGTGAGTTCCACTCCAGCAGTCAGCTTGCTGGGTGCTCTTGGGCAATCTCTCCCTCCAGAGCTCAAGTCCTCATCTACAAAATGGATGAAGAGACTTAGATGACCTCTGAGGGTCTCCCTGTAGCTCTGTGATCTGACCATGTGCGCAGATCTCCAGCCTGACATCTGGGGTGGGGATGAGTTCACCAGAGGCACCCGAGGCCGCCGGCCTCTGCGGTTGCAGGGAGACGCCACAGCGGCATGCTGAAGAGCCCAGGTTTAGGGGTCAACAACCTGGATTCAAGCCCTGGCTCTCTCATTTGCTATGTGACTTTGGACGAGTTAGTGCCTCAGTTACCTCATCTTTAAAATGGAGTTAATAAAATAAGAGTTGTTGGATTAAAGGGTTAAAGAAAATGATGAATAGAAAGCACTTAGCCCAGGGCGTGGTACAAAATAAAGGCTCAAAACGATTTAGTCTCACCCTCCCTGTCTATTCCCCTTTCTATCTATTCCTTTTTCAGTTTTTATCTTCTTTCTGATTATTCTCAATTCAAAGTTTTGAATGTGAAGATGGAGAAATAGTTAGTTTTGGAAGCATTTTCACATACATGATCTCATTCGATCCTCACAATACTAATAAGAGAAAGGCAGAATAGGTGCTCCCTTGTTTTACAAATATGGAGTAGTAAGATAGGTTGTGGGATCCCCTGAGTATTCCAGAGAGAAATGAAAATCAGATTAGCACCCAAGTCTTCTCTTGGCCCAGTACTTTGCTATTATAGAATACGCAAACTCGGCTGTTCTAAGGCTTCCCGACTTAGGGTGAGAAGACTCGTCTCAGGAAAGGAGGGCCTGAGTAATCAGAACACCCTGTCACTGTCCATAAAGTTCCCTCAATGGGCACAAAATGGCAATGGCAGCTCTTCCAGAGGGGGCTACCATGGAACTCAGGCCAGTCCACACCTCCCAGAGGGGTCTTTTTTCTTTTTCATTTTCATGTCATTTTCTTCAAGGGCCAGTCAGAGCAGCTTTCTGATGTACTGTGCAGAAAAAAAAAAGTGTCTACTCCCAGAAGTAGAAAGAAAAGCAGGCTATGTGGTTAGCTTCCAAATGGTCCCAAATCTGCCTGACGGGTACTATATTGACCTAGTTTTAGGAGCACACTTTTCTTTATACTCCACATCACCTCTACTTCCTCAACACTTCCAGGAGGCAGGGACGTGGCCTTGCAATCATGTTTGCACTTGTGTGTCCAGCTCACAGCAGCTCCCATCTTCAAGCCATCAGGCTTTGCTTTTGTAACTGCAGAAGAGGAGCCCAGGGTCACACGTTCCCACCCAAACCATAGATGGAGGAAGAAGAACCAGAGAGGCAGAGTGGGTCAGAGATGAGCTTGGTAGGGTCCTGGTTCCACATGCTGCAGCTTCAAGGCCAGGCCACTATCCTCATACCTGGAACTCGTGATGACTGGAAGCTGTTTTAAGTGGAAAATTATATTTCCCTTCTCTTTTATTCCAAAGAAGCACTCTAGCAGGGTGAAATGCTGAGATGCACCACAGGCAGCTGGAGATCTTCAAGTTACGGGAAAATGACATTGCATTCGGGCTTCCTGCTCTCTGTCCTGTAGGGAAGGTTATCTGTCTTTGTCACGGCTAGTGGCGATTTATGCTGTCCATGACCACTGGGAAGGGAAAATATTCATACTTTAAAAATGCACCGAGACAGAGCTCTTCTTAATCAGGGACGTGATCATGCTAGAAGGAAGGAAGTTGAGTTTCTCCTCCTTTGCTAGGATGTCACCATTTATTTATGATCTTGTCATTTGAGTTTCAAGGAATCTTTTAAAAAGGAGTTTGGAGTGATGAGGGCAAAAGAAGCTGATCAAGATCTTCTGCTTTTCAGGAAATATGGTACTTTTTAGCTTTTGCCAGGCAGAGATTGCATTGCCACCCAGAGGTTTAGATGGAAAGAGACATGGATGAAGTCTCAAGATTGGAAGCATTTTCAGGCCAGGTATGAAAATTAAATCTCCCAAACCCAAGACTGGTGTTATCAAGCTATAAAATAAGATGTCTTAGGTTATTTCTCAGAGCATAAACTCTAGTATTCTTGGCCCAGGTGTATAGAACTTGTACTCCCACTCTGATAGTGGGAGTGGGGCACCAGAAATTCCCAGCTCTTGAGAATCTTACTGGGGCTGTTCATTCATTGGAAGGAGGAAAACAGCACTAGGTGATGAAGACATTTGTCAAGGATGTGAGAGAGTTAGTACATAGAGGTACCTCCCTTTCTTCTCATTCCATCAAACAGGCAGAAAGGGATCTCAGGTTCATCCTTGTTGGAGAACTTTCTTTGTCACCCATTTTCTAAAGTTTATACCCACTTACCTACACGACTCAGTTTTTCAGTTCTTTCTCCCACCTGTGCCTCCATCCATCCCTCCATCCCTCCGTCCACCCATGTTATATTTACTAAATGTATAATAAAAGCAAGTGAAACAGAGTCTGAACCTTCACAGGCGGTGCTTTTTAGGGAAGATGGACTTGAGCTTTTCTTCCATCTTACTACAATACATTGACCTCTTCTACGGGACTTAGGTTCCTAAACATTGTTTCTTCTGAGTGACTAATAAAGTATATGGATGTTATAGATTGAGTAATTTAAGTAAGTTGGCCTATATACCTTATACTCTTCTCTTATTCCCTCTTTGTTAACCACACTCTGACTATTAGAGTCAGATGGACAGAAGTTCTCAAAGGAATTTTTAGATTGGTTTTCTATTTTGGATTTGACTCCGGGAGGAAGAATCAGAAAGAGTTAGAGTTGTAGTTATGTGCACTTCTGGAAGGATGGGCATGATTCCTTTCTCCTGCCTCTCCCTGGACTGCCCATGTGGACTCTGCAGGGAAAGAATACAATCCAGCCCAGAGGAGTGGGTCTTTTCAGGTGTACGGTGGTCCTTGTGTGAAGAGCCATAAGTGGCTTTCAACAGTGAAGTCTCCAATGAGTTGGGGCAGTTTGGAAAAAGGTTTGGAACTTCAATTAGATGGAGACCATAGGAACAACATTTCATTAGAAAAAAAATTCTTGATGTCAAAATAAACCAAAGGGGAGAGCCTGAGAACTATGGAAAGGATATAAAAAATAAACAAGTAAATAAAAATATTTTCTCCCAGGACATCAGAGCACCTGGAGACCAGGCTGTGACTCAAATCTAGAATCATCTGGTAATAATGGAGCTGGTTCTCTTAAAAACTGCTGTGCGTAGGTCATCTTGTTTCAGCTTTTATAATGGTGGGATAAGGAAAAGGACCTGATTTCATCCTGCTTATCTCTTGGGTTGGGCCTTGCCTGGTAGGACTTTTGTGAACTTAATTGCACAGAACCTTCTGTCTGGGGCACCTGTGGTTATTTGATGCCAACCACGAGCTGTTGTTGTTGTTGTTTTTAATTTATTCATTTTATTTATTTATTTTTGGCTGCATTGGGTCTTCGTTGCTGAGCGTGGGCTTTCTCTAGTTGTGGCGAGCAGGGGCTACTCTTCGTGGCCGTGCACAGGCTTCTCATTGCGGTGGCTTCTCTTTCTGCGGAGCACGGACTCTAGGTGCATGGGCTTCAAGTAGCGCACAGGCTTAGTTACTCTGCGGCATGTGGGGTCTTCCTGGACCAGGGATCGAACCCGAGTCCCCTGCATTGTCAGGCAGATTCTTAACCACTGAGCCACCAGGGAAGTCCCCAGCCATGAGTTTTTGCATTGTGATTTCTGACCTCATTTCCTACTGTTCTTCAGTATGATTTTTTTCCTAGCTCCGTCTATGTCTCAAGTTTTTCATTTTCTTCTTCTTATTATTTCGTTATTATTATTGCTGACCCAGTATCTTCATGCACTCATTCTCCTTCTCGGGACTATGATTCCTTCTCTCTCTCTCTGATTAATTCCTCTCATCCTCCGTGGCCCAACTCAGACCCTGTTCTTCATGAAACCCTCTCATGGAATTGGCCTCGGTAATTCCCATACCCCAGACCTTCCCTTTAAATAGCCCCTTACAAACCATATTATATTTTCTAATATTTGCATGTATCCATCTTGCTTTCTCAACTGGGGGTGTGGGAAGTGAATCTAATATATCTTCTGTTATACCTCAGGGGGCCAGACATAGGGATGGTCCTAAACTATCCTTGGTATTTATCACCTTGTACTGCATTGAGCTACATGGAGCCGATTACCTTCTTCCTCATGGCCAATCACCAGTGGAGAGCCGGCATGCACCAGCACTCTCCTATCAAGCGGTGCTCTGAACATATGTTTATGAAACAGGGGCCAGCCTTGGGCCAGAGGGACATTCTGCAATTTATTTGGATGCTTGCTAGAGGTCACACTACAAGGCCACTGTCCACATATCAGCTTTGTCTCAGGAGCTGACTCATGTTTTTCATATAAATCATGGTGAGTTGCCCATTATAAACACCTTGTAAAACTTGAAAGGCTTTATGGCTGTTATTAGCTACTGCATTGTGATTTACTAGCTAATTCAGGCCGATGTGTGGATGGGTGTACCCAGGGCATCGTTTGTCCCATCTGCATAAGGTAGAGAGTAGAATAGGCTGTGCACTGAGAAGCCAATGCCTCTTCTAAAAGCCTATGGCAAGTCAGAGTATGCTTATGTTTTTTTTAGTTAAAAAAATTTTTATTGAAGTATAGTGGATTTACAATATTATACTAGGTTCAGGCATATAGCTTAGTGATTCAGTACTTTTACAGATTATACTCTGTTGAAAGTAATTACAAGATAATGGTGTATAAATCCCAGTGCTATACAACATATCCTTCTTGCTTATCTATTTTATACATAGTACTTTGTATCTCTTAATCCCATACCCCCAACTTGTTCCTACCCCCTTCCCACTCCCCTCTGGTAACCACTAGTTGGTTTTCTCTGTCTGTGAGTCTGTTTCTGTTTTGCTATACGTTCATTTGTATTATTTTTTAGATTCCACGTATAAGTGATATTATATGGTGTTTGTCTTTCTCTGACTTATTTAACTGAGCATATCTTTGAGGTCCATCCACATTACTGCAAATGGCAGAATTTCATTCTTTTCTATGGCTGAGTAATATTCCATTGTATATATATGTACCACATCTTCTTTAGCCATCCATCTGTTGATAGACATTTGGGTTGCTTCCATATTTTGGCTATTGTAAATAGTGCCATTATAAACACTGGGGCGCACAACTCTTTTTGCATCCGTGTTTTCAGTTTTTCCAGATATATATCCAGGAGTGGGATTGCTGGATCACGTGGTAGTTCTATTTTTAGTTTTTTGAGGAACCTCCATTACTATTTTCCATAGTGGCTGCACCAATTTACATTCCCACCAACAGTATGGTGGGAGGGTTCCTTTTCCTCCACCCCCTGTCCAACATTTGTTGTTTGTGGACTTTTTGATGATAACCATTCTGACAGGTGTGAGGTGATATCTCATTGTGGTTTTGCTTTGCATTCTCTAATAATTAGGGACATTGAGCATCTTTTCACGTGCCTGTTAGCCATCTGTATGTCTTCTTTGGAAGTGTGCTTATGTTTTAAATGAGCAGATTAGCCGTCACCCGTCTTGAGGTGGTCTGTGTCTCCATGACACCTCCATCCAAGAACCCTTGGCGGGAACCAGGACTGCCGCAGCCAGCTTACTTTAAACAGCTCCCCTAAAGACTTCCTTATTGAGGGCAGAGAAGAAAATAAAGTTGAGAGAGAAATATCTGGAATGGCCCTGCTGACACTTTTATGTTTCCCAGTATGTACAGCATCAAATGTTTTATCAGCCTCCAGTTAGTATATTCACATTTAACACTTGTCCACTTTTTAAATAAAAGTATCACTATTAGATTGCCTATGGTGTATTTTATATAAAATCACATATAGCCAGGGATTGTGTATAGAACGTTATATGTTTTTTATATATATATATATATATTTATTAATGTGTTATGTTTTCATTTTCTTTTTAACCCTACTAATTGCCGAAGATGGGACCAAAGAAATCCATCTATGTATGTGGATTTGAGAATAGGGACTAAACTGGGTACAGCTTAGACATTGGGTTTGTAGTTTATTTAGAGAGGAGAAAAATCATCTACAGAAACACACTGATATATGAATATGAAACATGGACGTATAACGATAATTGCTTACAAGACGAGCATGTTTATATGTTCATATGTATTTATTTACATTTATAGTTATAAATGCATGCTATCTAATATGGATATTAAATCCCATCTCTTACTCTATGGTGTAGATTTCTGCTTTGATTAGCTCATATTTAATGAAGTATATCTCCTCTTATGTAAAGATTTCAGTGATGTCATGCCATAGAACCCAGTAGCATGGAAATGAGATAGCTCTTTGCAATTGCAAATCTTAGTCCTTCAGCCTCCAGCTATAAACTTGACCTAGCAGGTCTTTCCCTTGTACCCCTTCCTCAGCCTGGGCATCCCTCTCTGTCATTTTGAGGCAAGGTGTTCAAAATGAGGAGGTTTGTCTCCTAAATGGTTGCGTCAGCCTCTGGTCTCATTCATAAAAGCCCCAAACAAAGATTTATTTATTTCAGTTATAGCTAGTGCCTTTGCCCATGAATTTCTGGCATGATGAGCCAGAGCTAGGCAGCCTTGCACCAGTGGCTCTAGCATTTTCCATTAGTTGTTCATTGCTCACCTAGAATTGATTTAGCAAACATATATGGAGTTGTTACAGGGAACAAAGCTAAATGAAATCAAGTGTATTAGAAATAAGAAAAATGCAAGATAATATAGGAATAAATTATAACCTATTAGACTAGAACAATTAAAAAGCCAGATAATGGTAAATGTTGGTGGTATAATGGTAGATATTGGTGCACTACTGGTAGGAGTACAGGCTGGCCCTATTGAGTTGAATTAATATATTCATACCCTGTGACCCAGCAATTCCATTCTAAGATATACATCCCAATAAAATTCTTGCATAGGACCGTAGGAGGTGTGTATGAGGATTTTCATTACCGTATTATTTGTGTTGGTGGAGAGGTGAAGACAACTTTGAGTTGAAGGCAGTACTGGGAGATTGTGGGGATGCCTGCCTTGGAGAACTGTGCAACCATTAGACGCAAAGATTCAGTGGATGCCGAGCGGCATGGGCTAGATTGCGTTAATTACATTCTCTTATTTTCTGTATTCTTGATGCCTTGGCGTCTGGGGCCTGGCTGACTCAGGAGAGACTCCCCTTCCCAGGGTTCACCAGTCTTAGAGATGGCAAATAACTCACCGGGGATCCCTCACCAATCCAGAGCCCATACTCTGACTCACCTCCTCTATCTTGCTCTTACACCCCAGGAGGCAATATTCCTCTGTTCTCATCATGCCAGAGCCAGGTACCAGTCAACTCAGGACAGAGTCTACACCCCAGAGGCTACTGAGATCACTCAAACTAGCCATTCCTAAGCCTGCTTACCTTACCTTACCCTTACTTCCTGCAAAAAAACACAGTGAAGCCTCTGGCCCATGCTTTTGCCTCACTCCCTCTGCCTCCTGACTGGCCCTGGTGTTTCCCCGTGTGACCCTGTATGGTATGACATTCCCCCTTCTCTTGGGAGCTGTGAGTAACTATCTTCTCAATGGCGATCATCTCCTGATTGGCCTCACCATACCTGAATAATAATAAAATTACATTTTAAAACAATGATGTTTAAAAAACAGTGCTGGGCTTCCCTGGTGGCGCAGTGGTTGAGAGTCTGCCTGCTGATGCAGGGAACACGGGTTCGTGCCCCGGTCCGGGAAGATCCCATATGCTGCGGTGCGGCTGGGCCCGATAGTCATGGCCGCTGAGCCTGTGCGTCCGGAGCCTGTGCTCCGCAGCGGGAGAGGCCACAACGGTGAGAGGTCTGCGTACTGCAAAAAAAAAAAAAAGAAAAGAAAAAACACAGTGCTTAATTTTAAAACTAGGAAACAAAATAAAATATATGCATAGTACTACTTAAATATTTTAAAACATATGGAAACAAAACCACAAACATACTTTGCAAGGACTCATTTTAACATTAGAGTGGGTATGTATAATGGGAAAGGGAATTAAAATGGGATATATAGGGGGAAAAAAGAAATGAATAAATAAAAGAGAAGCGTTGAGGTTAGGGAGGATGGATTAAATACCTTCTCTGACTTCTGTGAGCTTTCAGTTGTGGCCATAAACAGGGAAAGTTATCTAGTAACACTAGACAATGTAGTCCATGTGTGCCAGGCCTCCTCTAGACAGTCTGTGCTAGGGGAGTCCAGAGGTAGACAAGAGCTAGCTGAAGGCTTAGTGCTTGGGAAGACACCTGTCCCCTTCAGGTCCATTACTGCAGCATGTTTACAAGTCTGTTCCAGGGAAGACTGGTTTTTTTTAGATGCTGCACCTAAAAGGTTACTGCAATTAAATAGGGTGGGAAGTGCTATATCCCCCTGCCCCCTTTGGGAGCCATCTAACTTACATTGGGATATCATCAAAGGCTCTAGGGAGTGCTGTAGGGAAGCAGTTGGTTGATCCTTGCTTAACCGTGAAATCCTACCCAGTGACACCTGTTTATCTGGATACTATGGTAAAGATGAGGTTCAAGGGTGAACCTCTGAGAACCTTGAATCGTTCATGGCTGAAGACTTTTTGTCTAGCAGAAGGCTTGGTGTATGGCACTCTCCCAAGCAAATTTCATGAACTGAGGAAGAGATGTTTGTTATGATCTGGACAAATGGCTAGGGACAGGAGAAGCTTGGTGGAAGAGGAGCCCTTGACTTCAATACCTCTTCTTTCTTAACATCCAGAGGGCTCAACAAGAATATTGTTTTTTTGTTGTTGTTGTTTTGTTGTTTGTTTTTTTTTTGCGGTACGCGGGCCTCTCACTGTTGTGGCCTCTCCCGTTGCGGAGCACAGGCTCCAGACGCGCAGGCTCAGCGGCCATGGCTCACGGGCCCAGCCGCTCCGCGGCATGTGGGATCTTCCCGGACCGGGGCACGAACCCGCGTCCCCTGCATCGGCAGGCGGACTCTCAACCACTGCGCCACCAGGGAAGCCCAAGAATATTATGTGTTTTAAATAAGAAAGATGTCAGTTCAAGTCACACCTTTTAACCATTTTGACCTTCAGCTAGTCCAGTAAACTCAATTCGGCTTTCTCATCTGCACAGTGCAGGTTACAACACTTAATTTCACAGGTGCATGGTGAAATGATGGTTAGAAATAATGTATGTAAGGTATCTGGCACACTATAGGAGCTTGATAAAAATTAGCTGTTGTTAGCCAAGATATGGAAGTAACCTAAGTGTCCATCAGCAGAAGAATTGTTAAAGAAGGTGTGGCGTGTATACACACACACACGCACACACACACACAAATGGAATATTGCTCAGCCATATAAAAAGAATGAAATATCGCCATTTGCAGCAACATGGATGGACCTAGAGAATATCATATTAAGTGAAGTAAGTCAGGCAGAGAACGACAAATATTATATGATATCACTTATATGTGGAATCTAAAAAATAATGCAAATGAATTTACTGACAAAACAGAAACAGACTCACAGATATAGGAAACAAACTTGTGGTTACCAAAGGAGAAAGGGCAGGGGGAGGGATAAATTAGGAGGATGGGAATAGCAGATACAAACTACTGTATATAAAATAGAGAAACAACAAGGATTTACTGTATAGCACAGAGAATTATATTCAATACCTTGAAATTACCAATAATGAAGAGAATCTGAAAAAAAATGTATATAACTGAATCACTTTGCTGTACACCTGAAACTAACACAATATTATAAATCAACTATACTACAATAAAAATTTCTTTAAGTACACATGTAAAAAAATTAGCTGTTGTTAGCATTGTTATTATCAGAATTATTCTTTCTTAAATGTTTTATGAAGACTAATAACAAACATATTCACTACTACCTAAATGAACACAGAAGGGACGTATTCAAGGTCATATAGCTCATAGCTATCAGCAGAGCTGCGACTGGAATCTACTCCTCCTAGGTCCTGGTTCAATGTAATTTTCATTACCCTGGCCTAAGGATCCTTTTGCCTATTTCATGATTAAAGGAACCCAGCAAAACTCTTTTGGTGTGCTGAATGGACCACTTCATTGTGGCGTTGGAGAGAGACAAGTAATGTGATTCAGAGGCTATGGGGTGCCACAGGGATTGTTGTGTCAGTTGTGTTCTGCATCCTTCTGTATAACTTAGAAAAAGTTATAAAGTATATGCTAATTAAATCTGTATGTTGCCCTAAATGGAGAGGTATTACAAGCCCCACCAATGACAGAGACATGACATAAAGGGACCTGGAGCTGTCAGGCATATGGACAGGAAATCACTAGATGAGATTCAGCTGCGGTAAATGCATCCTAATACATCTGGGGACAAATCATCTGAAACACATATTCAATGGGAGGAAGATATTTGGAAAGCAGTAAATGCTGAAGGGGACCTGGGGGATAGTGGACAGCAAATTAGATATGGGTTTTCATTGTGTTAGGCCAACAGAAATTGGTAATGCAATCTTGCACTGTATTTTCTGCAGTCCCCTGGAGCAGCTGGGAGGAGAAAGCATCTTTCGCTAGCCAAGAACAAGTCTGCTCACCCCACACATGCACTTCTGAAGAATGGCCTTGCTGGGGCAGGGCCGGGGGTAGGCAGGGGCTGCTTTACGGCCCCATATGACTCCCACCCCCTAGAGGTGGTGACATTTTCCTTTCTCTTAGTTCCACCCTCACCTTGGGTCCTTGGAGACCAGCTCTCTGTCCTGTCCCCAACCATCTTGAGGTGCTTTCTGGGGATAGTCAAGGGAGGACAGTCCTGCAGAGGAAGTCCCTCTGATCTGCAGGTGAGACTTGCCTCCAGGCATTCATTTGTATGTAACCCAAACATCTGCCCTTTTCCTTAGTGATCCTGGCACTCTCTCCTGCCCTGCCAGGATTTCACCAGAAAATAGCCCGTCTGCAGACGGAGAAATGTTTGACGAAGCACAGGCAGCTGCCCCCAGCCGCTGTCCCCACTCATGGGAGTCAATAACTGTTTTTTTCCACTCCTTACACCTCCTCCTTCTCTGCTCTGCCCACCCCCCATTTTTAGTCTTCTCAAAGACCCTTGACCTGTGCTAAGCCAAACATCCCTACTGGGGGTCAACAAGCATGTATTCCAGTGTTCCTGTAGCCCACACCCCCTGCCCCGTTTTCTCAAGAAAGCCCAGCCCTGCCTGAGCTGAGAGCACTTCATTGCTGGCGGGGCCTGCTCAGCTGGGTATATGTAACCAGCGTGTCTTTCCAAACCTGCGTAAAAGTGTTCTGCTCTTGGCAATCCACACTTTCTACCTTTCCCTCTCTGGGAGATCCTCACCTTCCAGAAAATCCTTCAGGGGCTGCTTGGCAGTAGCGAGGTCAATGGGGCTGGTAGAAAGCAGCAAAAATCTGAAGCTATTTGCAAGGCTGGGAAACTTTTTACTGCTTGTTTCTTCAATAAGCCCTGGCTTCCTCCACTCAGAATGTACTTCATCTTACTCATCATCTGGGTTTGCATCAGGGTCATTTAGCTGCGGCCTGCCATTGTCACTCAACACTCCTATATAAGTGCCCAAGTTTGAAGTTACCCCTAAATATTTTTAAGCGTTCCATTCTGTAAGTGTTCACTAAGTGCCTTTTCTGGGCCTACTGCTCTGCTGGGTACTTCTTGTGGGGGGTCGAGGGGGTGAGGTTCTACTCTCATGGAGGGTCTTGAACGAAAAAGGCATCGCTGTGAAAGAACTTGAACTTTTAGTCCTGGTGGGTCATGGATATTAATGGATGGCAGCTGCCCCACAGAGATTTATGAGTGATGCTCCCAGCCAAAGGAAGTCAGGCACACTTTGGAACTACAGACCGCTGTGTACAGGGCATCTTAGTATATTTAGCAAATGAGATTGCAAACCACAGAAAAAAAAAGGCTGAGTGGGCGGAGAGGAAGAACATTCTCTGGCCAGAAACTTGCTGAACTCTGAAGGCCAGGGACCAGAGGCTTTGCAGAGGTGGGGAGGGATGTTCTTTGGCTTGTCCTAGACACATAAATCACCACCGAGAAGATATACCAAAGGCCAATTATGTGGAGTGTTTTCTTGGAAAACCATCTCCCAGGCCTTTTAAATCATCCCCAGCATTGGCAGGCATTCAGATCCGCCTGGGGGTGGGGTGGGGGGTGGGGGGTGTGCCAGTGCGCCCCCGTGTCAGGTGGAGGAATTCCACGGAGATGCTCATGTGATCCCTAGTACCTGATGCGTTCTCTCCTGTTATCTTCATCTAAGGGAGCAGTGTAGAGCAGAATTATTTGTTGTGCCTTAGAATTTTAGGGCTAGGACTCACGACTAGGTTTTTCCACTTAACTTGCTCTGTGACCTTCTCTACAAAGTAGAATGAGTACTGGATTATTTCTAAGGTTCCTAGAGGCTCTGACACGAATTATATGCCCTCCTATTCTTTATAACTTCCATATAGGATGAGCATATGCATCTCACACCCCATCCTGGCGATTGTCCCAGGAGAGGTAAAAATTCTCATCTACCATGAAAAGTCAGTCCTATAGGATTGTTTTAGGGGGATGAATGGTGACTCTCAAAGCTCGATCATCAGAACAACTGTAGAAGGAGCTGGAGACTTTCAGCTTGGAAAAGAAAGGACTTAGGGGCATGCCAGAAGGAATGGTTTCAGGATCTGAAGGGTTTCAAGGGGAAGAGGGCATCGGTATCTGCTGTCCTCCTTCAGAGGCCAGAAGCAGGACCAGCGAGCCCGGGGTACACGGGCTCAGGCCAAAACCCAAAAGGAGAGAGATCAACCAGCAACCATCATGCCGTAGCTCAGTGACACAGACTTCGATTTGCCCGGTGTTGGAGATTATAGAAAGAACTCTTGAACCGTGTGAGCTGTCCAAAAGTGGCATTGATGGAGAAGAGACTGACCCGTCGCTGCTTTAATCTAGCCGAGGCTGGTGACAGGGTTACAGCAGAGAGGACACTCCGTTCTGCTCCTTCCATGGCCGTCTTCTCTCTCTCTGGGATAGGATGTAGCTGGATGTCCAGAGGGAGGAGAAGCTTCTTCCCCACAGTACCTTCCCCTTTTCTGCAAAGCTTTGTTCCTCTGATTCAGGGTAGATTCATTTCTCTCTAGGAGGCTTCTATTAAACTGTGTCTAGTCTTTGGAGCGATTGTGTCTTGAGACTTTGGGGGTAGGGATGTAGTTGGTTTCCAGCATGTAGGAAGGCCCCAAGGGGATGGAACGTGAATTAAGAAGTAACAATTTCTGAATGAGGAGCCAGGCAGGAGGGCAGGCAGGCCCTCAGAGGGGGAGTCTGGTGGGCACCCAATTTATTTCCTAAGTACTTATTTTGTTAACAGCCAAGTAATTCCTTACGGGTCTATGTTGGTTGGTGAGTTCATATAATCCTTTTTTGGACTACATCAGTCTTTCAGCCTGTACCAGCTCAGGAGGCAGTGAGTTTACAAGGTCAGTAAAATAATTGTTCTGTCATCTTCAAAGTTACTTCCTCACTCAAGCTTCAAGATTCCCTTCCCCCTTCCCGTATTCTAGGGTAAAATGAACCAGTATTTTTATTTATCCACATTGTGATTCTGTTGATTCTGATGGGATCCTTTCTCAGTCTTTGACTTTCTTTCTAGACAAAAGGCTTCCTAATTCTCCTCATTAGTTAGATATGATGATTCTTCTGTCCGTGTGATTAATTGCAGCAAGCACCAAACCTTTATTAAGTTTCTAGTCTCCGGAAGTCATCGCCTGAGACTCTGTGGGTAGAGGTGAAAAAGACACTTCCCTTGCCATTCTTTATACGGGACTGGAGTAGAGCCGAATGAGATGTAATGTGTAGAGTGCTATGCCCTGGTCCAGAAAATGTGCACCACAGTCACTGGCCATTGCTCATGAGGTAGCTTTTATCTTCCTCCTGTTAGGGATGGAATCACCGAGACTCAGAATTTCGGTGACTCACCCACGTTCCTACAGCTGGTCAGTGGCAGACCTGGGATCCGAACCCATGTCTGTCCGACCCCAAAGCCTGCATCCCTTCCACTGGGCAGCAATTCCTGCCTTTATTCAACTGTCAGTGGAAATACAGAGTAACATTTCTGATTTAAGGATGAGTTGGAGAAGTTAAATGCGCTGGTCAAAAATGAAGAACATTTTATAGTAAAACAAATAGGAAGATGAAGCAGGAAGTTTACTGGTGTCCTGGGATCCTCTACAGCCGCTCTGGGTGGGAATCTGAGCTCTTGGTATGTATGCACGGTCAGAGTCGTGGCTCTGTCTGGCCCCGAACATAAAACGGTAGAGTTGACGCAAGGCTCCTGCTCAGTCATCCTTGTCTGTTTTGTATGGAGGCAACAGCCCTGCGTGAACCCATTAACTTGGAGATTTCGGCCAGAGCCTTTTCCTTCCCCAACCACTGGGCAAGCGTGCTCCACTCTGCCTTGAGATGATCGGCTTTCCAGATGCACGGAACCACAGCAGCTTGCCTCCCCATCTTTCATCACCTAAATGAGGGCAGTTAATGTTTAAGAGCAGAAAATAGGGAACATAATGATGAATAAATTATAAGTTTGGGGATATGAAAAGTCAAACTGTGTAAATATGTATTTTAAACCACAAACAGAATGTTAATGCATCTTTCCCATTAACTCACTAACTGAAATTACAGAGTGTAACGTGAGCCACCACCCACGGGTGGGTTATGATGTTTTCAGATTCAGAACAGCAAATGATAAATGTCCTTCCCTCAGACAAAGAAGCAATTGACACAGTTTTTCACCGTAGTCACTGACAATGTAGGCAATGGAAAAGAAACTGAACGTTGGGGGAGGAGGGAGGTCACGAGACACCTGGGGAAGTGTAGCATGGGCTCCTTTTAGGCGCTTCCTGGGTACCGAGGAAGTGTCTCTGAGCTCAGGGCAGCCCCTTCAAGTGACGGGGACCCAGGCGTGGTGGCCTGGCATGCCTTCCTGCATTAGAGGATGAGCTTGTTTCTTAAGCAATAACTCTGTCTTGCTATGGGTGGGTGGCTGGCAGCTGACGTGAAGCCAGTCTCGCTTTGGCTGGGTTTGGTTTGAGGATGTATGGTTAATTTAGCCGCCATTTCACTGTGAGGTTGCTTTTGGGCAGCAGCATAAAAGAGAGCTTAAGAGGATGTGGAGAAATTGGCATCTTTTTGCACTCTGGATGGGAATGCAAAATGCTATGGGGAAAGCAGCAGGATGGTTCCTCAAAAAATTAAAAATAGAATTGTAATATGATCCAGCGATTCCACTTCTGGGTACATATGCAAAAGAATCAAAAGCAGGGTCTCAGAAAGATATGTGTATACCCATGTTCATAGCAGCATTACTCACAGTAGCCAAAAGGGTGGAGCAATCCAGCTGTCCCCTGATGGATGAATGAATAAATAAAATGTGGTATATGCATACCATGGAATATTACTCAGCCTTAAAAAGGAAGGAAGTTATGACACAGGCTATAACTGGGATGATCTTTGAGAACTTTATGCTAAGTGGAATAAGCCAGCCACAAAATGACAAATGCTGTTTGATTCTACTTACATGAGGTACCTAGAGCAGTCATACTTACGGGAACAGAAGGAATGGTGGTTGCCGGCAGCTTGGAGGAATAGGCAGTGATTGGTTGTTTAACAATGTAAATGTACTTAATACTACTGAACTGTACTCTGGCTAAAATGATGATGTACGGTATGTGTATTTTACCACAGATGAAAATAAAAAAGAGGTGGGGGAGAGGTTAAAAACATGGCCTTGGGAGAGAGAGATCTGTGCTTTATTCCTGGTGCTACCATTTAACAAGCTGGGGACCCATAGGCAATTCACTTAAACTAATCTCTGAGCCTCCAGATAGTAGCGATAATAATAGTGCCTCCTTCTTAGGGCTGCTGTGAGCATTAAATGAAGTGTTTGGTATGGATTCATTATGTACCTGCTATGCAGCAAAGACCTGTAAGAGGTGTAAGCTGTTGTCACTACTGCTTCTACTCGATGCCTGGGAGAGGGGGCTTTGTTGGTGTCAGTCCAGATGGTGGTGGTCCATCTTGGAGATGTTCAGAAGCCCTGCTCCCCTGACTCCAGTTACCCAGATTCTGTACCTCCTGCTCATTCAGCAGTGCCCCATCCCTTTATGAAATTTGCTATCACTGTTCCAACCCGTGTTTATTCAGTGGCTCAAACAACTCTACAGCTCTTCCTGTGTCCATGTAACAAGTCTTTACTGAGGGCCTACTGTGGGCCGAAGTGTTGGGAACACAGTGGGAACAGAACCCAGTTCTTGCTTTCAAGCAGATTGTAGTCTGGTTGTTTTCTACACGGTTTCTTTGACAGCCATCCTCAATCCTGTTGTGAGCATGAAGGCCCTTTTTTCACCACAATATTGTGAGTTCTTTGAAGGTGAGAATCTTGTCTTACTGTTTTTTGTCTCCACTGAAGTGCTTAGCCTGACCTTAGATAGGAAGAAAAACAGTCAATCTGAGTTCTTTGAGTTAGGTGGTCCCAGAGAGGAAACCAGTTCACATATGGGCTTAGAATCCCATAGTGTCAGGAAGGATCTGGATAGAAAACCTGGCCCATTACCACTCCCAGCCTTCTTGCCATCGTCATCAAGTGGTGGTTGTGAGTTTTCTCCCTAAAGAAATACAGATTAGCTGGGGAAAGACAAAATAACACAGTGGTGAAATACCACTTCATACCCATCAGTCTGGAAAAAACTAATACCACCATCAGGTTGGGGCAAGGATGTGCAGGGAGGGGAACACATCCATTGCTGGTGGGACTGTGACTTGGCATCACATTAATAAAGTAAAACCTGCACTCCAGCAATCTTACTTCTGGATGTCAGCCCTAGGACAGCCCTCATTCAGTGCCTGTAGAGACGTGAGAGATGTGTAAGGCTGTTCGCTGCAGCATATGGATAATAGCAAAAAAAAAAAAAAAACAGGACAGGTGAGGGTGGGTTGAATAACATCCTCCCAAATACCCATGTCCACTCGGAAACTCAGAATATGACTTTATTTGGAATGCAAGTCCTTGAAGATGTAATTGAGTTAAGAATGGAGATGAGATCATCGCAGATTAGGGTGAACCCTAATCCAATTACAGTGTCTTTATAAGAGAAAGGAGGAGAGGGAGATTTGGATACAGAAACATAGAAAAGAAGACCATGTGAAGTTGGAGTCAGGGATTGGAGTGAAGCAGCCACAAGCCAAGGGATGCCCAAGGCTGCCAGAAGCTGAAAGAGGCCAAGAGAGGATTCTCCCCTAGAGTCTTTGGAAGGAGCATGGCCCTGCCAGCTCTTTGATTTCAGACTTCTAGCCTCTAGAACTAGGAGAAAATAAGTTTCTGTTGTTGAAGCCATCAAGTTTCTGGTACTTCGTTGTGATAGCCCTAGATTACTAATACACAGGTTGGCTGCCCCTCAGTAGGGGAACAGGAAAAAAAAAATGGGTATTGATATGATGGCAGACCGTGAAACAGTTAAAATAAATTAACAAGTTCTCAATCTCAAAACATAATATTAAGTTAAACAAGTTGCAGAAATATACTTTGAGTATGATGCCATGTATGTAAATGTGCTTAATAGTATATATTATTTATGGATACATACTAATGAAGTAAAATTATTCAAACAAATGTGGGATGTTACATACTCGCCCCAGGATAGTGGGTAACTGTGAAGAGAGAGAACGATCGATGCAATAGGGCATAGCTTTAGCTATACTGGACATGTTTTACAGAGAGATGGAATATCTGAAGCAAATCTGGTAAAATACTAACATTTGTTTGATAGCAGAGGGTACACAGACATCTGCTGTGTTCTTTTTTTGTATCTTAGAATTGTTTTCTATTTTAAATTTTTGAATGAATTACAAGAGTTAGGAGCTATATATATAATAGATGGTTCAGATACACTGTTGAGTAAATACAAGACACCAAGAAACATTCGCCCTCTTAAATTGTAAGAACACCACCTTCTGAGGCCTCAGGGGTCTCCTGTGAATTTTAATCTGGTGATGGGGAGTTGGGTGGGTGGTATAAGTGAGTTAAGAAAGAAGAGGTTTGGATTCAGGGCCACCGTTTACTTGCTGTGCGACTTTGAACAAATTAGTAATCTCTATGAGTTCACTTTCCTCAACTGTGAAATAATATCCACGCTAAGGTTGTAAAATCGTGAGTACTCCATGAATGTGAAAGCTTTTCCCTTTGCTATTATGCCCACCCCAAACTGTCCCTGTTTTAGTGTGTACTGTGTCCCCTGAAGGAAATGTGCTCTGTGTGTGTGTGTGTGTGTGTGTGTGTGAGAAATCTTTGAATATATGGTAAGTTACCCATGGCTGCCTTTCTGGGGAAAACTTGGACTCTATTAATCTTTCTTCAGAAAGATTAATTCACTTCCCTTTAACCTCTTCTCTGCACTTTGTCCAGTTCCCCTCCATACCTTTAATTAAAGGAATGGAAAGTAGGGGACACTCCAGGGGGTGTCCTGCAGAAGGTGAGGTCTGAGTCAAGTGGGAGGTTGGTGTCTGGGCATGTGTCCCTCACTCCTTGTTAATCCGCTGGCCTTGGGCAGCTGACTCACTAGCTCCGAGGGGAGCTCACCCTGCCTTTCGCACCCCGGGGGCTGCCTTCCTGGTGCTCCCTCCTTGCCATGCACCAACCCCCACTTCCCCCCACCCCACCAACCCTTCCCCCTTTCACTGGCTCCTAACACTTCAGTGGCCTCTCTAGGCCCAGAGCCAAGCAGGCCTCCAACATATTTCAAGAGCGGGGTGTTGGCATTTCCGGGGCCTGTGGCACATTTTGGCTGTATGCAGGTGGTCAAGGGTCATTTTTTCCTGAAGGTTAAACAGTGACCTTGGTCAATATGTAGCCAGTGTTCACTTAAATGATTTCCCCTGGTTAATGAGTCATGTGGCAAATTAGCTGAGGACTTTCACACCCTGCAGGTAAGCTGGGGTGGTAAGAACTGGTCATCCTGAAACTGCATTAGGTTATATTGGCTGTACAGGGAGGAATCTGCCTACCCCACCTTTCTGCCTCTTAGATCCTCATTTCAAAAGTAAATTAGTGGAATAAAGGCTGCTACGCTGGAGAACCACTGGGTGATGGCCTGGATGCCTGCTTTCTTGACCCTCCTCAGTACCCCTTCTCTCCACCTTAGGAAGTCCTGTGTCCCTCCTCCATTCGTTTGTGCATTTATTCATTCTCATTCTCTCTTTCTCCCTATCCCCCCTATAGCCCTGTCATTCCCAAACTGTGTGCTGAGGCTCCCCAGAGTGCCACAGCACAGTCACAGGGACGCGACAGGATTTTTTTTTTTTTTTTTTTTTTTGCGGTACGCGGGCCTCTCACCGCTGTGGCCTCTCCTGTTGTGGAGCACAGGCTCCGGACGCGCAGGCTCAGAGGCCATGGCTCACGGGCCCAGCCACTCTGCGGCATGTGGGATCTTCCCGGACCGGGGCACGAACTCGTGTCCCCTGCATCGGCAGGTGGACTCTCAACCACTGCGCCACCAGGGAAGCCCCGCTACAGGATATTTTAAGTGTTTGAAGGTAACACAGCTATATGCAGTGTTGGTCCGACACTGTGTAAACTGCCCGTTGAGGTAATTCACAGTTTCTGCATTAGATCATACTACATTGTTTTTCGATAATATCTTACTTTTGCCAAGGTGCGTTTTGGTGGCCATTGCTCTGGTAAAAAGTGAGTACGGTGTGAAATCGACATAGAACAGGAAACGCAAGTGGTAGTGATTCCAAGGTTTGGAAAGTAGTGCAGTGTCCGACAAGCAGGCGCACACACCCCCTTAGTAAAGAAGAATGGAACAAAAATGTTCTCTTTCCACTGATGTGTATTATTTTTGTCAAATGGCTATTAAGTTGTTAGGACATAAGTACTTATCAAGTTGCTCCATAAAATGGAACTGCTAGGTATTTCTTTGGGTCTCTGAGCTCTCCATAAAAAAAAATTACTGAGATACTAAGGGTACCATGAGCTGAGAAAGTTTGAGAACCTTTGTTTCAGCCAAAGATGAGCTACTCCCTCATCTCCATCAGACCTCTTGCCAGCAAGCATCTTCCTCAGGGACATAATCACTCCAGCCCTTATAGCCTTTTGCTCTTACCACTAGCTCTTTCTCCTACCTGAAAGATGAAGTTTCATGGATTCTTGAAAAAAAAAAGAAAGCTTTGCCTAGCTTTGCTACCACCCCTGCTCCAAGCTACCTCCTTCCCCTCCTCCGTCCTCCCCCTCTTCCTCGATTTCTCTCTTGCCCTCAGTGCCTTACTTACAAAACAGCCTCACCCCGATTACTCTACCATTCACATCATGCCCAGGGCCCTAAAACTTGTCTGGCTTCTTCGCCTGGCACTGTATAGACACGGCTCTCCCCAGGGTCACACCCAAGTTCCCAAGAGCCACATATGGTCTCTCCTTGTCCCTGATTTATTTGCCCACCACCTTCTGAAGCTTTCTTCTGCTTACCTGTCCTTGCATGGTCCGCATGACCTCGCCACCCCTCCGAACACCGCTCAGCCTCTCTGTTGGGTCCTGTCTTCCTTTCACTCATTCATACAAGCGTCCGAGAGCCTCCCTTGCTTCCCTGCCTCTGCTGTACTCCTCGTCCCAGCCCTGGCCTCACTTCGTTGTCTCCGTTGGGGAGTGCATCTTCTCTTTCAACATAAACTGTGCAAATGACCCCCTTCCCAACCAGCAAACCCCCGTCACTCCCCGTATCCATTCAAATCTTGCCATGGGCCTGTAATACCGACTACAGATGTCTCATTCCCGAGATACGCCTTTTAAGACTCCCTTCCGATAGCCTCTGTTTGAAGAAACTTCTCTGGGTGTCCCCAGAAAGCCATCTCTGTTTTCTGTCACCAGCAGAGCTCTTTCTCTGATGCCATTCTTCCCACTTCACTAGTCACTTATTAGGTTCCCTGAACCTATTATTATTCTCCATATCCCCCCTGGATGTCCCATCTGCATCTCGAACTTTGAGTCATCTTTTTCCTCTCCTTCCTTTCTCATCCTTTATATATACTCAGTTGTGATATTTGAACAGCTGATACCTTCCAGGACCTCCCTTGTGTTCTCCTCTTTCCATGTATCCTGCCCTGGTTAAAATCCTAATTACCCTCCCCTCCAGTAACTGGTCCGATCACCTCTAGATTCTCCCTGGACCAGCCTCACTACACTACCCAGTGCTACTTACACAGCCAACCAACGTACAACTTCACGTGGCTCTAGTGGGTCTGTCTTCCCTGTATAAGTCTTCAGTGTCTTCCCAGTGTCAACAAGCCCAAAGTCCTCATCTGGGCCCTTACTGGTCATTGTGATACGGCCTCCACTGACCTTTCCAACCCAGCTCCAATGAGGCACCTACATCATAGTCACAACGGCAGTGAGGTCTCACCCCTGTCCCCCCACCTGATGCTTTGGTTTCCACTGGTCCTTGTTCTTGAACAGCTTCACGTCTCCCATTCTCTCATTAATTTTAGCAATGATGATGGCTCATCTTGAGTTTCCTTCGTCCACAGAGCCTTTGGGGAGCTCACCCCCCCCTCCCCACATCACCCCTAAAATGCTCAGAGGTCTTTGAAGGCACACACTGTCTCACACATTTTTTCATCCTCTGTAGCAGCTGGTATAATAGTTCACACGTAGTAGCAATGTAGTAAACAAGGGTATGAAAGAAGCGGTGCTTCCCAGAAGAGATGGTCCCAGAATTTGGCCTCCTAGGAACTCCTACTGACATACTGTGAAAGGACCTATAGGTCTTTGCTGAGCTTGGGCTCTGAAATGGGAAGATGTGCTCCAAATACCTTGCTCCCCTGTGTTAGGAAGTAGAGACCTACTTTTTCTTCCCTGTTGTATAACTGTAATAAATTAGAGAATAAATATCAAGGAAAGAAATAAAATTTAAATATAATAAGCCCACCTAGAAATAATAGCTAGTCATATTTTGATATTTTAACTGCCAGAATATTTCTCAGTAAATACATATGAAAGATAATATATTTATGAAACAAAAATAGGAGTATATTTTACATATTTATTTACAATGTCCTTTTATTAGGAACACTGTGTACTGAAAGGGAATAGGTTAATAAAGTACGTATTATTATATATTACATATTATAATATTGCTCATTCATAACTGTTTAATTTTTAAAATATATGTTGCATCTTTATTCCAGGAAATTATCTGTACTTATCTATACAAGTTGTCCATGGACTGGTGCCAGTCCGAAAATTACTACATGTCCATGAGACAAGTACCAAGATTATAAGTGAGTGTTCAGAAAATTTTAAAGGAATGTAACATTTCCATATCTAGCAATTCATTTTAGAAGCTATTTTTAACGCAAAAATAGTACATATTAAATATTCATCTTAACAGAAGTAACTACTATTAACATCAATCAAAATTTTATACCTACAGGCTAACTCACCACACAGTTTTTCACGTGAATGGGAAGACACAATCCATACTACTTTTCCAGTGATTTTTTTCACTTAGTGCATGTCTTTCCAAGATATATACGTAAAGTAGATATTTATTTAAAAGTCAGACCTACTGAGGAATAATTTACACACAGTAAAATTCACCCTTTTTAGTGTAGAGTTCCATGAGTCTGGGCAAACATATACAACATAGTAATTGCCACCACAGTCAAGGTAAAAAGTTGCATCTTCTGACAAATTACCTCCTGCCTCTTTGCAGTCAATCAGTCCTACTATCCCTAATTCTTGGCAGCAATGATTGGATTTCTGTTCCTAAAATTTTGCCCTTTTGAGAAATAAATGGAATCATACAAATGGAATATGTAGGTTAAAGTCTGGCTTCTTTTATTTATTATAGTGTAAGTAAGATTTATCTGTGTGTTGCACATAACAGTCCATTCCTTTTCATTGCTACGTAGTATTCCATTGTATGGATATACCACCATTTGTTCATCCATTTGTAAGTTGGGGGATGTTTGGGTTGTCTCCAAATTTTGGTTATTATGAATAAAGCTGCTGATAACATTTATGTTCAGTTTTTTTGTGACTATTAAACTTGTGCCTTAATATACATTTCATTTCTTTTGGGCAGATACCTGGGTGTATGATGGCTGGTTCTTGTGGGTAGTATATGTTTAACTCAGTAAGAAACTGTCCAACTGATTTCCAGAGTTGCTGGCTGTACTTCTTTGCGTGGTAGTCAGCAATGTGTGAAAGTTACAGTTGTTCTATATACTTGCCAGGATGAGTTTTGTTGTTTTTGTTTTAATTTTTGCCATTCCAATAGGTGTGTAGTGATATTTCATTGTGGCCTTAGTTTACATTTCCCTAATGACTAATGATCTTGACAACCTTTTCATATGCTTATTGGAATTCATACATCTTCTTTGGTGAAGTGTCTATTCAAATCTTTTGCCCATTTTTAGTTGGGTTATTTTATTTATATTTATTGAGTTTCAGAGTTCTTTACAAAATCTAGATATAAGTTGTTTATCACAAATGTGTTTTGTATTTTATCCCAGTCTGTAGCTTACCTTTTCATTTTATTAAGAGTATCTTTTGAAGAGCAAAATTTTTCAATTTCAATGGAGTCCTATTTATCAAATTTTTCTTTTATAGATCATACTTTCGGTATCACATATAGATAGCTTTGCTTAACGTAAGATCTTTTCTCCTGTGTTTTCTTCCAGAAATTTTATAATGGTACGTTTTACGTTTAGGTCTATGATCCATTTTTAGTTACTATTTGTACATAGTACATGCTATAGGTCAGGGTTTGTTTTTTGCATATAGGTATCCAATTGTTCCAGCTTCATTTGTCGAAAGGTTATTATTTCTCCAATTAATTACCTTTGTACTTTTGTCGGGATTAATTGGCCATATATACGTAGATGTATCCCCAGGATCTTAATTCTGTCTCATTGATTTATGGGTCTATCCTTTTACAAATACCACACTGTCATGATTATTGTAGCTTTATAGTATGTCTTGAAATCAGATAGTGTAAGTCCCCTAGCATTGTTCTTTTTCAAAAATATTTTTGGCTATTTTAGCCCTTTTGCCTTTCCCTAAAATTTCAGTATCAGCTTGTTGATACTGGGGCTTTGACTGGAGTTGTTTTGAATATAAAGAACATTTAGGGGACAATGGACATCTTAACAATATGGACTGCAAGTTCACGGACATGACATCTCTGTTGATTCATTTAAATCTTTGATTTTTTTCATTAGTGTTTTTGTAGTTTTCAGGTTATAGCTTTTGCTCATATTTTGTTAGGTCTATACGTAAGTATCTTATGTGGTTTTTGTTATTTTAAATCATACTGTTCTTTAAATTTCAAATTCTAGTTGTTCACTGCTAGTTTATAAAAGTACGATTTATTTTTGTGACTTTGCTAAAAACTCACTATTTCTAGGAATACTTTTGTGAATCATTTGAGATTTTCTATGTAGACAATCATGTTATCTATGAACAGATACAGTTGAATTTCCTCCTTTCAATTTGTATGTTCTTTATTTCTATTTATTGCTGTATTCCACAGCTTAGAACTGCAGTACTTAGAAGGACAATATCTTAGTAGCACGATTCCACAGTACTATGTAGAATAGGGAATACAGTAGTTCCTCTTTACCCACAGTTTTGCTTTCTGTGTTTGTTATCCTTGGTCAATTGTGGTCTGAAAATTTTAAATGGAAAATTCCAGAAGTAAACAATTCATGAGTTTTAAATGGCATGTTGTTCTGAGTAGCATGATGAAATCTCACACTGTCCCACACAAGATGTAAATCATCCCCTTTGTGTAGTGTATCCCGTCGATTAATCAGTTAGCAGCTGCCCTGGTTATCAGATCAACTCTTTTGGTATTGCAGTACTCGTGTTTAAGTAACCCTTATTTTACTTAATAATGTCGCCAAAACACAAGAGTAGTGATGCTGATATACCAATTCAGATATATCAAAGAGAAGCCATAAAGTTTTCCTTTAAGTGAAAAGGTGAAAGTTCTCAAATTAATAAGGGAAGAAAATATTGCATGCTGATGTTGCTAAGCTCTATGGTGTGAATGAATCTTCTCTCCATGAAATTGTGAAGAAGGAAAAAACAGTTGTGCTAGTTTTGCTGTTGCATCTCAGACTGCAAAAGTTACAGCCACAGTGCATGATAAGTGCTTAGTTAAAAATGAAAAAGGCATTAAGTTTGTACAATAAGCTATTTTGAGAGAGAGAGAGAACGAGAGCGCAAGCATATTCACGTAGGCTTTATTACAGTGCATTGTTGTAATTGTTCTATTTTATTATTAGTTATTGTTGTTAGTCCCTTACCCTGCATAATTTATAAATTAAAATTACCATAGGTATGTATAGGAAGAAAAAACATGGTATATATAAGGTCCAGTAATATCTGTGGTTTCAGACATCCACTGGGGGTGTTGGAACATATCCCCCTGCAGATCATGGGGGATTACTGTAGTGAGAACAGATATCTTTGTTTTGTTCTCAATCTTAATGGGAAAGCATTTAGTCTCTCACAACTAAGAATGAAGTTAGCTATAGATTTTTGGTAAATCCCTTTATCAGGTTGAGGAGGTGCCCTCTCTCTAATTTGCTGAGTGTTTTTTTTTCTTTTAATCATAAAAAATGACTGATGATGTATTTTGTCAAATGTTTTTCTATTTATTGAGGTGACTATACAATTTATCTTCTTTAGTTTGTGTATATTAGAAATTATATTGTTTTTTCAATGTTGAACCAGCCTTGCATTCCCCCAGATATACACTATTTGATCATGATATATTATATTTTTAATATATCACCAGATTTGATTTGCTAATATTTGTTGAGAAGTTTTTAATTTGTGTTCATGATGGATATTGGTCTATAGTTTTCTTTTAATATTTTCATCTGGTTTTGATGTTGAGGTTATGCCTTATGAGTTGAGAAATATTACCTCCTATTTTTTGGATGGGTTTCTATCTAATTGGTATTATTCTCTATCTACATGTTTGGTAAAATTTACTGGTAAAGTTACCTGAGACTGTAGTGTTATTTTTGTTTTTTTTGCGGTAAGTAGGCCTCTCACTGTTGTGGCCTCTCCCGTTGCGGAGCACAGGCTCCGGACGCGCAGGCTCAGCGGCCATGGCTCACGGGCCCAGCCGCTCCGCTGCATGTGGGATCTTCCCGGACCAGGGCACGAACCTGCGTCCCTTGCATCGGCAGGCGGACTCTCAACCATTGTGCCACCAGGGAAGCCCGAGACTGTAGTTTTTGATTGGCTGTCTTATCCTAGTTATTGTCAGAAAATTTCTAACTACACATTCAGTTTCTTTGATTAATATAGGCCTATTCAGGTTATCTATTTTTTTTTTTTGTATGAGCTTTGGTAATTTTTGTGTTTAAAAAGATGTCAATTTCATCTAAGTTGAATTTTGTGGCTTAGTTTAGAATATTATTTCATTATCTTTTTAATGTCTTTAATATCTATGTCATTAATATCCCTCTTTAATTCCTGATATGAATAATTTGTATCTTGTCTTTTTTTTATCTGGCTCTGCCTAGAGGTTTATCAATTGTATTGATCTTTTCAAGGAGCAGGTTTTTGGTACTACTGACCTTTTTCATAATTAAAAAAAAAAATTCTGCTTTACTCTTTATTAACCTTTTTTTCCCTACAGACTTTGCATTTAATTTGCTCTTATTTTTCTTGTCTCTCGAGGTTATTAATAACCAACTTAGATTATTGATTTGATACCTTTCTTTGTTTCTAATATAATAAGCATTTAGTCCTATAAATTTTCCTCTGATCATTATTTTAGCTGAAGTCCACAAATTTTATACTTTTCATTTTCATTCAATTAAAAAATATCTATATTTCATTATGACTTCCTGTTTGAGTCGTGTGTTCTCTAGATGTATGTTGCTTAATTTCCATATATTTATCAATATTCCAGACCTCTTTTTGTATTCATTATTAGTTTAATTTTGTATGGTCATATAACAGTTTGTATGCCTTAAATTCTTTTAAATTCGTTGAGGTTTGTTTATATCTCAGAATGTGGTTATTTTAGTAAATGTTCCATGTGCATTGAGAAAGTGTGTATTTTTGGTCGTTTCATATAGAGCGTCATAATATCAGTTAGGCCAAGTTGGTTAGTGGTGGTGTTCAAGTCTTCTACATCCGCACTGATTTTGTCTGCTTATTTTATCGATTACTGAGAGGAGAGTGATGAAATCTCCACCTGTAATTGTGAATTTGTCTGTTTTTCCTTTCAGTTCTGTCACTTTTTGCTTCATGTATTTTGAAGCTCTGTTGGAACTCTAATGTTGTAAGATGGTTACGTCATCTTGGTGAATTGACCTCTTTAATACTATGGAGTATTTCTCTTTATCTAGGTAATAGTCTTTGCTCTGCAAGGGGTGGGACTTACTCAGTGATGACCTCTCCCGCAACCTTAGAAGACCTTTAATAGTCAGGATCCAGCATTGTCTCCTATCTCCCCCACAGGGTAGAGGGTCTTTATTCTTTTTTTTTTTTTTTTTTGTGGTATGCGGGCCTCTCACTGTTGTGGCCTCTCCCGTTGCGGGGCACAGGCTCCGGACGCGCAGGCTCAGCGGCCATGGCTCATGGGCCCAGCCGCTCCGTGGCATGTGGGATCCTCCCGGACTGGGGCACGAACCCATGTCCCCTGCATCGGCAGGTGGACTCTCAACCACTGCGCCCCAAGGGAAGCCCGAGGTTCTTTATTCTTTTACTCTCTCCCCAAGTGCAGTGGGTCTTTATCTGTGCTCCCACATGGTAGAATTTGCTGCATAACCCCAGTAATTTAAAGCCTTTGTTCCTTTAGGGGAGGAGTTATTGTAAAGAGCTCTGTGTTTTTCCAGTAGCAGCATCATTCCCCTTCTCCAGGCCTGTATGCTTGAGGACAGCTGCCCTGGACTCCAGTCCTGCCCCCTGAGTCTATCTCTGCGAGCACACAGTAAGCTCCTTGGAGAAGAGCAGGTGTAAACTCTCCTAGGTCTGCAGCTCCCAGGAGTTTGTCTCTTCTGTCCTGCTAGCCAACACTTGGATTTTAGCAGTCCTCTGAAAATGCGAACTTACTTTTACCCACTTTTATGGAGACCTTATCTTCCTCAGTTTCCTAATAGGATGAAGACAATGATTTTGCAAATTATCCAGCTTTTTTTTGTTGGTGGTGCATGAGTAATATTCTTTCCAGCTTTCTATATTCTAGGTGGAAGCTGTAAGTCCTAGTAATTCATTTTTATTTTATGATAGTATTGACCTGTAACAGATTGGAAATTTAATTCAAAATAACAGCAACAATAAAATTTTTCCTTCACTACAGATTGTTTAAAAAGTACTGATCTATACCTTTCTGAACCAATTTATTTTTTCATCTGGTGTACTTTTTGGTGTAATTAGGTTCTTGGATTTGTTACCTGGAGTAAACCTAGCTTTACCAAAAATTCTAATATGGTAGAATTTGATGACCACATCTGTACTCATCCTGCTTTCTGACTCTTTAAAAATAATTTATTGAGGTGAAATCCATATAACATAAAATTAACCATTTTAAAGTGAACAATTTAGTGGCATTTACTACATTCAAGGTGGTGTGTGGCCACCACTTCTATCTAGTTCCAAATATTTCCATCATTCCAAAGTTAACTCCCTTATACATTAAGCAGTTTCTCCCCATTCCCCTCCTTTCCCCAGTTCCCACAATCAGCAGTCTACATTCTGGCTTTGTAGATTTATCTCTTCTGGATATGTCCTGTAAATTGAGTCTCACAATTTGTGACCTTTCTTGACTAGTTTCTTTCACTTAGCATAATATTTTTGAGGTTCATCTACATTATTGTATGCATCAGTACTGTATTCCTTTTTGTGGCTGTATAATATTTCACTGTATATACAGTCATCCCTTGGTATGTATCTATGGGAGATTGGTTCCAAGATCCATGGATACTCAAATCTCTTAAATAAAATGGTGTCGTATTTGCATATAACCTATGAATGTCTTATGCATGTCTTCCTGTATACCTTAAATTATCTCTAGATTACTTATAATACCTAACAAAATGTAAATACTATATAAATAATTGTAAATATGTAAATGCTATGTAAATTGTAACCTTCATGGGACAAATACAAGTTTTGCTTTTTGGAACTTTCTAGAAAAAGTTTTCTTTTGCCAGATATTTTCTACCTGCAGTTGGTTGTATCCACAGATGCAGAACCTGCAGTACAGAGGACTGATTGTGTTGATATATACCAAAATTTATCAGTTCATTTGATAATGGACATTTGGACTGTTTCCATCTTTTGGCTGGTGTGAATAGCGCTGCTATGAACATGCATGTACATGTACTGGTACTTTCTGGAGTACCATTTCCATTCTTTTGACTCTATACTTAGGAGCAGAGTTGCAGGGTTATATGGTAATTCTGTGTTTAACTTTTTGAGGAATCCACTATCCCCTTTTGACTCTGTGAATTTTAATCATATCACTTTTTGAGTTTCAGTCTTCCCCGGGGCCCTGACTTCTCATTTATTGAAACAAGAAAGGCATGGAGGTCATCTTAACTATTCTCACATAGTAGCCTTCCCAGGTGCTCCTAGCATGGTTGTTCCTGTCTCCTTTAGACCTTCCCTAGCAATTTCATAACCTTCCTGCCTGGAAGATACAACGTGACACAGTGTAGTTCAGCATAAAGAAGTTCCTTTTAACAATCAGAGCTCCCTCCAAAGGTGATGAGTTTCTCCATTACGAGGAGTGCTTCGGGGTGCTCATGGGAGAGATTCCCCATCCTGCAAGTGTTGGACTACCTGACCTTTACCGATCTTCTGAGGTCCGGGAGCCTTTGTTCTCTCACTGTGTTGTGGCATATGGAACCTCTGAAGCCTTTCTGGCCATGGGCTTGTGTGTGCAGGTTTTAAACAAAGGCAGCTTCATGGAGTTGGTCTTATTCTCACATACTTCCTGAGGCCGATGAACGTGTTTTCAGCCCTCTTGGTTGTGGTAGCATATTTCACTGATGTGAGAATAAGTCCAGGCCCTTTTCCCAAATTGTAGTGGATAGTTGTATCCATCTTCTGACTGTTCAAGCCAAAATGACTTTGCATTTTCTATCCGAGCCTTAGTGGCCTGAAGAGGATGCAGACTGGTATCTTCCCTTAGGCTAAAAGCGCCCCACTATCTGCTTCTTCTGGGTGGGGGCGGAATTTCTTCTAGGATCTGCCTGCTTTCTTTCTTTTTTTAAAAATTTTATTTGCTTAATGTCTGTTCATCACCGGAACACAAGAACCATGAAGGCAGGGACCAAAGCTCTTTTATCCTCCACAGAATCTCCAGGGATGGCACTAGACTGTGTCACCTATTTCCCATTTGCCGTCCCAGGCAGACGTTTCCTGCTTGCCCTTCTTTACTTGTCCTGGTGGGTGGGCTCTGCCCTGACTGCCAGGTTCCACTGCTTCCTGGCTTCTGGTTGGATTTGGACAATGAGAAGCACCACGAGATCAGAAAGCGGGAGGAGAGAGAAGTAGGGCTATTTCCTTTCCTGCTCCTGCCCTGTAGTTTGTGGCTCTGGCTGTGCCTACCCAGGACTCGAGTTTAGGTCACACGATCACTTGCATGTGTCCACGCGTGTTAGTACTGGATTTCTACTGTTGCTAGCCCTGGGCCCTCAGCATCCCCGTTAGTTTCCTTTCTCTTGCCCACATTCCTGTAATTAAAAATCTTCCTCCTTTTCAAAATCCCAGGTGATTGTGCCTTCTGTTTTTTGGCCAGGTCCCTGCTAGGGTCACACAATGGGCTGAAGTTTTGGGTAGATGAGTGGATGGTTGGAAAGATGCCAGGCTGAGTTTCTGGGTCCCTCCTCCGTGTGACTCCTGAACTGGATTCCCATGTCCCTGGAAGGCCCTCCCTAACCTGGCCTCTCTGGCTCTCCTCCCCTACACTCGCCCCTTCTCAGTCTGTTCCAACCACATTGGCTTCCTTGCTGCTTCTGTCATATGCCAAGCAAGCTCCGGCCCTCACAGCTTTGTTCGAGCCATTTCCTCTGCCTGGAAGACTCTTCTCTCTGCTACTCTTATGGTGAAATTCCCTTCCTTTCTCCAGGCCTTTCCTGATCTTACCTTTTCAGTGAGGCTTACCTGAACCACTCTACTTAATACTGTAAACTGCCCCCCATCAATATCACCCCAGCAGTCAGGGACCCTTTCTACCCTGCTGTACGTTTTATTTCCAGAACACTTACCACTTTTTAAGAAAATACATTGAACGTATTTATTATGCTTAGTAGTTGCCATTTGTCTCCCCTGCTAGAATTTGAGCTCCACAAAGGCAAGAATTTTGTTACATTTTTTGCACGGATGTATCCTGACCCCATAGAACAGTGCCAAGTTCATAGTAAGTGCCTGCAATAGGTTGAATAGTGGCCTCCCCAAAGATATGTCCACCTAGGACCTGTGAATGTGACCTTATTTGGAAAAAGAGTCTTTGCGGATGTAATTAAAGATTCCCAAGATGAAATTATCCTGAAGTAGAATGGGCCTTAAATTCAGCCGTAGGTTCTTACAAGATAGGAAAAGGGGAAACAGACATAGAGACATGGAAGAAGCCATGGGAAGATGGAGGCAGAGGCTGGAGTGATGTAGCCCCAAGCCAAGGAATACCTGCAGCCACCAGAAACTGGAAGGAAGAGGCAGGGAAGGATTCTCCCATAGAGCTATCAGAGTGTGGCCCTGTTGACACCTTGATTTCAGGTTTCTGGCTTCCAGTACACTGAGAGAATAAATTTCTATTGTTTTAAGCGACCAGATTTGCAGTGAGATTTTATAGCAGCCTTAGGAAACTAATACAGTGCCCAATAAGCATTCATTGAATGAAAAACATGAGTGGGTGAATGCAAGCCTTGTTGACATTGCTGTTACCTCCATTTGAAATAATTCTTCTGTTTTCAATAACTATCGGTGCCTGTGTATAAATGTGAACGCGTCTGACATTTGAGAGGTATTCCAATTTTGTTTATGGTACACTTTTGCAATACAAACCTAAGCTCCTGAACATTTTCACCCACTGTACTTAAAAGCTTAAGGTCTTACTTAGTCCCTAAATAATTGCTTTCCTTCTCAGCCTGTCAATAGTGTACTGAGAACGAATTCACAAACTCCTTGTTCTTCAGGCAGTGGATGGGAACCCTTATTGGTGTCTAGCCATAAAACATCCCTGTGTCGTTTCCCCATTTCCATCCTGAGACCCTCCTGCTTTCCTTAAGCTAATTCTCGGTTATTGTGTATGTGGAGGAGCCCGTCACAAGCCTCTGTGTGATCACCCCTCGTAACTTGACAAGGGTTATTCAGTCTCTCCCAGGCCCACTCCTGGTGTGTGCTGGGCTCGTGATGTAGTGTGGTACTAACTATTGGTTCCTTGTAGGAGGCGGAAGGTAAATCAAATTGAAAACACCCTTCCTGTGTCGTGCATCTTCCAAATGTCCTCGGGTCTCTATTACATCTTCTAGAGGCTGCCAGATTCTCTGCGGGACGAGAGAAAGCTGGAGCAGCTTCTCTGTAGCGACAGAAGGTACCATTAGCAGAAATACATCATCTCCCAGTGGTGTTAGCAATAGCAGAGTCCTGGTCATGTCCATCCTTTTGCCAGAGTGAGAGAGTCCTCAGAGGCAGAGGCTGCTGGTAACAGAGTCTCCATCATTGTAAAATATCCCCCCTGGAGCCCCAGAGCAGCTATTTCTGCTCAGACACAGCCTGAACTTCAGAGAGCTTATTTCAAGCATTGTTTGTTCACAAGAACTCATTGCTTCCCAGATCCTGGGCCTTTTCTAATTTGGGTGGGGGGTAGGGGGAGGATGGGTGTGGGCGGAGGATGGGGTAGAGGCGCACACGTGGCTAGTCAGTTGCCTTGGCTGGGCTGGATCAGCCCTTCCAGGTGTTTCTCATTAGACCTCTTCAAAGGCACCCTCTTAGCTTAGAGTAGGGGTTCTCAAACTGCAGCTTGAAGGGCCTGTTAAAACAGTTTCCTGAGCCCCACTCCCAGAGTTTCTAATTCAGTAGGCCTGGAATGGGCCCAAGAATTTGCATTCCTGACAAGTGCCCAGGTGTTGCTGAGATTGCTGACCCAGGGACTATAGTGTGAGAGCCACAGCCTTAGATGCGGTGAGATGATGTTCTTGTGCTCTGTGCCTCCTGGTCATGGCCTTGGTCATCCCATCAGGCAGTGTGGGCCTTTGGGGGTTGGACCAGGACCTCACTCTCACCCTGTTTCTAGAATGCAGTGAAAGCACCTCTTGATTCCTTGTACCTCATCCGTGCTGGTCACCTCCATCTCCCCTGATGAGTGGAGACCTTCCTCCATGACCTTGGTTCTCCCTGGTGTCTTTCAACACTGTTTTCTCCCTTGGGCCCTTCAGCCCTGGGTGGTAGCAGCTCCCCTCTTGCTAGTCTCTGGTACCTCCACATGCTGGCGTTTCCTCTCATTCTGCCTTTTAAAGTGTCCTTTCTTTAATGTTTCTTCATTTGAACTGCTTGTATTGAATTCTGGTTCCTGCAAGGACCCAGTCCTGGAATATTTCTCCCCTCAGGGGAAAAGAGTCTTTTCTAGGCAGAGACCTAGCCAGAATCATTAAGTCTTCATCTCAAGAGCAGTATTGTCATCCACAGTATAAGGTAGAATTACTGCTGAGCCTAAAAGAAATTGAAGAAGTGAGAAATTTATACCAAATGGAAATATGGCACCTTTATCTCTGCTTATTTCAAGCTTGGGGAAATACCAGCCTCTAAATGTCTCATCACCAGAGCCAGGGAAGGGAGAGGGCTTGCTTGCTGCCTGCACAGGTGTTTTTCAGTAATGGGGTCTCTGATCCAGCTGATGGGTCAACAAATGTGTCATCAGTGAGTCTCATTGGGGCCCCTAGCCTGGGCCCAACCCACGGTGCCTCCATGGCTGGACCAGGTATGTCTCTAGAGGTAGGACTGTGGGGGGATCTCATTTCTGCCTTATGCATGTCTGTAATGTAAAACGCCCATCCGTCTTCCTAGCAAAAAACCAGAACGCTGTCTAGAAAACCAGAGACTTGTGTAAACAGATCCACATTACCTTTAGGTGTTCATGCGATACATGTGTATACAGGCATGCATACACACCCACACATACAGAATTAGAGAAAAGAGTGGAAGGAAAATTATCCAGATGTTCATCACGTTTATCTCTGGGTACTGGAGTTGCAGGTGAAACCAAAACTGGAGTTTTGGTTTCTTTATAGTTTTCTGTGTTTATTTTTTCTTCCGTTAATTTTTTTTTTATTATTAGGAAGAAATGTTGAGTGTGATGTAGGAAATACAGCTCAGTGCCCTGCCCTCTACTTAAACACTGAGCAAATCCTACTTAGTTAACCTGCCATACAGTTTAGGTTCTCCCTCCTCCAAGAAGCCTTTCCAGACCAACCCTTTCGCTCTAAATCTTGGAAAGCACTCTTGCTGAGTTACCGTTCTTATTTCAAGCATGTGTGTTGTCTTACTCCAACCGCTCTATGAATTATGCAAAGATAACAGTTATGCTTTTTATTTGCTGCCTGTTTCCCATAAGGTCAAGTGTAGCTTATCGCATGGTAGACACTTATTGGTCAATGGGCAGCATATTCCTGAAAGGACAGAAAAGATATGAAAATGTGAAAGACAAACCTAAGTGCCAGCTGCCCATCCAGATACCCCACATTCCTGACTCGCCTTGGCTCTGGGCCTCCCTCAGCAACAGGTCAGGGGCTCCAGCTTACCCCTGGCGCTGTGGGGCCTTAGGGCACATCCTGAGCTCCCACTGGGCCTGGCTATGAGCTGTCTCTCTCTCCTGTCCTTCCAAAATGCTGACCACTTTTCGTGAAGCCCAAGAAAGACTTTGCACGACTTTAACAGTGTCAGTGACAAGGCCTGCTGATAAAAGAAATGTTCATTCCATTCTCTAGAGAAATCTCTTGCAGGAACATACAGCAAAATCAGTTAAGTCTCCCTCCTATCTAAGGAAGGATACCATCATTTTGTTCCCCCCTCTGGTGAAAGCAGAGTCGTTTTTTCCTTCTTTGTCTTGTATAGTCAACCTCTCCCTCACAACGCAATCTTTCTCGTCAGATTTTTTGAGAACTCTCAGTTCTCTCCTTTAAACAAACAACCATTCTACCCATAGCCCTATACAGCCCTTTCTCTTCTCTGTTTAGTGTCAGACTTTTCAAAAGAGTTGCCTATTCCCATAGTCTCCATTTTTATACCTTCAACTTATTCAATAATTAACTCTGTTCTAGATCAGTGTGGGTTTTGAACCCATTACTCCGCCATTTGTTTACTTCCCAGTGACCTCCAAATGGCTAAATCCAAGGGAACTTTTAGTGTGTATCTTGCTTGGCTTTTTAGCAGTAGTAAAAGCTATTGTTTACACCTTCTTTTTGAAACACAGTCTTTCCTTGGTTTTTATGACCCATGTGGTTTTTCAGCCACCTCCCTGGCCACTCTTACCCATCTCTTTACAGGCTCATCCATGTTCACCCAGCCAGTAAATGTTGAAATGTCGCAGCCCAAGAGCCTGTCTTCTTCTCAGTCTGACCTTCCTTTCTTGGTGGTCTCACCCATATCCATAGTTTCAACTAATGCCTGTACGTACCCAGGAACATGTCCCCTGAGCTCCAGAGGTGTCTCTCCCTTCTTGTTGGAGACCTAAGAGTTGACCCATTGGTCCCAACCTACCAGTTTACCTCCTTACCACTTCTTAAAGCCATCACTCTCACCCTTTACCCTCATCACCCAAGTTTAAACCATATCATGTTTGTGGTTTGTATTTCTTAAATTCAGGACTACTATAATAGCCTCCAAACTGATCTACCGTTATCAGCTTTTGAGCCCTGACAATCTACTCTGCCCCCTTCAACAGATCTTTGCAAAATGCAAACAAATCAGGTCATTCTCTCGCTTCAAACCTTGCACTGCTTAGTCTTACCTTTAGGATAAAGAGCAAACTCCCTTACTTGTTTCCACCACCCTGCATAGCCTGGCTGTCTTACCAACTGCCCAGCTCTGTTTCATACCGTCAACATCCCTCACACACACGCCCAGTCCTCCACCCGCACTCCGCACATACACTCACCTCCTTTTTAGTCTCTCTAAAGTGCCACTCTCCATCCTACCACGATCCTTTGCCCATGCTGTTCCTTCTGCCTGAAGATATTCGGCATTCCCTCTCTTAGTAACTTCGTTAACTTTGTCACTCTCCTCCTTCTATTCTCAGCTCACATTACAGTAAGTCCCCTACATATGAACCTTCAAGTTGCGAACTTTCAAAGATGCGAACGTGCGTTCGCATGTCCAGTCACACAAGGCGTGAGTGAAATTGCAGCTTGCCCTCCATCTCCTGTTGCTGAAGATCCTTCAGCTCTACCATCTCCCACCTCCTCTCCCTCCTCCAGTCAGTAACTCTTCTTACCTGTTCACTCGATGCCAGCCCCTGTATGCCAGCCGTTGTACTGTACTACTGTACTCTTCAAGGTACTGTACTGTAAGATTAAAAATGTTGTCTTTACTTTTTGTGTGTGTTTGTTTTTTATGTATTCGTTATGTGAAAAGTATTATAAACCTATTACAGTACAGTACTGTATAGCTGATTGTGTTAGTTGGGTACCTGGGCTAACTTTGTTGGACTTACAAACAAATTGAACTTATGAATGCGCTCTTGGAATGGAACTCGTTCATACGTAGGGGACTTAACTGTATCACTTCCCCAGGGGTGCCTTCTTCCAAGACCAGATCCTGCCTTTTTTTATGGGTCCTCAAAGAAGCATACACCTCTCCTTCCTAGCCCTTCTTGCCTTTGCAATTTAACACATATGCCTTCATATTATTTTCCTTATCCATTCCCTTAAATAATCTTTAAGGTCCTCAGGACGAGGACCATATCATTTTTTGTTCATCATTATATCTTCAGCCCCCGGAATAATGCTTCAACCACAGTATATACTGAATAAGTATTTACCAGATGATTAAAAGACTTTAGGAGAGAACGATGAAATAAAGTGATGGCCATGGAAACGTGATGGAGCAGGCTAGCACACCTAGATGTTCCACCCCCAATCCACCAAGTCAAAAGCGAGAAAGTTCATTTGAAAGTCATGATTCAGGCTTCCAGCATAAATTATATGCAGTTGTGCAAACATGTCAAAGTTTAGTAAATTGAATTTGTTGAATGTAAACAACTTTTGACCAAAATAATAACACAGCTTTAGAAAAAGACATTAGGCACCCACTTTTGAAGAGTTTGTATAATTTAACACACAAGAAAACTCTACTGTAATTATATGCAGACATACACGAAGGATAAATGTTATTTACTTGCTCCAACCTCCATAAAATAAACCTCCAACCAGGCTGCAGCTTGCTGCATTAATCCTGATTGAGAAATCACCCCCACCGAGGCGGTGGGGCCTCCGTGGGCCCTCATCTTTTCCTTGTGTCAAAATTAGCCATTTAAATTAGAACCATGTTGAGAGCGTAGGTGACGCCAACGTCATGGCCCCAGTGCGGGGAGCACTTAAAAGTGGCCACCTGAAGTTGATTAAACCCTTACCTGTCAAACCCAGTATGGCTACGTTGGAAAATCTTTAATGTAATTAAGAGAAGCACATTATGGGAGGTCAAGCGACTTGCTTTTTGAATTCTACTTCTAATCTGTCGTCAAATGGATGGAAATTGCAGGCTGGGGGAGTTAATGAAAGCTGCATGAGCGAGCAGGGGAAGGGAGGGAGGGGGCTGGTAGGCAGGAGGGCCAGATGGGCGCTCTGTGTCCTTGTTGCTGTGAGGACCAGGGCTGGGGGAGACCCACCGAGCACCCGGCCACAGCCTGGAGGCTCACTCAGCACCTGTCTCTCAGCACATTGGGCCTGTGGGATAAGGGGAGAGGGGCATCTGCACTGCTCCTTGCTTATCTCCAAGTGAGATCTGGGGCCAGGACGGCGGCGGCCCGGGCAGAGTGGAGCCGGCGCCGCCCTCGTCACCCTTCACTCAGAGCCGTCTGATTCACATCGGCGTCGAGCTCGCCTCTTATGCTGATCCCCCAAAGAGCTGGTGGGGTGCTTCCAGCTACTCCTCCAGCTGTCCAGCCTCTGACCCCAGGCCCCTCACAGGTCTACAGCCTTCAGCATGCTGGATGCGGGGAAGACCCAAGAGGCAAGCACGGGCATTGCCCAGAGTTTCTCCTTGGGCGTGTGGGTTCCTGGCCCACTAAGCCCATCTCTCAGTGCATTGGGTGTGTCTGGGCTCCAGGGATCCTGTGCCTCTTAATGCCAGAGTGCTGCCTTTGGGAGATGAAATTACTTAATGCTTTGCTGTGTGTTCTCGCCTGAGGGTGCTGCTGACAGAAGGCAGAGTTTTTCTCCTCTGGTTGCTGTCTCCCTCTTTGTTTTGTGCATTGCATCTGTGTACATTAGCAGAGGGATCTGTGTTTGAAAAAGGGTTACATCCGTCAGAATGTTGCCACTTAAGATTTGCTCTCTTCCTCAGAGATTGACATGAGAACAAGCATCACACTGCATCTTCACAGGGTACTGGCTTGGAGAACTTTCCAGACCAGACAGGTCTTTCCCCTGCGGCTCTCTTCCTAGCTCGAGTATGGGCAGAATGCATCAGTGCTGAGAGAAGAGTTTCAGTCTTCAAGTTTGGAAATATCTTCGATACTCCACGGAAAAGATTGGGTGTCTCCTGTGTGGGGTGGTCCTTAGGAGTTATTCGGAACAGAATGGACAATCTAGGCAAAGTTGAAATACACAGCCAAGATTCCGAAGCATCTCAGTGTCTTAGAAGATCCAAGATTTGCCCAAAGGGTCTTAAGAAGGGACCAGGGTCTTCTGTTACTAGAATTGTGTGGAGATGTGGCAGATGCAGTTGACAGGATGAGATGCAAAGGGACAAGGCACTTATTAAGAGGGCCTCTAGAGAATTCTCCTTCTTCTTCACTGGGCTTGAATTTCCTTGGTTTAGAGAATTTTTAGTCATTTCCACATAGGAAAAATGGAAGAGATAAATGGAAGGGGAGAAGATGAGACGGAAAAAAAAGTCAGCCTGAAAGTAGTTTGAAATAAGAGCAGAGCATTGGTGAAAGTCATTTTCCAAGGGTCCTCCCTCCCTGCTGTGTTGCTTTTTTTTTCGACCAGAGAAGAGTCCCCTTTCTTATCTCCTGCCCACTCCCGTTTCTCATCCACAACAGAAAGTGCAGTGTTTCTAGAAAGGGAGATGTGTCTCCAGGTAAAAGCTGTCCCAAGGCAGTGGCAAGGGAAGCTGCTGTCCCCAGCCCCCATTGGATGCTGTGTTTTCCTCCTAGTCGCAAGTTCACAGGTAAAAGTGAAACGTTACCCTGGGCTCCTCTTCCAAAGAAAGCTGTCTGCTCGCCATGGCAGCCTCTTCCTGGGGTCTCAGCTGTCAACAACGGGGTGCAAAGTTCACAGAACTCAGCATTGTGTCCTCCTCTCTTCGTGTCCTTTTTTTTCTTTCTTTCTTTCTTTTTTTTTTTTTTGAAGGGATCGAGGCTGGTTTGCAGCACTATTTAAAGCGAAGATGCCAAATGAAAAGTTCTTCGTTTTAAGTTGGTGCTTATACAAAGCTGCTTTGTGGGTTTTTTCGGCCTGTCAGACTTGTCAGGCCTAGTAAGAAAAAGTATATTGTTTCTAGCACTTGGATTCCTTTCTCCCTGACATCTGCCACTCTGTAAAGATGATAAATTCCTGCCTCATTAGCCAAGGGTGTGGGATTACAGGCTGACAACACATTAATCACCAGCCTCTGTGGCAGGCTGACTAGCAATAGGCATTGTTAACAAAACTTTTCTAATATGTCACTCTTCTCTATGACAGCCTGTAATCAATCATTGTGATTGACGGCGCTGATAGATTACACTATTTATACTTTGTGTAATGAAAGATAGTGTTTCCACCTACTGTCATTTCTGGGCAAGTGGTGGAGGATCAGTGAATAGAAACAAACATAACAACAGGGCAAGCCCTCATCATCCCCAAAATATCCACAGAAATACCTCACCTTCCCAAGTCCCAAGCCTGGCTTGTACGTTTGGCAGTGGACAAGGCAGCAGGATGGCACTGGGGCAGTTACTCTGGGATGAGGGGTAGTGGTGGGGGCATCTGGAAAGGAAGAGGTGTTTTGGATTTTCACAGAGAGCTCTCTTTGCAGTGGATACGCTCTCAGGTATCGAAAGGTCAAGTTTACACAGGTAGAAGATTCCCCCAGCAGCCCCTCTCGTCACCCTCATCAGCTTACTATGTGTGTACAGCTGAGGCTTCAGCCCCTCCTCCCCTGCCAGATGAGAGATGATTTAGATGTTGATAAAATATTTGTTCTTTCCTGGCTCTGAGGGCAAATATTATCCTTGTTTCCCTTAATCGTACAGCACTGCGAAAGTCAACAGCACCCGGAGCAAGTACAAAACCAACACTCGGAGAGGAGCCATTTGCTGAGGGCCTTTGCTGGGACTTGCTTTTCCTCTTTGAAGCCCCGAAAGTTCCAAATAGTTTAAGAATGAATCAGCTGAGCTAAGATGGATCCTGGCTCTCACGTACGGGACATTTTTGGAGGGTCTTTTCAGTGATTTTTATTTTGGTGTGGAAAGAACTTGTCAAAGGTACAGGCTATTTTTGACTTGCTTGAAGCTATAATTTTCATAGAGTGGCAAGTGGGGATGATCCTGGGCTGGCATCCTCGGAGGCAGAGTGCCTTTCCCTGTGGTGGAGCCGCAGTCCAGCCAACTATGCCACAAAAGCCTGTTTTAATCATTTTTTTAAAATGATGGTTCTATTTAATTTTCCTTGCTCTTGGTTAAGTACAGGAAAAGTCTCCTTTATTAGTTCTTTAACGTTCATAGATGTGAATCGTCATCTGCCTCTTTAGTACAGGCATAGGTCTGTGATTCTCAGCCTTTCCGTGAAATGGGTTTCTGATCTCCCTCTCCCTGAACCTATTCTGTGGATTGGGAGGCAGAGAGGGGAGAATAGAAAGGTAGCAAGGACTTGTCCCCTCTCCCTGCATGTCGTGGTGGTGGTAGGCATCCGACAATTCAAGCTGCCCTGCCAGTTGGCAAAGCAAAAGGAACCTGAGAAGGGACCCTGAGTGAAACTGCTTTAGAGGAGGGTGAGACAGGAGGAGGTGCGGGGAGCCAGCAGAGCTAAACTTTAATCTCTCTGTGAAGTTTGAGTGAGCCCAGGATGATTAATGAGAGAGCAGACCATCTGATTAAGCCCCTCCGTGTCATAGGACATGATTAGTAGGTGACAGAGACGGTAACAGTATCCAGCCAAACCCTTGTTTCTTTCACGGCTCCGGCTGTTATATGATTAATGTCCCCAAGGGCTATCTCGGGGTCAGGCAAGGGAACCTGTCAGAACAGGTGGAAGTGACAAAATGGGCAGAAACTCCTTAGGGGGGACAGGAGTGGTGAGGGAGAGAATGGCCGGGGGGGGCAGGGGGGACGGGTTGGCCAGATGGAGCTGGCAACCTTTCTCTGAACCAAGCAGGCTCGGGGAGCATCATGGGAATGGAAACGAGGAAGAATCCCAAAACTTCTGATGTTTCCCAGCTCCTGGATGCAGCGAGTACTGCCAGCTTGGATGTGCAGAAAGCACAGTGTGACATGGCGAGTCATCACTCATCATTTATGTGCTGAGGTGGGATGGGACGGGGCTACTGTGGGCCCTGAGGGGATTGATGTGAGATGTCCCCATGTGTGCCTTGTAAGCATGCGTGTTCCCTCAGATGCAGCAGAACAGGGCTCCACTCTGCTGGAGGGATTAAGTACAAATCAAACAGGTAGAGCTGATATTTCAGTTTTTTGCTTTTAGGGGCCAATGCATATAAACTGTCTTGAATGCTCTACTTAGAAAAGGTAAATATGGAGGATGAGAATGGATTCAAAGAATTATATCTTCTTAGGTCTAAAGTGAGCTGTAGAAATTTTTTAAAAATTCAGGTAACCCAGGTTACAGGTGAGAAAACCGAGGCTCAGAGAAGGTAAATGACTTGTCCAGTGGAAGTTAGGACTAGAACCCCAGGCTTTCTATTCCTAGTTTCACATACCAAACCCTTGATGAATCCATTGGTAAGAAGTCTCAGACCTTTTTATTAGATGTGAGCTTCCAAGCAAGACTTTGATCTCCACTTCCCTTATTATATTTCCACCCTCCCTTCCCAGAAGCACTTCGACCTCCAGGTCAAAGGTTCAAATCCCATTTGAAGTGGAATCTCACTGAGTTCCCTTGGGGCAAGCAGTCTTCCCGGATGGCATCTTTGAGAGGAGACTATGCTCGTATGGCAGCCATTTTGATCGACAAGGTTCCTGAGGGGGAACATTTTGACACGAAAGAGAATCTGGATTTTGTTGAGATTCACCCAGCCAGTGTAGCTTCTCTTTTTCCATCTTTGATGCTCTGTCTGTTCATTACCCACATTCGAGAGCCATTCTAGGGCTGTAATGGGGACTGGTAAGACTCTTCAGCCATTTTCCAGGAGCCTCTTGAGCTGCCAGAGTCCCTCTCTGCTCTACATGTCAGTCTGATAACTCCTGCTCTTGTGTTCACACAGCAATAATAATAACTGGGTTAGCACTTGGACTGGGCAGTAACCAGTTCCTTGCATCAGCTTGGTCTCCAATGCAGGAGTTTACAAATTGGGAATCTTTGCTAGGAAGAAAAAGGCCACCTTTCAGCAGAGTTTTGTCCATACAGACTTACCAGGCAGAGATGGTCTTCAGTGAGCCACAGACTTAGTAGCAAAGCCAAGTTCAGTGTCATGATCACAAAGGAGGAAGATGGAGGAATGGAGACTGTATTGGATTATATCAGCAAGGGAATAGTTTGGGTAAGAGACCCAACCAAGGCATGTTAATGCTTCAGTCCCCCAAAAGTGGTTTATCACTTGGCATTTTATGTGAGTTACCCTCAAAGGCCGAATTGAGTGTAAAGGGCACTCAAACCTTCCCAGAGTTAACAGAGACCCAGGGCAGCATTATAGAACAGGTGACTTGGAGGGCAAACCCTCCTACAGATGACTTCTCCCCAGGTCAGGGGATCTATTACGGATAAATAAATGCTTATTCATTTTAGAATTCTGGCGCATTTTGATTTCTGCTACACATTTCACCCAGATGTCATGCAGCCTTACCAGGCCAAGTAGAGCGTGAACTGGATTTCCAAGGACAGTTATCTGAATTTGGCTCTTGTGGTCTGAGGGAATCATACAGAAGACTGAGTCACTTCCATGGTCAAAGGGATCATCTAGGACCAAATCCTTCTATGAACTGATAGAAAGGTTTGAGAAAACTCTGGCAGACACGACATGAGATGTCCAGCCTTTGCTGTGGCCTCTAGCATACTGGCGAGAGCTCCATCGTGGCTTGATGATGCTGATGGGGGTGGTTGAGTTCTTTATATCACAGAGTGAATCAGTGATCCTGGTGGATCATGCAGTCCTTGAGCCTTTCTCCTGTCGCGAAATAGGTCGAGTTTCCAAAAATCGAGCCTCTCTTGACCTACAAAAAGAACCCACCTTGTCAAAATGTTGACCCATTCCCCGTGTGCACTGCTTTGTACTGGAGACTCTATGGGGGAGCCATGGTGCTGTGGAGGTGGCTCCAGGCTTTGCTGTTGGTAGACCCCAAAGATAGTTCGGGGTCTTACCAGGACTCAGTGGTCAAGTTGAGGAATCATTTCATGAGCAAGGCCATGAGCAAACGTTTACCGATGATTAAGTTTGTGAATGATGTACACTCATCTAAATTAGAGCAGCTTCACATTAGAGCCTGCCTTCCTCTATAATTTCTTGAGCAAGGAGGAAGGGGTACCATTAAGTATTTCAGGGGTGTGGCATCTCACCTTAGGCGACCTCCTGGGAGTGGGTTAGGCTCAATGAAATAATCCTCCACGTGATTCGGCAGAGAAATGTTTGAGCTCCACATTTTTAGGATGTACTACACTAATGATGTTACCCAACCAGAGAGCATGACAAATAGTTTAATGAAGAGCAGCAACTATTCTGGACGGCAGATATTTCTTTACTTAAAGGCAGAGTTCAGGAGATGCCAACCTCTGTTCCTTTGAGGCTAGCACAAATACAAGATTCTGCCCTTTCACGAAGGATGAACACACAGGAAAAACTTAGAGTATGGGAGATGCTCATTACCTTGCAGGATTGACCGTTCTGTGGCCCCGTCAGTCTGGACTCCCAAGTCCAGGATGCCAAACTCTCTTATCCCCTTTGAGATGGAAAAACACCACAGTCTTCTTTTCCATCCTGTTATTTATTTTTTGAAGATTTTCTGAAAATGGCTTCTTTCTGTGTGTAGTTGTTTAAAGAAACCAGACCAGAAAAATCAGGCTAAGTAACAACTTTTTTCTCTTGAGCAATTTTCTTTTTTGCAGTTTGGAACTGGAGGCGATTGAAGTCCTCCCTAGTGCCCTGGTAGCTGCAGCCCCTCTTTCAGCATTTTTTCAAAGGGCACAGGCCAATCTGCCCATAATGAGCTTGGAAAGTGAGGATGAAGTCCCTGATAATATGACACAAATTTCTTTACTTTTGCTCCTTATTTCATCTTAATTAGTCCCTGTAGAAAGGATTGATTTTTGAGAGGCTTGTAGTGAACATCTGTCGGTATTCCTGGGGTCATTCTTAGCCTGTCCTGTGTTTGACATTTCTTGTAAAAGAGGAGGCATTTGTTCATATTGACATTAGCTGCCTCTGTATCTCTCGGTGGTACAGATGGTCTGTGAATAAAGACATCAAGCTAATAGGCAAGATGACAAGCTTCAATAGAGCTGGGGCTCCTCACACTTAAATGGCAGGGCAGCGTAGATTGCTTCTGCTGCTGAGGCTGGGGTCTGCGGGTAGCAAAGCATATGGAATAAGTTAAAAATGAAGAAGGATCCTGGGAAATAACTAGAAACCTCTCCCTGAGACGATAAGGGCTTTTATTATTATTATTATTTTTCATCCGTGCAGTGTGTCAATGCTTCCAAGGCATGCAGAGCCAGGGAAGAAAGGCGGAAACTGCGTCTTCTGCCGGTCCTGCTACCATACATTTTTGTCCTCTGAATTGGCCATGCAGATCCTATTGGAGGTTTGCAGATCTCAGAAGGGAGCTATTGTTCCTGCTTTTTGGGTGAAGTATGTTTGTGCTCCTGCTTCCATCAGAGGACAGCTACTCTCAAGTCACGAGCTTAGGTTTTTTTCTCCCATGAAACCATATTTTCCCCGAGGACCTCCAGGAAATAAGCACTCTGGAACCTTATAATTCTGTTCATTCCAGAGGTTCTGGGCTTTCTCCCAAATGCACATCCTAGTTTATTATGATAATCCATCTTGGCTTTGGCATATGTATATTCATCTCTATTTAAGTCCACTTATATTTTAATCATGAACCACTTATTAGGACAAAGAGGTTTTTTGGTTGACTCTTGCCAGTGTAAAATACCTCAAGCCTGAAGGGCAGCCTCTCGGTTCTGGTGTTGGGTGCACAAGCCCTCCCATTGGTCCAGGTTTCTTTATCAGTGTCTTTTTTATCCTTTCAGCTTCTATCTTCTCAGATGCCGTAATCCCGATCTTTTCTATCCATCTTCGTTATAGTAGCCCCTATGGACTCAATTACATGAGTAGCTTTTCTTGCCTTCTCCTGAACTGTCTTTAGTTCTATTACACATTTTTTATTTTCCATTTGTACATGGGTGACATGCTTATATTGCTTTTTAAAAAAAAATTATTTAATTTATTTATTTTTGGCTGCGTTGGGTCTTTGTTGCTGTGCGTGGGCTTTCTCTAGTTGCGGCGAGTGGGGGCTACTCTTCCTTGCGATGCGCAGCCTTCTCATTTCAGTGGCTTCTCTTGTTGTGGAGCACAGGCTCTAGGCGCGCAGGCTTCAGTAGTTGCGGCACGCGGGCTCCAGTAGTTGTGGCACGTGGGCTCAGTAGTTGTGGCTCGCGGGCTCTAGAGCACAGGCTCAGTAGTGGTGGCACGTGAGCTTAGTTGCTCCGTGGCCTGTGGGATCTTCCAGGACCAGGGCTTAAACCCATGTCCCCTGCATTAGCAGGTGGATTCTTAACCACTGCGCCACCAGGGAAGCCCTGTGTTGCTTTTCAATGTTGACACGCTACCTTTTTTCATGGATGATTTGAGGCGGCTTGCAAGGATACAAACTGTAAAACAAAAATAAAAACAGGACCTTACCAAGGCAAGGGAAAATAGTAAAAAGGGGATGATTGCAGAGGCAATGTGCTTCTGCAGTGCAAAGATCAAAACAGTACGTGCTGTTTCTTGTAGGTTGGTGTAGATCAGGATTACTGTGAGCTCATACATACCAAAGACTTGAATCAGGACCAATACCTTTACATGAAAAGGGAAAAATTAACTATGGCACTTGGTAGGTAAATAAAAAAAGTTTATTGCTTGCCTGATTGTTCTTTATTTTACACACTGATTGGGTTGAGATTTTAATATATGTCCCCCACCCTCCTCACACATAGGATCTCGACTTATCAACTCAATTAAATGAATTACGGTGTTGGGAGAGTCTCACCTAGAAAGAGAAGGAGGTACGAAAGAGAAGGGAACAGGGAGAGAACACAGAAGAGTGCAAAGAGAGAGGAAGGAGAGGAGGAGGGAGACTTCTAATTAGCTTGGATAATGGTAAGATTAATGAGATGCTTTAGTTAATGAGGCAGTTAGCTGGCAGAGGTCTTTCCAGTGCCCCTATGTGGGCTTGAGGCGCCATTATGAGAAGCTGAGTCAGATATTTAAAGAGCAGGGAGAGTTGGGCTTCCAAAAGCCCGATGCCAGGAAACAATCCACACACAGTTGGCTGGAGTCAGTTTGATGCAGGTCAGATGGGGACATGACCCTGCCTTTGTTTCTCCCTGGGTACTATGTCCTGGCCTCATAATTCAACTCTCCTGACCCCTGCATGGGCTGTCATGAAATGAACAGAACCTTCCCCTACTTTATTCTCCCATGTTCCATGAGGACTCTTGTTTTTTGGGTTTTTTGTTTGTTTGTTTGTTTGTTGGCTCTCAGTCATTGGAAGGGGCCATTGTTCCTGCCTCCCCCACTATGGTGAATTTCTCAAAGATGGAGACCATGTCTCTACCATTAGATTCCACTCTCCTCTAGATGGAGTTTATATCTTTTGTTCAGATTGGGAGCTCCCTAATGATGGGAATCAGTGTCCTTTACATTATTTGAAGAGCTTCTCAAAGCGGACAGATGATTCCTTTCCTTTTTTTCTCCTCTGAATCCCACCATATATTTTACTGAGGATCCTGCATCTCTTCATTCCACAAATATTTATTGAGACCTAGTATGTGCCAGGTACTGTTGTAGGCACTTGGAGATACAGAGTGAACAGAGGATGAGTTCTCGTGCAAGGAGTTTACCTTCCGGGGCAGGGGAGGCAAGAGAGACAGATAAGAAGTAGATAAGTATATGTCAAGCAGGGTAGCATCGGTGGGGGATTCAGGGAAGTGATGCTATTTCATGCTGGGTAATCAGAGGTGACCTTTCTGAAAAGGTAACATTCGATGGCCGGAAGGAAGACATATGGTTATTTGGGCAGGGCGATGAGAGTTCTAGGCAGAGGGAACAGCAAATGCATTTTCCCTCGTCTCTTGTATCTCCAAGGGAGTGTGTGTGACCAGCAGCATTGTCTCAGGGGGCTCAGAGACACCCAGTCACCCTGCATCTCAGAGTCAGACGCTTCAGCATCTGCTGTGGCAAACTCTCCTGCCTGAGCTGTGTCCGAGCTCAGTTGACATTGGCAGCCCTTTTTAACCCATTGGCACCTTCAGGGATCTTGCTCTTTCCCCTCGACTCAGAGTTTCTCCAGGGTAGGGATGAAAGCTCCACCTCTTTTATGTCTCCTAAATCATCTAGGACAGAACTGAAGGATGCCCAGATCTGAGTGTTTTACTCAGTGCTCATTGGGGGTTCCACTCATGCTATTTGAAATGCAGTCCTTTCACATTGTTTAGTACTGATCAGTGACTCTTCTTTCTCCATGCTGCCTTCTGGTGGAGGCAATGAACAGCGCTCAGACTTGGGATCCACGCTGTCTGAGTATAAATTCTACTTGCTCTGTGACTTTGGACATAATAATGATCCCTGTGTCATCGAGAGGGTTGATGACTCAATACATGTGAAGCACTTAGAAAAGTGTCTGATGAGTGGTCTCTAGGTGTTATTGTTTACTGTTGCTATTATTAATATTCTTTCAGTGTGTTTTATACATATAAGAGTTCTAGAAGTCAAGTGGGTTAGGGTAGTCCTGACTTGCCTGAAGACATAACCTGGAAGGCATTCTTTCCCAAAAAGGTGAGGTGAGGCGGCATCGATTGTGTCTCAGAAGTGCAGGATGCCTGTATGAAGTGCAGGATGCTGGCTGAGGTGAGGGACAATGCCACTCACCTTGCTTCAGGGGCTAATTAGCTGTTTCAATTTTATGTCACCTCCATGATTACAGATTTCTGAAGGATACTTTGCCATCTTCCTGTGTATCTCAAGCTCTGTGTCATATTAGGAGATCCAGCAAATATTTGCAGAATTAATTAATAACTGGTTAGGTGGATGGTTGGATGTATGGATGCATAGAGTAAATGAGTTATGAGCCTTTTCAAACTACCAAAGAGGTGAGAATCTGTTAGCTTGTTTCTACCCGCACTCCATCTTTTTTTAACCTTCAATTCTCGCTTCCCTCTGCCTTTCCTCTTTCCTTTCCTCCTTGCTTTCCTCTCTTCTTGTGCCACCTCTCCCATTGCCTCTGGACGCAATCATGTCCCTGTTTGTCTACTATTTTCTCTTTTATCCTCAGTATCACGTACCAAGCATTCCCCAAATCCGTTAAAGATCAAAATCTAGAGTGTTCACAGTGTGGTGGCCCAGGTGGCCCCAAGGAGCTGGGGTTTTGCTTTCTCCCCTGGGTATCTGTTCCCCAGGATGACCCAGCATCATTTGCTGAGGTAAGAGTACCACAGGCTCCCCTGCAATACCCTCTGTGTCATCGTTTTGCAAACCGCCTTTGCCAAGTGATCATGGCTGAAATTGATGCCTCCGGCACACATGAAACTCACACCTTTGCTCAGGCTGCCTCTCTCTATACTTACTGCCGTTTAAATGTCACTGCTATTGAACAGAGAGTGGAGTAATGTGTCTGGGAAGACAGCTAATGCTATATTTTGGTAAGTTCTTATCAAAATGCCTCTGGCAAGGTATTTGCCCTTGATGAAAAGAATCCTAGTCTTGCTTGCAAAACTCACGAGTAATTATACCAGACCAAACCCTTGGGACTTACCAAGGGAGTCCTGAACCCTGTGGGAGTCCTGAATCCAGGCCCTTTGTTCACAGGATAAATGGAGGTTTGGATGATGTCCTTAGCACCAGCAAGGCTAGGCATAAATAATCTCACCAGACATCTGTGGAAAATTACTCTGTGGGTAGGTCATGAACAGCAACTGGGAGCTGCCCAGTCTCCATCATTTTCATCATAAAAGCAGGTATCTAGGGCCATATTTTCAGTGGAAAAATTAGTGGCATGATCATTATTACTTGTGATATTTCTACTTACCTAAGAGGATAGTTGTAGGGAGTAGCTATTAAATCAGTAATGTTAAGAAGCTGGAACTCAAAGGGGATTAGAATCTAGATGATTTTTCTGATTCAGATTACCTAAATTATCTTTTGGCCTTTGAAGAAGGAAAATAAGATTGTATTTATTTCTCTTCTTTCCCTCCTCTGTAAATGCCTAACTGATTTTATTCATTTCAGTCTACTGCAGTAGAGATAGCAGCAAACAGCTTCCACTTAACTTCTTTCTGTTAACATGATGTTTTTCGCAGGAGGGTAGGGGCGGGCAAAGGAAAGCCAAGAGAAGTCAGTATCTTCCTGTGTTTGGCTGTGGGGTGTGTGGAGAGGGTTTGGAGAATTTTCATTCTTCAGAGGCCCTTCTTTTTACTAACCACCACACTTCATAATGAAGTTATCTCCCATTCAACTACACACCGGTGAAATATTGTTTATGAGGACCATTTGCTATGTTTAAAGAATGTATATTTGGAAGTTACCTGTACCAAATAGATTGTGAATATCTTGTTTTCTCATTGTATCTACCCTGAAATGATGAAAGGTTCTTGAACAAAAAATATTAAGCATGTATTGGTGACTGAGTGGGTACCCAGAGTAAAATTGCCTACCATGCGTCAAGGCAGGAAACCAAAAGAAAGTGAAGACGAAGCATCGGGGTGGGAAGATTTCCAGCAGCTGGAGGCCTCCCACCTAGGGCGGGTGTGATGGCTGGGCGTAATAGTCTGGGTTCCTGGTGGTCACGTCCCCCATCATGACCATGTCCAGCTGGAGGGTCAGAGCTTCAAGCCAGCCTTCTCAAGACAGAGCAGCCCCATAAGCCACGTTTCCGTGAAGAACCTCAGTTTCTGTGAAGAGGCCGTCTCTGTCCCCTCACACGATGTGAACCTAGCATGTTTTGTGTGTTGCACTCCTGCGGGTACTTTCTTCCCTTGCCATTGCTGAGTGAACCAACACACAGTCGTGGCTGCATATCCCAACTTCTTCCTTGAGGGCTTAAGGAAAGAGGGGAGAATAATAAAGGCCCTATTTTGAGAAGCCACCTACCATGCCCCCATGTCCTCAGACAGCTATGGAACGCAATGATGCGCAACGGAGGAGAGGTAAGAACTTCCACGGGGCTTTGACATTCAAACCCCACTCATACAGGTTGACTGAGAAGAGGGATATAAATGCATGACTGACCCCCAAGATGGAGCCTCATAACAGAAGCCAGCTCTGTGGCTTGTTTGACCTCAGGAATGCTGAGGATGCTCGTGACGGAGCTGGCCTTTCCCTTCACAGCTCATCCAGTAGGGTCTGCCTTCTCTTTCCCTTCCACGTTTTAGATTGACTACCATGTTCGTGCAATAATTTTGACTTTTTGGTTTTTACTCACAGTTGCCGATAACCCATTTGCATTCTGTATACGTCAACTTCTGCTTTCGTTTTTCTTCCTGAAAGCATGTCTTTGTTCAGGGCTCTGTGGCTGCAGGAATTAATGGAACTGCTAGTACGGCTCTTTGAGGAGCAAGAGGGCTACTGCAAAAAAAAAAAAAAAATAGGGAAGAGCAAAGGGCCTGCTCATGCGGTGGGTCTGTCATCCCTCCCTCCACCAGCCCTTCTTTAGTGCCTTATTCCTTTTGCGCCTCTACATCCTGGCTTCTGTTTCTTGTCTCCTTTTTTCTCTCCACTTCTGCCCGCATGCTATTGTCTTTCCATCTTGTGATGCATTTGGCTTTTTTTGTGGCTCTCATGCAAGGGATCTCACATAGTGCTGACCAGCCTGTCGGAGAGGTTGCTTTTAGTTCAGGTTTGCAGCTGAGCCATTTAGCTGTGGGCAGAGATGTGGAGTTGCATGTAGAACACCACAAGAGAGCTATGGTTATGACAGGCTCTCTGCATGGAGCAAGGAAAGAACGATCTCAGGCAAAAGGCTCTCAGCATGCTTCCTGATACCATTGCCAACCCACCCCCCCCCACCCCCCCACCCCCGCCCCAAGCAGATAGTGCTGAAGGGAGGAGACTTCTCAGACCAGATACCTGGCTGAATGTTTCCCTGAAATTGAGCCTGGGGAGCAGATTCGGACTTTTCCTTCTACTTGCTCATAAAGCCAAGCACGTGGATACAAAGTTGTTTGCTCACCTAGGAAATGCCAAGTGGATGCTTGCTGTGCAGCCATTCTGAGCATTGACAGTTGTTGAGGACGTCAGGATTCTGGGTACCTGCCTAACTGTTGTGGCCTGTGGCTGGGAAAAATAAGGTCATTTGTTTTTTCATATTGGTATTGCTAAGCAATCTTAGTAAGTGTTCTCTAACTATGTTCTTTAAAACTAAATACCATCTCAAAAATGTGGCGTATATACATACATACATATATACACACACACACATATAGACACACACACATATAGACATACATACATGCATGCATGCCCCCAGCAGAAGCACTCTAGTTAACCAATTTGCATTTCACCAACTGGTGTACTTACCAACACCCGCTCTTCTTCTGTGGAACAATCTCCCTGCGTATGCACAGCCGGCAGTTTCTCTCCTCATTCAACCAGGTACTTCTGGTCCCACCAGGTGACCTCTGTACTTACCAAGAGTCAGTTGAATCTGTTCCCAAACCTACCTATGTTAGTTGTGTTTAAGTTGTAATAATGCAGTTTGGTTAAATGTTATAAAACCAAAGAAATGTGAGAGTGCAGGGGATTTCTTTTTTTTTTTCATGAAAACTAAGGTGAATGTGTAAGAAAGACTCAATGAGGTTTAGTTGCTTTTAAACAATACAACAAATTAAGTATAGACAAGACAGCTGAAGAAGCTTGGGAGAAAATAAATATCATAATATTCTAGAAGGAGTCTGTACTCAGACTGCCTTGCCAGAGTTTTTAAGTTCTAGTTCCCCTTTAAAGAAAACAGGACATTTTGGAATCTATATAATGAGAAAGGTATGTACAGAAGAGTCCATGCTGAACTCCAGTGAACAGACCCAATTGCAAAGGAAAAGGCCGAAGCTGACATCAAAGGATCTGCAAATTAGTTTGATTCACATGATTTAAATGAAAAGAAAATGTTTAAGTACAGGTGTAGCATTTTAAGCAACGTTTCTTTCTCACCGTTGTGGCCTCTCCCATTGTGGAGCACAGGCTCCGGACGCGCAGGCTCAGCGGCCACGGCTCTTGGGCCCAGCCGCTCCGCGGCATGTGGGATCCTCCCGGACCAGGGCACGAACCCGTGTCCCTTGCATCGGCAGGCGGACTCCCAGCCACTGCGCCACCAGGGAAAAGCTAAGCAACATTTCTTTAACTGGATAACCAACTACGGGCTTGGATGACAGCATATAACGTGCTCCTGCTCTAATACTTGCCTATAAAATCGAAGTCTGGTGACTGTGCTGGGAGGAGAAAGGAGAGAATTGGCAAAAAAAATGAATTAATTCAACTATTTATCAGCTTTTTCTTTTTTTCTTTCTTTTGCCATGAAGCTCTGGGTCTAGTTGGTAACAGAAAAAAGCAGACACAACATTTTGGAGGTTATAGATGGAGGAAAATGAGGGTTTTCATAATCCTGGGACAGCTCCAAAGTCTGCCACTGCGTTCCTGCTGTAAACACACACCGCTGGCATTTCACAGCCTCCAGGGCAGCACAGATGGAAAACACGGCGTTGTTGGTGTGGATGGAGTCAGTGAGGAACAGGCGGGCTGCCTGTCAGCGCTTCCCAGGTCAAGGAAGTTGCAGGTGGCTGGGAGCCGGCTCAGGGATCTGGCCCCCGACGTCAGCCCAGGCAGCTCTCTTGTCAACAAAGAGAGCTCCATGTTGCAGAAATTAAAAGCAAATTTTGCCTTTGACTCGGACAACGTGTGGGAAGTGGTAGCTCAGTGAGAGGCCAGGGGCCACGTGAGCTCAAACTCAAGCCATTCCCTTAGCTTCACGCGACTGATGTTTATGCTCCCTGATGTGAAAGAAAGTGCAGTGAAATCCACCCCTGAAGTTCTTGCATCTGTGAAGATGCACAGAGGTTCAGGAGCAGCCTTGGAGCAGTCCCTGCCAGCCGCGTGCCCCGGTGCACAAGGCCAGGCCCTTTGCGTTGTGGACATGATTTCCCTTTGTCTCACCCAGAGCCTATTAGGGAGGTGCCCGTTAAAGATGTGTAACCGGGCTTCCCTGGTGGCACAGTGGTTGAGAGTCCGCCTGCCGGTGCAGGGGACACGGGTTCGTGCCCCGGTCCGGGAAGATCCCTCATGCCGCGGAGCGGCTGGGCCCGAGAGCCATGGCCGCTGAGCCTGCGCGTCCGGAGCCTGTGCTCCACAACGGGAGAGGCCACAACAGTGAGAGGCCCGCGTACTGGGGAAAAAAAGAAAAAAGGGTGTGTAACCACTGAGCAGGGTGTATTCCATGCAATGCAAGTTAGTGGCTGGAGGGCCCCCTGTCTGTGTTCCAAGGAGCATCTACTGTATTCTAACATCTGTGAGGGATACACAGTGGAGTCCAACTGGAGACTCCTATATCCTAAGTAAAATAAACCCTTTCTTGTAGGTAAGAGAGTGATAAATAATTTAACATAATTTTTAAATATGGATGGTTCTCAGCATCTCCCCGCCCTTTGTGGTTCTCTCCTTTTTTAACACCTCTAGGTATCCGCTAGGGAGAGTCACTCTGTTAGGAATTATTCCAATCTGCTGCTTAACCAACAGCAGTGGTGCCCGTGCCACCCAATTCACAGATGAACGCTGGTCTGGCCTGATGTTCTCTGCGTTACTGTCATTCACCTCTGAGCTGACCTCTCTTTACTTTGTTCGAGCTCCCAGCTTGGCCTCTGATGTTCCTCCATCCTGGAAGCCTCACCCCTCAGGCTGCCAGGACTCTTGCCTTTTCAAGCCTAGCACCAGACCTTCCTCTCCTACTTCTACTCAGTGTACTGCCCAAATTACCATTTCCAGTGGGCAGAGTACTATTTTTTAGCTCCCACTGCAAAATGGTTGTGAGACTGAACATTTGTCTCCTACCACAGACCTTTACGTTAGAGGGATCTTACAGCAGGGCTGCTTGGACAGACAGTTCTCAGTTATGTGTCTCTCTCTCTCCCCATGGGATGTACACACCACTATGCTGGGTGGGTGATGGTGGGTTCTAAGAACTCTCCAAAACCACCATTTTCTTGTACCCTCAGGTCCTGTTGTGAAACTAGGCTTGTTTGTTGATCTTCTTTCTCTAAGGGTGAGAATCCTCCCAGCACAGACAGTGCCCCACAGGCCTGCTCCCCACCATTTCATGTCTGTTTCTCTCCCTCCCCCAGCAGTCCTACCTGTATACATACACAGACACACACACACCTGCATGCACACCACACATATACCCATTCTCTGCTCTGCCTGCAGAGGATCAAAGAAAAGTTTTAGTTGGAAGTTTTCTACAGTAGAAGTTAATAGTAAGGGATCTTGACCAGATTACCTAGGTTCAATTCCTGGTTCTGTCACTTACCAGCTTTCTTACCCTGGGTAAATTACGTAACCTCTCTGATTTCCATTTCTTCATATATAAAATGGAATAATAATAGTACCTACCTTGAAAAGTGTCCGGCACAGCATTTCTATGCTGGGAACACTAATCCAGTGTGTCAGGTGCAAGACTTCTGCATGCAGCTTTATAGACAAGTGAAACTAGACTAAGCACAAAAGAAGTAGACCTTATCACCTAGATTCCATTGTATTTTTTCCCGGCGACCCCAGTGGGCTTTGCTGGCGACACCATGGGTGTGCTCTGAAAGAAAACAGAGACACAGGATTATTCAGAATTGCACAACTGGATGATGGTAGAATGCTACGGATATTCCTCTCTCTCACTGCCCTTGACTCAGCAGAGGGGAATTGGAACACCGTAATGATACCTACTGTGACACCGTCTTCCTCTAGACTATAACACACGAGAGAAAGCTGTGTGGCTGACAGGGTCTTGCTGCTACGGCCGGGTGTCAGACCTGTGCCTCTGAGGTGGGAGAGCCGAGTTCAGGACATTGGTCCACCACAGACTTCCCGGCTCCATGTAATATCAAACGGCAAAACTCTCCCAGAGATCTCCATCTCAATGCTAAGACCCAGCTCCACTCAACAACCAGCATGCTACAGTGCTGGACACCCTATGCCAAACAACTAGCAAGACAGGAACACAGCCCCACCCATTAGCAGAGGGGCTGCCTAAAATCACAATAAGGTCACAGACACCTCAGAACACACCACCGATGCGGTCCTGCCCACCAGAAACACAAGATCCAGCCTCATCCACCAGAACACAGGCACTTCCACCACTTCCACCAGGAAGCCTACACACCCCACTGAAGCAACCTTAACCACTGGGGGCAGACACCAAAAACAACGGTAACTACGAACCTGCAGCCTGTGAAAAGGAGACACCAAACACAGTAAGTTAAGCAACCTGAGAAGACAGAGAAACACACAGCAGATGAAGGAGCAAGGTAAAAAACCCACCAGACCAAACAAATGAAGAGAAAATAGGCAGACTACCTAAAAAAGAATTCAGAGTAATAATGGTAAAGATGATCCAAAATCTTGAAAATAGAATGGAGAAAATATAAGAAACATGTAACGAGGACCCAGAAGAACTAAAGAGCAAACAAACAGTGATGAACAACACAAAAAATGAAATTAAAAATTCTCTAGAAGGAATCAATAGCAGAATAACTGAGGCAGAAGAACGAATAAGTGACCTGAAAGATAAAATAGTAGAAATAACTACCACAGAGCAGAATAAAGAAAAAAGAATGAAAAGAATTGAGGACAGTCATAGAGACCTCTGGGACAACATTAAATGCACCAACATTCGAATTATAGGGGTCCCAGAAGAAGAAGAGAAAAACAAAGGGACTGAGAAAATATTTGAAGAGATTATATTTGAAAACTTCCCTAATATGGGAAAGGAAATAGTTAGCCAAGTCCAGGAAGCACAGAGAGTCCCAGAGAGGATAAATCCAAGGAGAAACACTCCAAGACACGTATTAATCAAACTATCAAAAATTAAATACAAAGAAAAAATATTAAAAGCAGCAAGGGAAAAACAGCAAATAACATACAAGGGAATCCCCATAAGGTTAAGAGCTGATCTTTCAGCAGAAACTCTGCAGGCCAGAAGGGAGTGGCAAGACATATTTAAAGTGATGAAAGGGAAAAACCTACAACCAAGATGACTCTACCCAGCAAGGATGTCATTCAGATTTGACTGAGAAATTAAAAACCGTACAGACAAGCAAGAGCTAAGAGAATTCAGCACCACCAAACCAGCTTTACAACATATGCTAAAGGAACTTCTCTAGGCAGGAAACACAAGAGAAGGAAAAGACCTACAGTAACAAACCCAAAACAATTAAGAAAATGGTAATAGGAACATATAAATATCGCTACTTACCTTAAATGTAAATGGATTAAATGCTCCCACCAAAAGACACAGACTGGCTGAATGGATACAAAAACAAGACCCATATGTATTCTGTCTACAAGAGACCCACTTCAGACCTAGGGACCCATGCAGACGGAAAGTGAGGGGATGGAAAAAGATATTCCATGCAAATGGAAATCAAAAGAAAGCTGGAGTAGCAATTCTCACATCAGACAGAATAGACTTTAAAATAAAGACTATTACAAGAGACAAAGAAGGACACTACATAATGATCAAGGGATCAATCCGAGAAGAAGATACAACAATTGTAAATATTTATGCACCCAACATAGAGGCACCTCAGTATATAAGGCAAATGCTAACAGCCATAAAAGGGGAAATTTACAGTAACACAATCATAGTAGGGGACTTTAACACCCCACTTTCATCAATGGACAGATCATCCAAAATGAAAATAGGGAAAGAAACACAAGCTTTAAATGACACATTAAACAAGATGGACTTAATTGATATTTATAGGGCATTCCATCCAAAAACAACAGAATACACCTTCTTCTCAAGTGCTCGTGGAACATTCTTCAGGATAGCTCATATCTTGGGTCACAAATCAAGCCTTGGTAAATTTAAGAAAACTGCAATTGTATCAAGTATCTTTTCCGACCACAATGCTATGAGACTAGATAGCAATTGCAGGAAAAAATCTGTAAAAAATGCAAACACATGGAGGCTAAACAATACACTACTAAGCAACCAAGAGATCACTGAAGAAGTCAAAGAGGAAATCAGAAAAATATCTAGAAGCGAATGACAATGAAAACACGATGACCCCAAACCTATGGGCTGCAGCAAAAGCAGTTCTAAGAGGGAAGTTTATAGCAATACAATCCTACCTCAAGAAACAAGAAACATCTCAAATAAAAAACCTAACCTTACACCTAAAGCAGTTAGAGAAGGAAGAACAAAAAACCCCAAAGTTAGCAGAAGGAAAGAAATCATAAAGATCAGATCAGAAATAAATGAAAAAGAAATGAAGGAAACACTAGCAAAGATCAACAAAACTAAAAGCTGCTTCTTTGGGAAGATAAACAAAATTGATAAACCATTAGCCAGACTCATCAAGAAAAAAAGGGAGAAGACTCAAATCAATAGAATTAGAAATGAAAAAGGAGAAGTAACAACTGACACTGCAGAAATACAAAGGATCGTGAGAGATTACTACAAGCAACTCTATGCCAATAAAATGGACAACCTGGAAGAAATGGACAATTTCTTAGAAAAGCACAACCTTCCTAGACTGAAGCAGGAAGAAATAGAAAATATACACAGACCAATCACAAGCACTGAAATTGAGACTGTGATTAAAAATCTTCCAACAAACAAAAGCCCAGGACCAGATGGCCTCACAGGCGAATTCTATCAAACATTTAGAGACAAGCTAACACCTATCCTTGTCAACCTCTTCCAAAATATAGCAGAGGGAGGAACCCTCCCAAACTCATTCTATGAGGCCACAATCACCCTGATACCAAAACCAGACAAAGATGTCACAAAGAAAGAAAACTACAGGCCAATATCACTGATGAACATAGATGCAAAAATCCTCAACAAAATACTAGCAAACAGAATCCAACAGCACATTAAAAGGATCCTACACCATGACCAAGTGGGGTTTATCCCAGGAATGCAAGGATTCTTCAATTTACGCAACTCAATCAATGTGATACACCATATTAACAAATTGAAAGAGAAAAACCGTATGATGATCTCAGTAGATGCACAAAAAGCTTTTGACAGAATTCAACACCCATGTATGATAAAAACCCTCCAGAAAGTAGGCATAGAGAGAACTTACCTCAACGTAATAAAGACCATATATGACAAGCCCACAGCCAACATCGTTCTCAGTGGTGAAAAACTGAAACCATTTCCTCTAAGATCACGCACAAGACAAGGTGGCCCACTCTCACCACTATTATTCAACATAGTTTTGGAAGTTTTAGCCACAGCAGTCAGAGGAGAAAAAGAAGTAAAAGGAATGCAAATCAGAAAAGAAGAAGTAAAGCTGTCACTGTTTGCAGATGACATGATACTATACATAGAGAATCCTAAAGATGCTACCAGAAAACTACTAGAGCTAATCAATGAAGCTGGTAAAGCAGCAGGATACAAAATTAATGCACAGAAATCTCTGGCATTCCTATACACTAATGATGAGAAATCTGAAAGAGAAATTAAGGAAACACTCCCATTTACCACTGCAACCAAAAGAATAAAATACCTAAGAATAAACCTACCTATGGAGACAAAAGACCTGTATGCAGAAAACTATAAGACACTGATTAAAGAAACTACAGATGATATAAACAGATGGAGAGATATACCATGTTCTTGGATTGGAGGAATCAACATTGTGAAAATGACTCTACCACCCAAAGCAAGCTACATATCAATGCAATCCCTATCGAACTACCAATGGCATTTTTCACAGAACTAGAACAAAAAAATTTCACAATTTTTATGGAACTACAAAAAAACCCAAATAGCCAAAGCAATCTTGAGAAAGAAAAACGGAGCTGGAGGAATCAGGCTCCCTGACTTCACACTATACTACAAAGCTACAGTAATCAAGACAGTATGGTAGTGGCACAAAAACAGAAATATAGATCAATGGAACAGGATAGAAAGCCTAGAGATAAACCCATGCACATATGGTCACCTTATCTTTGATAAAGGAGGCAAGAGTATACAATGGAGAAAAGACAGCCTCTTCAATAAGTGGTGCTGGGAAAACTGGACAGCTACATGTAAAAGAATGAAATTAGAACATTCCCTAACACCATACACAAAAATAAACTCAAAATGGATTACAGACCTAAATGTAAGGCTAGACACTATAAAACTCTTAGAGGAAAACATAGGCAGAACACTCTATGACATAAATCACAGCAAGATCCTTTTTGACCCACCTCCTAGAGAAATGGAAATAAAAACAAAAATAAACAAATGGTACCTAATGAAATTGAAAAGCTTTTGCACAGCAAAGGAAACCATAAACAAGATAAAAAGACAGCCCTCAGAATGGGAGAAAACATTTGCAAATGAAGCAACAGACCAAGGACCAATCTCCAAAATTTACAAGCAGTGTGTGCAGCTCAATATGAAAAAAACAAACAACCCAATCCAAAAATGGGCAGAAGATCTAAATAGACATTTCTCCAAAGAAGATATACAGGTTGCCAACAAACACATGAAAGGATGCTCAGCATCGCTAACCATTAGAGAAATGCTAATCAAAACTGCAACGAGGTATCACCTCACACCAGTCAGAATGGCCATCATGAAAAAGTCTATAAACAGTAAATGCCAGAGAGGGTGTGGAGACAAGGGAACCCTCTTGCACTTTTGGTGGGAATGTAAATTGATACAACCAATATGGAGAACAGTATGGAGGTTCCTTAAAAACCTAAAAATAAAACTACCATTAACCCAGCAATCCCACTACTGGGCATATACCCTGAGAACACCATAATTCAAAAAGAGTCATGGACCACAATGTTCATTGCAGCTCTATTTACAATAGCCAGGACATGGAAGCCACCTAAGTGTCCACTGACAGATGAATGGATAAAGATGTTGTGGCACATATATACAATGGAGTATTACTCAGCCATAAAAAGGAACAAAGTTGAGTTGTTTGTAGTGAGGTGGATAGACCTGGAGACTGTCATACAGAGTGAAGTAAGTCAGAGAGAGAAAAATAAATACCATATACTAACACGTATATATGGAATCTAAAAAAGAAAAATAATAATGGTTATGAAGAACCTAGTGACAGGACAGGGATAAAGATACAGTTGTAGAGAATGGACTTGAGGACACGGGGAGGGGGAAGGGTAAGCTGGGACGAAGTGGGAGAGTAGCATTGATATATATACACTACCAAATGTAAAATGGATAGCTAGTGGGAAGCAGCCGCATAGCACAGGGAGATCAGCTCGGTGCTTTGTGACCACCTAGAGGGATGGATTAAGGAGGGTGGGAGGGAGACACAAGAGGGAGGAGATATGGGGACATATGTATATGTATAGCTGATTCACTTTGTTATAAAGCAGAAACTAACACACCATTGTAAAGCAATTATACTCCAATAAAGATATTAAAAATAATAATAATAGTACCTACCTTGTAAGGTTATTGTGAGGAATAAATGAGTTAGTATCTGTCCTTTGGACAGTGCCTGGTATAGAGTGAGCACTGGATAAATGTGAGCTGTCATTATCAGTATATCTAAACACCAGGTACTGATGTAGTTCAAAATTTTAAGGACATTTCTCAGAACTATTGAAAATCAGTAGATACTAAAAATCACAGTGCTCAGCCTTGGGGTAATCAGCTTCACACCCAATGCCCACTTAGACTCATCCAGAATACTTTTTTAAACCTATTTTGCTTTAATTATTCATAAATTATGACATGTTTCCAGCCCATCAAGTTATTAGTAACTAACCCCTCTTTGGGCAGGATGTTAGTGCAGAAACTCACCTATGTTACTCTGAGTAATTCTGTGTATTTAAAATGCCCTAGAATTCCTTGTATCTTGAAATTTCAATTGGGGATTGATAGCAGGTTCTGATAACTTGTAAATGGAGACTGATCGTTTGTTAGCCTGTGTTTTGATAAGTAGGCTTGTTTCTTTAATCTTCTGGTCAGAATCTGGTGTTCAAGGAAACTAGGCCAGACTAGGTTTTCCCTTGTGTGTTAGTAGGGGGTGTATTGTTTCTCCCTGGACGGCTTGCGTGACTATTTTGATACCCCAGTCTGTCTTGCTACCTCCTGTCTCTACCCAGCTTAGCCTCACATAACACAAACAGAGTGAACTTCCCCTGGCACAGCTTTGATCATGTGTTCTGTCATGAAGAAAGGCAGCTAGGGCTGCCCCTGTCCCAAAGCCAGTTCATGGCCCAGCAAAACCTGGTGCAACTTATTGGGGCCAGAGATTCTCATTATCTACTGCGCCTCTCGAAGTCTCTGTGCTTCCGCCACATTGGAACACTCTTCCTTGTCATAAATGCTCTCTGCTTTCCTCTCTCTGTGCCCTTTTCATCCCCACCCACCCACTTTCCTAGTGTGTCCTCCTAACCACCATGCCACAATCCTGTTCATTTTTCAGGACTTGGTGTAAATTCCCCCGTGAATCTTGCCCTAATTCCCCTCAGCCAAATGGAACCACCCCTGAGTTCTCTAGCCCCTTATCTCCCATCATGTACATATCATGTATCTTTTGTGGTGTTGGGTACCAGGATATTTTCATTGGATAGCTTTATGTTTAAATCTTGTACATATCTCAGTCACATTAGGAAAAATTCTTAGAAATATTTAAAGACTTTGATGCCAAATTGCCTTTTAGGCAATAGTAATCCATTTATTCTCTATCAGTGCCCATTTCCCCCATACTCTCTATAATCCTAGGTGTTATTTCTCCCCTCTTTTGTCATTTTGATAGGTTTAGAAAAAAAGCATGTTGCATTGCTCTAATTTCTAGTGAGGCGGAACATTTCAAAAATACGTTTACTAGCCATACACACTCTTTTTGAACTGTCTGTTGACCAGGCACTTGACACTTTATATCATAGTATTTTCACGAACTTGTCAGCTACCAAGGATCCATAGGATGAACAGCTGTACTTCCAGACTCAGCCACTGTGCCTGGCACATGTTACATGGTAACATAGTAAATGTTTGTTGACAGAGTAAGTGAAAGAAGACTATATGTGGCTGATGATGGTTAGTGTTACACATTTTAAAGTATGTAGAATCTAGTTGTACCTCTAGTCCAATTTTTAATTAAAAAGGTAAGCATTTAAAAATATCTAAATATTTTTATTAATATTTAAAAATATGGAGAATCTAGTTATAGCTCTAGTCCAGTTCAAAATACAAATTTGAATGCAACATTCAGTGTGACCACAGTGTTGCATCTCACTTTGTAAGCCCTCCATTTGTGAGGGTGATGGAGAAGGGCCCAAGGTTTGATTTGCAGACATGAAAAAGAATTGGGATAGGGAGCTGCTCTGGGTACAGTCCATGATTCTAGAACATAACAGCCTCTGTTATTTACATTTCTGGACCTCAACAAAATAGGGAGAGTAATCTTTGAGCTTAAGAAGCAGGAAGGCAAGGCAGAGCAAACCTCTGCTTTGAGAGGTGCTTGATTTCAGCTGAGAAGGTGTAGTGACAAATTTTTTAACTGGTAGGTTGCTACTAGGACTTAGTCTTCTTAGAAACCAGCTTATTTACTTGTAAAAAGTGAAATCCACTAAAATCTAGTTTATTTGGCATTCTATTAAGCGGAACATTTTTTATAACATCGTTTTCATATGAATGACCCTCAGATACCGTAAGGTGATATTTGGGTCACTTTGGAGTTGAGTCTATGGATTATATTTTGAAAACTTTTGAAAACTGGGGATTGTGGAACATGTAATTTTCTCTTCACCAGGGTGCCCTAGTTGCCAAGAGCAAAGATTTCTGCAGAGTGGGAAAGTTTTGTGAGTGTGTGTGTGTGGGTGGGTGGGGGGGGGGCAAGCACATTAGCGTGAACATTGGAGGCTGGCGATTGAACAGTGAGTTGGAGTCAAGTAGGAGAGTGAAACTTATGGAGTCTTGACCCTTCATCAGAACTCTCACATTTCACCAGCCAAGAGGCACCTTCTAAGGTTGACTTCACTTTGGAATTGTTTGGTTGAGGCAAGGGAAGTAAGGAAACCCAAACCTCTTCAGTGCTATGCTAGAAGTGTTACTCAGTCTCATTTCATAAAGGAAATATGGGGTTGGATTATTTTTATTGTTTTTTTTGGTTTTGTTTTTTTCTTAAGTAAAGAAAGCGGTAAGTGGTTTCTTCCTTGTGTGCAAGTAACACCCTGCCAACCAGATCCTGTTGACAGATAATTGCCTGACAGGCGAGCGCCTTTGATGTTAAGCTTCACTTAGGCAGAAAGAAAGTTTCTGTGCGCCTCCTGCGCAGTCCTGGGTGGTCTTGTCTGCTTTCCTTGCCCAGAGCCTTGCCCAGGAAACTAGGGGGTTCAGGGCCCCGGGTGGTGATGGGGTCAGCAAACCCCAGGCCGCTCTCCCAAGTATGGAGGGCAAGGAGGAGCCTGCAAACTCAGTTTAAAACAAACAAGCGCTAAATTAAAAAGAAAGTTAAATACAGATCAACTGCTTGGCTCCTAACAGCAGATTTAATTCTTCCCTCCTCTCACCTGAAGGAGCTTCGCCTGCAGCGTTGGCATCAATTATCTGTAGACATGTAGAAAATGATGGACGAGCTGCCTGCGGCACTGGAGTACACTTTGTCAACCACTCATCATTTATACATCTTATCTCTGCCAGAACAAAAGATAGGACAGCCCCACACTGAAGTTGGGGGTGCGAAGCAGGGAAGATGAGAGTAGGAGGTGAGGGAGGCAAGTCAGGCAAAGCTGTTGGGTGCCAATAGGTACGAGCTGGGGTGTGGAGGCCCATAGCTGTTGACCCTGGGCTGTCTGGCCAGGCCAGCTCTGCCCTTGCCACAGGTTCCAGTGTTGCCAAAACTCTTTGACCATCCCCTCCGGAAGGGCCTGGGAATCAGGGAACTGTGTGCTGTTTTCATTATAGCACCGTCTCTGGGGGGTTGGGGAGCATGGTCATCATGGCTGCAGCTGACCCTTTGCTTTAATCAGCCACTCAGAAGGTGGGGTTTGTAACCATCCCTGACAGAGATGAATCATGGCCTGGTGGATCCAGCTTCTGGGAGAATGTCCAGAGAAGCTACCTTAGGTATCAGCTGGTTTTAGGGAAGTCAGCACATCTGAGGATGGTGGGCCTGGACAGTACAATTCATAGTTGTTGTTTTTTTAAATCTTATTCCCAAGGCTGAAGTGGGGCCCAAATGTTTTTACTCAGACTGAGACAGTAGGTTGATGCTGATGCTGGCGCCTTATTTGTGACTCGCCCATGGCCTTGTTCTTAGGACTCAGACCCATGCTAAGCGTCAGCAGGAAATACCAGCTCCCAGAGGTCTTTCTGTCTGTGGCCATCTTCTCTCCTTCCTGGTGACAGTATAATAGCCACAAACCCAGGTTATGACCTAACAGTCACTTCTAGGCAATAACTGCTGAAAATAGCAATTCTGTTATGGGCTAATCTCTATTAATTCACTATTAAAGGCACCCCATTTATTGATTTATTTTTTCTTTGAAAGGGTACTGACAAATATAACATCAAGTGACCTAGTTATGTAATTGGAGTGATAGGCCCAACAGATTCCCTGAAGGGGGTACAGAGGGATTAAGGTAGAAAACTTCAAGTTCGTAATATAATATGATTTTCCTCTGGTGAAATTTGATACACCACTTATAAATTAAGTGAAAAATAAGAATGAAAAATGAATATACTTATTGAATGAATTTTAAAAGCAAGGGGTAGAACTCTGAGACAGGATCGTGTCAGAAAGGAGATGATGAAACGTAAGAGAATTATGAAATGGGGGGAAAAAAAAAGCAGAAGACCAAAGGACACCATACCCAGGAGAATAACTCAATGGCCTTTGAAAGTTATAAAGAAATGTTTTGAACCCTTGTATAGATTTTTGTTGATATCGTTGGATAAACAGTTATCTCCGGCTATGCTCAAGAGTTGGTAGTTGAGATAACAGTGATAGACCAATAATCATCATGACATCATATATTTTCATGAAACCTTTGCTGACCATGTATTATCCACACAGAGGGACCCTCTTGGACCAGTAGACAAAGGTGGCCACTCAAGGGCCCATGATGCCCACAGATATTCCAGTGATGATGGACTATTCACACTGATCTAGCTGATGGGGGTGAGGGGAAGTCTTCATTGGCTTTCTCTAATCCTGAAATTGTAAACCAAAGAGTAGTTTCAAAATCCTAGAATGAAGGACAGGCACACTCAATCCGATATAGATGCAAGAGCTGTAAAGTGACAACTCCAAATGGAGGCATGCCTGTGATCCCTTTGAGGTGGATTACATTTGAGATTTAGCTGGAAGCCTTATCCACCACAGTAATGGAGTTTTATGTTTCTTTGTGCTTTTGATAACCCTTCAGGCCTTCTACTTTGGGAAGCGGTCCCCTGCCTGGTATTAATCTTGAACATTTTGAAAGGTATTTGTATTCGTTTGCTAGGGTTGCTGTTACGAAGTACCACAAACTGGGTGACTTAACAGAAATTATTGTATCAGAGTTCTGCAGGCTAAAAGTCCAAAATCAAGGTGTCAGCAGGGCTTCTTGGTAGAGGTGACAAGGAGACCCTGTTTCACCCTGTCTCCTAGCTTCTGGTAGCCTCTGGCGTTCCTTGGCTGGTAGATGGCCTTCTCCCTGTGTCTTCACATTGCTTTCCCTCTATGAGCGTGTATCTCTGTATCCAAATTTCCCACTTTTTATAAGGGCATGTTGGATTAAGGCTCACCCTAATGACCTCATCTTAACTTGATCACCTGCAAAGACCCTATTTCCAAAAAAGGTCACATTGTAGGCACTGGGGGTTAGGACTCCAACATCTTTTTTAGGGGATACAATTCAACCCATAACAGTATTACCCAGGAACTATAATGTGAGAAATGCCACCCTATGTGCTTCATCTCATGAGTTTAAGACTTAGATTTCTATCTCAAAGAGGGAACCGTGTAATATCTTATCTATAAGCACATAGTAACTGCTTGATAAATATTTGTTAAATTAATGAGTGGATGAGACTTTAAACTTCTTTGGGGGGAAAAAAGGCATTTTTAAATATGACATTTACCTTTCTACTAGGAAAAGAGTAATTTCCAGTTTATGAAGTCAATGAATTAACACCAGAGGCGTCAGAAATTTATAAAAATAGTTTCCTTTCAAAAACTGCATCTTATGAATCTGAGTTTGGCCATTTGTAAGGAATCTCTTTTTATAAATGGTACCTTGGGGAGAAGAATCTCCCTGCTAATTCTGTTTTTGAGGAAGTCAGTGCCTTGGGCTAGAAGTTTATTTTCTTGCGATACATTTCCACTTGGGGGAAAATATCCTTCATGAAAATCTTATATTGCAAATTTGTTAAAACTGGCTCAATATTGTTTGAATTATCCAGTTCACATGCTGATATGGAAGAGAGATTCAGCATCTTGAGTAGACTAATGTCTAGTACGTGCAGATGGTTGAGTGTTGAGTTAGTGAGGGAGGGAGCTTTTGTGTTTTCTTTTCTAGAAACTTACATCTTATTTACAAACAGGTGACCTTTTTACGTAGTTTTATAAAATAACATAGTTTTGTTAAAAGTAACAAAGCAGCACAAATTGGCTATATTTGATAACTTGTATGTGAATTATAGAGGTATAGAAAGTTTAAGAGTAAAAACGTTCATTATATCTTCCATTTTACATTAACAAACATCTTCATCCTTAAAGTTTCTCTCTCTATATTTTGGAAAGTTCTTATTAAATATAGTCAGTTTTTTAATGTTTTGAAGCCATATGGCTGACCATATAATTGCCAGGCTGAGGAGAACCAGCTCTATCAAGATCTCAAGGCAGCAGTCCTATGTGGTTAATATCAAGGACACAACATGTCAGGCCCCCCACCCAGAGACAGTATTGTGACCTGTCACTCAAAGGAAGGTTGTGAAATTTGGAGAAGATCCGGGAGGCAAAATCAAAGAGCTGTACTCAGCAATGCCTGCCTATTGTCCTGCACAGACGAATCTCTTTTTATGCTTCACTTTGCTTTCTGAGACCAACTTACACTGAACCATTCCTATCTCCATGTCTTTGTTTATGCCGTTGCTCCACTTTGGAAGGTCCATCCATCCTCTGCTGCTCTGCTGAGCTAATTACTACTGATCCTTTAAGTTCCTATTCAAATCCCAAGCCTCCTGTAAAGCCTTCTTGGACATTTTCATCCTATGCTGACTGCTCCTTAAGTTAAATCCCTTAGAGTTACCATAATACACTTGGATGCTGGTTTCATATCAACCATTCCTGTCTCTAGCTATAAGCAGCTCAGCAAAGGAAGATATCTTTATGTTATACCATGTCTCAGTTCCTTGGTTGTATGTAATCTTGAGAAATTGATCTGACTTGATGAGGACTTGCTTAATGATTGCCCCCAATTATTCACCAAGATGAGGGCGAACATTGCTTTTCCAGTGTTCATGCAGGTTAGAATAGAAGGCAAGGGCCTTTATTTAAAGACCCTTAAAGGAATTTAAGATAGATGGAATTTGCTGACAGAATTCTATTTACGTGGTCAAATTTTCCAGTGGTGTTGGTACATACTTTCCTTAAGAGGATGAAAAACAAGAAAGATTCTCCTGGGAATCAGGAGAAGTAATGAAATGCGCTGCAGCTGAGCCCTTTCTCTGCAAAATGGAGTTTATGCCATGGGGAAATGACACAACGATGGCTCAGCAATGATAGAAGCCCGTAATAACAACAACAACAACAATAAGATATATGTTTGTTTTTTTTTAAGATGCACGTAGTTTAAAACTACCATTTTGAAAAACAAACTCAGTCCTATAGCAATAAGTACTAAACTTTGACTTGGGGAAGTGGGGAGGGATATGTTGGGCTCCCAGTGAGGTTGAGTGTCCCTTTAGGAGATTTGATCACAGAGAAAGACTGGCTACATCCCAGGGGATGGTGATTCTAAAGTTAGGGGCAGGAGGAAGAATTGAGGAGTGGCAAAAACTAAATTAGGAGAATGTTTTGGGAAGATTGTAATTTCAAGAAGAATAGCTCACGGGAGTTGTGTATTGCCCTCCTGCAACTGTAGACATTTTTCACTTTATAATTCCCTGTTTAAACCTGGACAACTTTAATTTGGGATTAAAAATTTTTGGCTGAAATGCAGAGCAGAGTTCTAATGATGAAGGGCTGCAATTTACAGACCAATTAGAATGGCATTTGTTTTCATTCTGCAGCAACTTTTCTCCCCCCCTCCCCAGTGCACTCCTCAATAATAGGAAAATAGATTCCTGGGTCCAAAGGTGGTTTTCTGGAGCTGACAGCTGCCATATGCCCTGAGCTGGAAGGTGGGGGACAGGTTCCAGGCAGCTTCCAGAGAACCACCCCTTGCCTTCTGCGCAATCTGTAGAGCCACTCTCCCTGCAAAACAATGCCATTTAACTTCAAGCTCTGACACCTTGCCTATTTCTATTTCACTATAAATAATCCTACCCCCCCTTCTCTTGTCTCCCCCAGGTCAGGCATTCCTCAATTACAGTCTTAAACCTGACCAAGCAAGAACAAATGGTGACCTTAAGTTATATCTTAAAAGTCCTGCCTCATATTGGGATGCAGAAAGAGTTTTTTTGGCATTCTCTTTGACAGGCTGCTTGTAGATAGAACAGTTTTCCATAAGGAATTGAAATCATACATCAAATGTATTGTTTTATATGTAAGCCACTGGAGACCAATGAAGGCAGTTGGTAGAGCCCAAATACCATTACAAATAGATTTATCGTAGTGTGTTTTCTCCCACCTTTTTCTAGAAGTTATTACGTTAATCTTAAGAATTTATGTAAGTATGCTTGTGGCTTTTATATGGTTTATGCATTCACTTTGGAGACTTTTAGCTATTTAGTGACGAGGTGTTTAAAACAAGTGTCATCAAGGAAATAATTTTGGCTTTACATCATTTTTTTTTATATTTGCCTCTGAATGCTACATATAGAATAGCCAGTTGGCAATGGAAAAGAGTTATTGTGGATATCATGGAAACTTATCTTTCCAGTGCCCTTTAGTTTGGTGTGTTCATCTGCACCTCCAAAAAGCAAGCCGAGATAAACATGCCATATCCTTTTGCTGCCAAATTAGAAGAAAGCTCTGTGCCTTCCTTCCTGAACCATTTCAAAGAAGGAGAACATTAGACTTCAGAGCAATTAAACTCACTCTAATTTACATTTGCTCAAAAATCTGGAAAAAAATTTTTGTTGGCCAGCCCCACAGTAACAGGGCTGTTTGGAAATCTAAAAAGAAAAATATTGAATGATTTTCTTAGAAGATGAATCAAATGATCTTGTAAGACCTATTGCTCTCTCATTTATCATATCAGTGCTCAGCTAAATCATATTTAGTTTAAAAAAATGGTCTTTGCATATTGTTATCTAGTATTTAACTTAATTTTTTTTCCCGAGTCCCTGTTTAATTTACCACCTTCCTCTTCACGTATACACATACGTGCTCATGCACCGTGGATTCAAATATTCTGCATAAACTAACTTTGTGATTTGGTAGCCATATTTTTTTTACGTCCATTGACAGAAACTAGTCAATCATTTCCAGTGCAACATGTTCCAACCTACTTGTGTTGATATATGTGACGGTTTGTCTAGTTCTTATAAAAACGTTGTGTATCCCCTCTGACCCTCCCTCTCCTACTTTTAAAATAATTTTACCTTCTTTTGTTGTTCAGTTTCTACATCTGCACTTTTAAAACTTGATACTGATGGAGAACTTGACTATTTCTTTTGAACTTATTTTTGAGCAGTGATGGTGTTTATCTTAGTTAAGAGGAGTAGACACACCCTCAGGGAATGCAATGAGACCTGACTGCTGTGTCAAACTGGAAGTGTGGGCGTTGTCCTGCTAACAGTCACTGAGATGAAAACGCAGGTTAGCATTTCCTTAGAGCACGTCGGGTCATGGAGAACAGTCAGAGGATTTCAAATCCCTCTGCATGAGTGTTGAGGAGGGACATCTCTGGGGATGAAGGCCCTCTCCAGTTCAAATATTGTTTGGAAAGTGGGACGACGGAAGTCAATTTTTAAATTCCATTTAGGTCATCTTCCAGAAAAGAGAGGACTTTTTTCATGGTTTCTGAGATTTGGGTTTAAGATCTGTTCTGATCTGAGCAAATCCACCCAGCAGTGAATTACTAAAAAAGATTATTTTCAAAGCACAGTTTTACTACTTTGAAATACACCTAGTAATATCAACTAGTGGCCCCCAGGTTGAGGATCTCTTTTAATGACTAGTTAAAGATCATCTGTAATTAACATACTAATTATTATAGAACAGATGGATGTAGATATGTATGTCAGGTTTGTTCTCCTAAACAGGTTAAGTATTCCCCACCTGATGTGTCTCATGCTATTAATTTGTTGAGTAAACACTGTTTTCATAGTCAAAAGATCAGTTTCATTCCAGCCTGATTATTCTAGCTATTTCAAATTAGTTTTGTTCAAATTAATGAGATCTTATTAATTAGAAAGGTGACCCAGATTAGAGATTATAGTCCTGTCATGAATGTCTCTGGGAGTGGAACTCTGTCCAGTCTGTGAGCCCTTTTGTCCCTCAGCCCCAGTGTGGGGTTCCTTGGAAGGCTTGCAAACTTCAGGGTTTTACTTGCCCCTTTGGTTTTCACTTTTGGCCACCAACTTGACTTCAGTGTATCTGTTCCCCTGGTTCTTTTCTGTCTCATTTAAACCTATTGCTTTGCCTGAAGCTTCAGTGCCTTTGTGTGTCTTAACTTCCACTGCAATCACTTGTTTGAATCACTGATGCACCGGTGTGTTCTCCGCTTCCCTAGATTCTACTCTCAAGTCATACAGCTTCCCCAGTTGGGCAAGTTTCAGGAGAAACCCTTACCTCAGCTTTTCAGCTTGTCTCTGTCTATGGCTTTTCTATCCCCCTAGACTGATGGGAATTTTTGACTTGAAGGTCAGTACTGGGAGACATCTTTTTCTGCTTCAGGAGCTGGCTTTCTCCTAATGTAGATGGTTTTGTGTTTTTTTTGTTTTTTTTCTGTAATGGATCTCAGGTACATGGAATTGAATTAATCTTAACTCTTGGTTTATGATACACTATCATCAATTGGCCCATTCATGACATTTTTTACTATATGTGTGCATTTACATATTTTTAATAATTTAAGAAGGAATCAACCTAAGAGCTAGAGAGTGAATAATAACCTATGCTTTTCTACGTGGTCTTCTTCAAGATCATCATTATCTTGAATTTTGTATTTAATATGCCCTTCCATTTAAAGAAGCTTTTTAGCACGCACACATTTATGTACCTAAATAATGTATTGTTTACTATTGGCTATTTTACATTTTTATTTTTAAAAAAAGGATGTCATACAGGATTTTTTTTCTAGGATTTGCTTTTTTAACTCAACATTGTGGTATAAAACTTAGGTTGATACTTGTAGCTACCATTTGTTCATTTTCAATACTTTATAATATTCCATCATATTAAACTATATAACAGGTTATTTTCCAGAATAAGACTGCTCTGTTGTTTCAAGAATTATTGCATTTTTTGAACAGTGCTACATGCATCTCCTGGTGCACATGAACTAGAGTTTCTCTTGAAATAGATTGCTGAGCCTTTGGGTTTGCATACCTTCAACTTTACTAAAAAATTCCAAATCATTTTCTCCCCAGTTGTTTCAGTTTTACACTCCCACCAGCAAAAGATAGGAGAGATTCTCTGGATACTCCCCTTCTCCGACACTTTCTACTGTCAGACTTCTTATCTTCTAACAATTAAGTGGGTGTAACATGTTATCTCCTAGAGTCTTGATTTGAACTTCCCTGAGTACTTAGGTGACTTTTCCAGAACTGCTATTCTACATTTCCTTTGCTTAGTAGCTCACTTTAAAGCTATATTTTTTTTTTGTTTTTTTTTGTAAAGGACCATTTGCAATTTAGCAGTCAAGATATGATTGATTAGGATATGCTCTGAGGACAGAAGAAAAGTCATTCTTATAATGCAATAGAAAAAACCTTGGCCTTGAAGCAGGAGACTCATCACATGATCCTGGCTCTGTCAGTGACTCACTGAGTGATTCAGATGAAGACACCATTTTTTTTTGGTGTTTCCATTTCCTCATCTGTTAAGGGAGGGTGTGGATCACTAAGGATATGTTCTGGTCTAAGTTTTCAGCCTTCAATAAATCATAGCTAGCATATTGATTCAGGTGTTTATCTTTTTTTTGGTTTTTGTTTTTTTTGCTGTACGCGGGCCTCTCACTGTTGTGGCCTCTCCCGTTGTGGAGCACAGGCTCCGGACGCGCAGGCTCAGCGGCCATGGCTCACGGTCCCAGCCGCTCTGCGGCATGTGGGATCTTCCCGGACCGGGGCTCGAACCCGCATCCCCTGCATTGGTAGGCGGACTCTCAACCACTGCGCCACCAGGGAAGCCCCAGGTGTTTATCTTTAAAGCATTTAACATCCATTTTCTCATGTGATCTTTCCAACACCTGAGTGACATAGGCAGAGAAAAGGTGAAATAAAAGCCTACAAATTTTTGCAGAGGTCTACGTGGTGTGTGGACACGATGTGACTATAGGGAGGCCAGGAAGTTCATGGAGCCCATAAACATCTCCCTTCTGGGCTGCCTCAGAACAGAAAATTCCACAATGACTATTTCATTGCTATAGTTCTTACAGGCCTGTGGGTTGGTTAGTCCTGTATTAAAATGCAAATGTCCCTGGAGGGGGTGGGGAGAACCTTTAAGCTCATTATCACCTAAATCTTCCACAGGGATTAATTGATCAGATCCTTTCCCTTCAAACACCTGGTTGGAAAGCAAGCCTGTGGGAATGGACACCTCGCTGATGTGAGGAAGCCCTAAAAGGGAGAAGAATGGTTGTATAGAGAGGTAGAGATGTACCTAGAAAGCCAACCAGGACTCCCTAGGGTTTGGCCAGTTGCTACTCCCCCGGGCTCTTCTCTACCCAGACCCTCAGCATCAAGCTGGTCGAACACAAGGGGTTACCGCTGCATCCTCGGAGGGCAGCATTCTATAGGAACTAACTGGAATAAAATGTGCAGAAAGGCTGCCAACCAGCAGCGACCTCTCCTGAGCCTGCAAATCATGGCCGAGAGCCAGCCTCCCAGCTCTCTACCCTTCATACTAGATGCCTTTGAGCAGAGCTTTCTCAGCCCTCCTGAGTCCCGGTCCAGTCTATAATATGGCCACTTTGAGGTGTGGGCGGGCCCTGTCCAACGACTGCAGCGGAGACATTTGTGTTGGTGCCTCCCCTGCTTTGTGTGTCATCCAAACAACGCTTTAGAACGTTGGCTCTGGCTCCCCTCACAAAGGGGGCCTGAAGGGTGATGGTTTGTGTGTTTGGGCCTTCTCTGTTTTCCCTCTGTCGCCCACACAGAAATGTGGCCCCTCCACCTCTCCAGTGACCCCCCCCCCCAAGAATACATGTCTCTACCTCAGCTGACCCTGGCCTCTTAACACGTCAGGATGTGAATAAAATACTACGGCTGTCATAACGCAAGGTGAAATGAAGTCTTCAAAACCTGTCCATTAAACGGATTTGTGTGTGTGTGTGTCGTTCTCTGCAGCCTCCCTCTGGATACAGCTTGTCTCGGTTCGTGGACAGCCGAGCTGTGGGCCTTTGTCTTTGTTCACTGTTGTGTTTAATTCCCCCCTCATTCATTAATCATCCCTTTGCCTATTTATACCAGTGGCAAGTGTAGCGAACACACTCAACTCCCCCTTTTGTTTTGGTGGCACCCTTTGTGGGGACCAAGGCAGAGCTAATTATTAACTGCGAAATGACGTTGAAACTCTTCGATCAGCGCCAAATGCTGCATCCACTGAGACACAGTTTTGTGTTCACCTTTAAGAGCTTATGGCCAAGCAACTGGGGTGGCTTTATTTAGCTGTGAGTCCAGAGAAGCAATGCCATCACTCAGATAATTAATAGAGGCGCTCTATTAAAGCTCGGCCAGGCAGCCGGATTCAGGTGCGCCGTGTACACCTTTGTACGGCCCAGTGGGGCCTCCAGACCTTATCCGGGCCAAGCAGGGAGGGCACCTTCAAGATGCAGGCCACACAAGCAACTCCAACCTTTCAGTTTATGTTTCCCATGGTTTGAAGACCTTGTTTGTCAGCTTCAAATAACGTTTACATCTTCCAGGCTGACTCTGATTTTCCTTTGCTATTAGACATTTTATGGAATCGACTTTTTAGTTGTAGTTTTTTCAGTTTGTTGCAAGGGCACAAGGGTTTGTTACTCTCACTTTCTCAGAGAGATTTTCGCTGACCACCTTTTCTAAAGTAATCCCCTAAGCCCACAACCATCCCCAATCGCCTCCTATCCCATTACCCAGTTTTATTTTTTCCATGGCCATTATTTGCAATAATTTTATTTATGTATGTATTTCTTGTCTGTTTGACTACTGGAAGAATGTAAGCCTCTGTATCCTTAGCACTTAGAATAGTGCCTGGCATGTACCAGGAGCCTGGTAAATATTTGTTGTGTGACTCAGTGAACGAATAAATGAGTGAATGGTTGGAAAGACCTTTTTTTCCAGGAAAGTAATCAGTTAGCCTTCTGTAATCACAGGCACAAGGATCCAACATTCACCCTCTGTCTGATCAACCCTGTCTTCATGACATTAGCATTTCCCACTATCCTAGAGCTGGTCCTCTGTGTTCCACCCTCTGTCACTGTTACAGAGGATCCGCAAGTCTTAACTTGACTTTTGGATAGACTCAGATCCTTTGGCTTTGTTTCTAGAATGTCCACTCTGTACTCTCCCCCAACCTGTCCTTTACCTACACATTATTTTTCCATGTGGACAGTTGCTTATTTCTAAGACATCTATTAGATGGTTCTTTGTCACTGAGATGTGGTGCCTTCTTTGTGGTATCTGTAGTTTCCATACATAAGTGGATCTGTTTCTGACTTCTTTATTCTGTCATTGGTCTAGTTTCTATTGCTGAACCAAGTCATACAGTCTTTTTTTTTTTTTGATTGAAGTAGAGTTCATTTGCAATGTTGTGTTAGTTTCAAGTGTACAGCAAAGTGATTCAGTTATCCATATATATATATTTTTTTCTTTTTCAGATTCTTTTCCATTATAGGTTATTACGAGATATTGAGTATAGGTCACTGTGCTGTACAGTAGGTCCTTGTTGTTTACTTATTATATATATAGTAGCGTGTATATGTTAATCCCAAACTCCTAATTTATCTCTCCCGCACTCCCCCGCTGTCCCCTTGGGTAATCATAAGTTTGTTTTCTATGTCTGTAGGTCAATTTCTGTTCTATAAATAAGTTAATTTGTATAATTTTTTTAGATTCTACATATAACTGTATATGGTATTAGTCTGACTTACTTCACTTAATATGATCATCTCTAGGTCCATCCATGTTGCTGCAAATGGCATTATTTCATTCTTTTTCTATTCCATTGTATATATATACCACATCTTCTTTATCCATTCATCTGATGATGGACATTTAGGTTGCTTTCATGTCTTGGCTGTTGTAAATAGTGCTGCTATGAACATTGGGGTGCATGTGTCTTTTTGAATTAGAGTTTTCCCTGGATATATGCCCAGGAATGGGATTGCAGGATTATACGGTAGCTCTAGTTTTAGTTTTTTAAGGAGCCTCCATACTGTTCTCCATAGTGGCTGCGCCCATTTACATGCCCACTGAAAGTATAGGAGGGTTCCTTCATTACAGTAGCTTTATAATGTCTTTATATATGTTAGGGTGAATTCCTCTACTTTCTTCTTCTCTAGGAGTAACTTGCCTTTTTCTGGCCCTTTGTTCTTTCATGTAAAATTCAGAACCAACTTATATTTCACTAAAAATCCTATTGGAGTTTTCATTGGAACTACACATAATGTATAGATCAAACTGGGAAGAATTGAATCGTCCCATCTATAAATTCAGAATGTATCTGTATTTATGTAGATTTTTAAAAAAATGTACAACTTGATGACATTTATATTCACAGACTTGTATAACCATCATCACTATCTAATTTTAGAACATTTTTACCACCCCAGTAGGAAACCTTGTACCCATTAGCAGTCTCTTCTCATTCCTCCTTCCTGCCAGCAGCTGATGCATACTAATCTCCTTTCTGTCTCTATGGATTTGCCTATCCTGGACATTTCATATAAATATTTGGTCTTTTGTGACTAGCTTCTTTCATATCACGTGTTTTCAGGATCTATCCATATTGTGTCATATATCAGTACTTCATGATTTTTCATGACTAAATAATATTCCATTGTATGGAACTTCTATTTTGTTCATTCATCAGTTGATACTTGGGTTGTTTCCATTTTTTGGCTATTATGAACAATGCTGCTATAAACATTCCTATAATTAGTTTTTCTTTAAGTACTTACATATTGTTGATGTTGTAAACTATATACTTTGAACTGCATTTTTTTTGTTTCTTGCTGATGTATAAAAAATCAATTGACTTTTGTGTTGATCTTAATATACAATATCCTAACTGAACTTTTATTTGTTTTCTGAGTAGATAGTTATTTATCAAAAAATTAGAGGTTTGTTTCTTCCTTTCAATTCCTTATAGTTTTCTTTTTCTTGTATCATCACACTGTATAGGGCCTCCAGTGCAATGTAGTAGTGGTAAGAGAGGGGCATTTTGTTTTTAGTTTTTTTGAGATACAATTCACAAAAAAATTCTTATAACATAAAGGTCACTATTTTAAAGTGTCAAATTCTTTGGCTTTTAGTATAATTACAAGTTTGTATAACTATCACCACTATTAAATTCTAGAAAATTTACATCATCCCAAAAAGCAACCCCATAACCATTTGCATTCACTCCCCAATTTCCCCCTTCCTTCAGACCCTGACAGCTTATAATCTGCTTTCTGTCTCTATCAATTTGCCTTTTCTAGGCATTTAACAAAGATGGAATCATACAGTATTTATCCTTTTGTGTCACACTTCTTTCACTTAGCATAATGTTTTCAAGGTTTATCCATGTTTTATCATGAATCAGAACTTTATTACTTTTTATGGCTAAATAATATTCCATTGTATGGATATACCATATTTGTTTAGCCATAATTCAGTTGATGGACATTTTGGTTATTTCCACTTTTTGGCTATTAAAAATAATGCTGCTATGAATATTTTTGTGTAAGTTTTTGTATGAATATGTTTTCCATTCTCTTGGGTATACACTTAAGAATGGAATTTCTGTGTTATATGTTAACTCTATGTCCACTTTTTTGAGGAACTGCAAAATTATTTTCCACAGAGGCAGCACCATTTTATATTCCCGCTAGCAATGTATGAGAGTTTCAGTTTCTCCACATCCTTGCCAATATTTGTTATTTTTCATTTCTTAAACTCATTTTGGTTTTTATTTTTATTTCTCTAATGACTAATGATATTATCTTTTCATTTGCTTATTGGTCATTGTATATAGTATTTAGATAACTATTCAAATCCTTTGCACATTTTTAAATTGAATTATTTATATTTTTGCTGTTGAGTTATGAGTTCTTCATATATTCTGGATATTAAACCTTTATGAAATACATGATTTGCAAAAATTTTCCCCCATTCTAGAGGTTGTATTTGCACTTTCTTGATAGTATCCTTTTTGTAAAAGTTTTCAATTTTGTTGCCATCCAATTTATCAATTTTTTCTTTCCTTCTTTGTGCTTTTGGTGTCATATCCAAGAAACCATTGCCTAATCCAAGGTCATAAAGACTTATGCCTATGTGTCCTTCTAAAAGTTTTGTAGTTTTAGCTCTTATATTTAAGTCTTTGATCCATTTTGAGTTAATTTTTGTATATGGTGTGCATTGGGGGTCAAATTCATTCTTTTGCATGTGGATATCCAGTTGTCCCAGCACTATATGTTTAAAAGACTAGAGAGTAGGCATTCTTTTTTTTTTTTTTTTTGCGGTACGCAGGCCTCTCACTGTTGTGGCCTCTCCCGTTGTGGAGCGCAGGCTCAGTGGCCATGGCTCACAGGCCCAGCCGCTCTGCAGCATGTGGGATCTTCCCGGACCAGGGCACGAACCCGTGTCCCCTGCATCGGCAAGCGGACTCTCAACCACTGGGCCACCAGGGAAGCCCAAGGCTTCTTTTTTATCTTAAAGAACCTGGTGCCTGAAAGCTTCTGAAACACTGGGTTAATTAGGATATATTTTCAGTATCAGCCAAATAGAACTTCATTTCTCTCTTACAGTATGGTCCAGACATAGCAAGGCAGAACTGATACAGTGGTTCTACCATGGCAGGGGCCCAATTCCTTCAGGTTTATTCATGTACTGTACTTACAGTCTTTGTGGTGAAGAAGAGTACCTCCCTACAGCTATATTCCAGTCAGAAAAGATGGGAAAAGAAGGAGAGAGTAGCATGTTCATCCCTTTTAAGGGTATTGCCTAGGAGATATATAAAATTCTTCTGCTCTAAGTCCATTTGCTAGAACTTATTCACTTGACTTCACCTATCATCTAAAACCTGGCATTTCTCTTACTAGAGAAGTTGTTCTGAATAATATTTTGTTAAATAAATGAGAAAAGCTAAGTCAAAAGAAGACAATATGGAAATAGATTACCCTTGATCAAGATCACCAGGTCCAAGTCTTTGGTGATCTTTAAGGAAAAGAACATGGACTGGGTTCTCCAGAGAGTCATGAACTCATATTTAAGGGATGTATCACTGTGGGGTGCTCGTAGTTTTCCATCGGTAACCTGAAATATAGGATGGAATGGACATGTCTTAAATCTCTCATCTCTTCTCCCTAAGGGCTATCAGAAGAGGTGCTTCTATCACCTAAGAGGAGGGATCATCAGTTGCTTATTCTGCCTAAGGGCAGACTTCCCACTTACCTGAAAGCTACATTACAGAAGAAATATATTAGTATAGTAGACACTACCTGTATTCACCAATATCTGTTGTTTTTTTTTTTTTTTTCTTTTCTGAGCTGAGGTGTGAAAAGATCCTGTGCAACTTTTCAGTTACTCTTCTTCCCAGCTGAGGTCATCTTGGAGGACACCTTGTGTTTTGCTGTGGTGTAGTCACAACATCAAAGTAACTGGATTACTAGACAGCTGCCCTGGACAGTCACTCAGACCCACAGATGATACTGTTTTTTTTATGCTGTGGTGCTCAGATTTTGGGATTTCCTAGTCTATTCTGACTGTTTCGTTTAGCAAGTATTTTTCAGCCTCTAGGTATGAACAGGAACAAAGCTGTCAATTATGGAGTCCTGGAATGCATTGAAATAGGAAATGTCTCTGCTCAGATACCTTATAATGTAGCTAAACTGTCCAATTATAGCAATGTAAGGATAATCGTAAGCCAAGTCTAATATAGAACTGTGTTCTTAAAAGAGTGATTAGTGTTGGATGTGATTCATCTGGGAAGACTTCCTCTGAGAGGGGGAAAAAAAATCACTTTCTCCATCTGTGCTGGAGGAAAGTAACTCAAACATAGTCAGGAAAAGTGGATTTATACAACGTAAATGGCTAAACCTGACAGCCTCTGGCTGATTGAAAGTGTCAGTGTTATCATGCTTAGGTCAATGGGGCCTTTTAACTTCTTGTCGGAGTTGTTCCTCCCAGAAAGCACAGCAACCAGCCTTCTCTAAGGGCTCAGAAGCCCTGGAGGGCATCTCTTTGGGCCCCAGTAGCTTGCAGCAAGCTCATGGGTGTTGGGAACTCATAGTTATGCATTTCATTTCTCTTATATGGACAAAACAGATTGTTCCCTTCCTGAATCAAAGTGAGCTGAAGACCTTTCCCACTTCTTCCTGCTAAACTTCTTTATTTCTTGTATAAAGAAAGCCTTCTAAACCAGGCCCTGGTGTCCTCTCCCTTCCTACAGACTAATGGTAGGTCTAGACTCTAGTCATGACTTTCTGTAAACCATCTTCAATCATTATGTATATTTTTAGGTGTCTGTTTTATATACTTCTCCAAATTTAAGGCCAGGAAGTACATGGTCCTGTGTTTTTTAGCTTGAGTCCTTAGCTCAGGGTCTTGCAAAATGAAAGCTGATATTAGTTTTTAAAGAGGTAGTGCCACTAAGAAGTAATAGAAGACATCATTAGAAATGGCAAAATCAGTAACACGTCACCACCATTAATATTACTAAGGATGCAACCGTTTTAAAAAATAGATTCAGTGATACTCATTGAGTATCAAAGCTGCAAGAAACCTTGAAGATTGTGTTGAAATCTCATCTACTGCCATTGGATGTACATTAAAAATGTTATTACTCCCAGTAATCCAGCAATTCCCACACACAGCTGTATGTCCTAAAGAATCTTGCATATATGCATAAGGTGACATTTATAAGGATGTCCATTATATAACACTGTTCTGTGGAAAATTGGAAACAAAACAGATGTCCATTAATAGGGGATTAGATAAGATGCAGTCTATTCATGAGGTGGAATTCTAGACAGAAGTTAAAATGGATCAGTGGGAAGAGATCTTAAAGTCACATGGTAAATAGGAAATATATAAGTATCATGCCATTTATTATCAAAACAATAATCTTGTTTCTGGATAAGCATACATGGTGAAAACTTTAAAAATTAATTTCTGTACTTTATATTTTAATTTGGAAAAATATATTTTAAACCCTTTATGCTAAAACTAAAAAAAACATCTAACATTCTTATTTTCACATGAAGAAACTGACATCAAGAATTGTGCTGGCTGTGTGGACAGTGTTTGGGCCCTACTTTGAATAAAACAAATGTTAAAAATTTTCTGAGATTATCAGGGAAATTTGAACACTGACTAAATATTTGATATCAGAAATTGTAACTTTTATAGGTGTCATAATGATGTTGTGGTTATATGTCTAAAATTTAGAAGTCCGTATCTCTTAGAGATACCTAGCCATATATATGGAAGAAATTGTATGATATCTGGGATTTGTTAAAAAGAAATCTGCTTGAGAGAAAAGCAAATGGATGGAGGTGGGTATAGTGGAAATAAGATTAGCTGTGTGTTCACTTATGGATACTTGCAGGTTCATTATACTATAGTCCCTATACTTACGAATACAAATTTTTTTGGAAATGCCCCAAATAAAAAGTTTTAAATATCAGCGTTAAAAACAAAACTAGGATCTAGAACCAGTACTTTTCTTCATAATGCATCCCACTGAGAGCATAAATAGTTGGACTCCCTTGATTATTCAGAATAAGCAAGGGTACCTAAGCAGGTTTTATGGAAAATGATATTGTTGCTAGAGAAAGTTTCACACAGAGAGTGATGTTTATATATCAAAAGTAATTCAAAGTTGAGCCATCAGTTCTAGTTGAGGAATATCTGGGATTTCTTCTTCTTTCCAAACATGCCACAGTAACAAAGCCACGTGACTGAGTGTGTGGGGCCTGAAATATCTGTAGGCAACCACGGAGGGGTGGGAGGTTCCTCATTCCAACTTTATTATGTCCTGAGAAACTGTTGTGATAAGAGAAAAGGCTAAAAAAATAAATGAGAGATAACTGAGATAATGGAAAAAACAGAGGGAAACAAGACAACACTCTCCACTCTTTGGCTTGAGAAATTTATTATGCCAAGGAAGATAAATTGGAGAAACATGAAAAGGGAAGGAGATCTTGTCTCTCTGCCTCATGTATTTCTCTTTAAGTGAATGAGCAATAATACAGAAATAAAAGAGTTCAAAACAGAGCTGTGTGCTCAGCCATGTTCATGTCCAACTAATGATTTTCAACTTTGGCAGAAGCCTCATGTGTTATACTTGAGCAGTTTTCTTGATTTTGAATTATATCTGTAATTCATCCTGATCAGAATGTAGCTGGGGAGCCAGCAACCGTTTGCCAGTCAGAAATGAGAATGCCGGTCATATGCTGACACCAGGCTTCTTTCTACGCATCAGAAATGCCTATGGTGTCATCAGTTTGGACAGCTTTGGGAAACAAACAAACAAAACTTGTGAAATCAGTTGCTTGGAGTAATCTTGGCCAATAAATTGTCATATTACATATTTTCTTTTCCTACCAGGCTGTTCAGGTATTAGAAAGACACAGTCCAAGATCGTCAAACTAAAATACATGCAACAAATGATGATGGACAGGGAGGGTGCTGATGAGGCCAGGGGTCTGTAAGTGTCCACCTGTCCTTCTTGCCTTATCTTTTTTTTTTTTTTAAAGACTTTATATTTTAGAGCAGTGTTAGGTTCACAGAAAAATTGAGCAGAAGTTATAGAGAGTTCTCTGGTACCCCAAAGTCCACAGTTTACATTAGAGTTCACTGTTGTATATGCTATGAGTTTAGACAAATGTATAATGACATGTGTCCATCATTATAACAGACAGATATATTTAACAGATATTTTCTTATTTTACACAGTCATCTGTAATTCCCTTTGTCACTAAATATCTGTTTAGGTCCATGTCGACCCACCTTACATTTTGATAACATTATAGAATCTCATGAACATCTGTACTTTAATTAGAAATACTTTATTGATAGACATTTAGTTTTTTCGTCTACATATTTTATCACAAAAAGGGTACAGTAAATATTCTTGCTCATATATATTGCCATTTCATGTACAAAGTTCTGGAGATCATATGTATAACGTTTAGTAGTACAGTAAAAAGATCACTGTCTTTAGAACCATAAACATTTTTCTTTCAATTACAGTTACATCATTTGCAATTTAAACAACTTTGACCAAGTGAAACTATAGTTTCATCATCAATAAATTGGTGGTAATGATAATCTCTTCACAGGATTCTGAAGATAGAATGACGCATATAAAGTTTATTTTATATTTTTTCTATTTTTTATTTATTTTTTAACATCTTTATTGGAGTATAATTGCTTTACACCTTTTAACGGGACAGAGGAAGATGAAGGGGAATGAGATAGGACCAGAGTTGGTGCCTTAGAAGATTTAACTCAAGAGCCCTTGCTGTTGCCAGTGCCTCTCAGTGAAGGCCACGGGAGGAAAATCAGATTCCAGCACTCTCTGTTTTTAAATAGCAGCTGAGTTTTAGTTCAAGATTCAGAGAGCTTACTTTTTTTAGGGCGTAAAAATATTCTTCGATAACAACGTGTACAGTCTTGGCTCACTGTTTCTTTGACTTTACTTCTAAATAACCCCAGCTGACAGGTCATTCCTGTCAGTCAGTCACATGTGGGTTTTCTTAAGTTGAAGCTAATAACCCAGAATGTTTGTCAGTCCTGTGTGTGTTGCTTATGTGTCCTTAAGCTTTGTTAAGGTACTCAGTGTTGTGGTGTGTACTTTGGGATAGAACTAAATTGTTGTGGGATGATGATTTCAAGAAACAGCCTTTTATAAGGACAAGTTGTTTGTTTAGGAAGGTAGATATGTAGGTAGGTAGGTAGGTAAGTGGATGGATGGATGGGGGCAGGGAGGGAGGAAAAAAGGGAGGGAAAGAATGGAGGGAGGGAAGGAGGGAGGGAGAGGGAAAAGAGATAGAAAGAGAAGGGGCAGGATCACCAGCAGCGTCAGACAAACCCATGGGTTCCAATCTGGACCCACCATTCACTAGCCCTGTGAATTTGGGCAGTTTATTTAACAAACCTCTTTGAGCCTCAAGTTACTTATGTAGAAAATGCAGATAATAATATCTGGCTTGCTGGGTTGTTATGAGGCTTATAGGTAACGGTACTTTTGTTAAACATAAGAAAATGAAAGGGAAGGATAATGTATTTTTAAAATGAAAAACTTTCCCCCAAAGCAAATATGTTCATAGTTCTGTCATTGTAATTCCAGGTTTTAGTTTTATGAGAAAGTTCAGAAAAGGCCAAAAGACAGTTCCCCAGTCCCAAATAAACACATGGGAAATTATGTTAATAACAAACTGTGAGTTTCTTGTAACAGTAGTGACATTATTGGAACATAAATGGCAGCTCAGTCAGCATCTCCTTGTAACTATATCAAAGAAAGACAGTTGTAGCTTTGTTCTCGCTTGGGGTTTAGCTGCTTGTTGATGGATATTATCATTTTTAATGTCAGTAAATAATGCGATGTCAGATAAATGGCCTATTTCCTTTCTGTGGATAAGGCTCATTTATCTTTAGGGAGCTTGAGTGAGGAGAGAAATCTGAGCAGGACCAAGGGTTTCTGAATAGGCAGGATGGGAAATATCTTATTAACCCTACTTAATGTGAGTCCCAGCCAGTTGGGTTCAATTCTAAATGTATGTCTGATAAATCAATGAAAGTGTGTGCTTTTACCATTGACTGTGTCTTACTGATTGGAGAGAAACAGAAAGTAAACATTTTTTTCAAGTTGAAGAAAATGATACTGCTCATGAAGCATACTGCACAATTAGTATCTAGAAGACGTCTTTCCATAAAACGCACACCTGGCTTAACCCAATCTATCGCTAGTTTGAGAAATCATAATGGTATAAAATTAAAGATCAGAAAGATGTGTGTTTTTTTTTTTTAAGATGTTGGGGGTAGGAGTTTGTTCATTTATTTATTTTTCCTGTGTTGCGTCTTTGTTTCTGTACGAGGGCTTTCTCTAGTGGCAAGCGGGGGCCACTCTTCATCCCGGTGCGCGGGCCTCTCACTATGGCGGCCTCTCTTGTTGCGGAGCACAGGCTCCAGACGTGCAGGCTCAGTAGTTGTGGCTCACGGACCTAGTTGCTCTGCGACATGTGGGATCCTCCCAGACCAGGGCTCGAACCCGTGTCCCCTGCATTAGCAGGCAGATTCTCAACCACTGCAGCACCAGGGAAGCCCAGAAAGATGTGTTTTAATTGACTTTACTGTTAATAGCTTTGGGGATCACAAAAATAAGAAATATAGTAGTGTTAAAGAAGTTCTGGAATCATAAGAGATTCTCATGATTTTGATTCCTGGGCCAAAGTGTCTGATTCCTCCTTACGATAACCACTGAAAAGCCCATATGTTTTATTTCTGAGGATTACTCTCATGAACCCATTGTCTCTGTTTTGTTATGTAAATGACTATACATTTAGCTAAAGCCATGGGAATGCCATCTTCTGTGATGGGAGATTTAGTCAAGGCAAAATGAGGACGATTCGCTTTTCTGGAGACTATCAAATAGGGTGACAGTCATCCCGATGAGTTTTTCTTAATGCAGTAAAGATCACTTTGGGGCATTTCCTTAAAAATCCCTCTAGTGCTTTCTAGGGCTATTCATGGAATCTCAGAGAACCAAGGCTGGGTGTTTCTCTAGAGATCACTTAATGCAAATATCTAATTTTTTTTGTAATGAGAAATCAGAGGTAAGGAATTTGCTCTAGGTCACAAGGTGAGTTTGCAGTGTAGGAGACTGAATACAGAGACTCTTTGTCTTTACTAAGATTTATCTTTTGTCAGATATTGAAATGTCTGCTAATGATTTGATGATTTAAAATCTGTTTGAAAATTTTACAGATTTATTTTTGTCAATTTCATCAACTTGTAGAGTTGGCAGGGAGGGTAGGGTGGGTATCTATTTTACTCTCCAATGAGTAGTGTCCACAAAGACAGTCTGTCCACCTGTTTATCTCGAATAGGGGTCAGCAAACTAAAGCCCATGGGCCAGATATGACTAGTGGCCTGTTTTTGTACATCTGAGCTAAGAATGGTTTTTATATTTTTTTTTAAGATTGTTTAAAAAAATAGAAAAGAAGAACATGTGGTGAAGACTATGTGTGGCCCAGAAAGCCTCAGGTATTTACTCTCTGGCCCTTTACAGAAAAGTTTTGCTGATCCCTGGCTAGAATATTCAGAGAACGAGCCTCTGTGACCTTCCTTGTAGGTAACACAATACTTTTTTGTTTTGTTATTTTATATTTTTAAAATTAGCATCACAGATTGCAGGAAAATAGAGGACCTAATTTGAAAGGGTACCTATTTAGGGTAGATAGAAAAAACTTAAGGAAAAGTTTTTTGACCTCAGGAATAATCCACCTGCTTTATGAATTATAAATTAAATACCGAGCTGAAACGTGCTCAAATGTCTCTCTCTTCTTCCACAAAATTTTGCTGACTTTTTAGCCACAGGATTTTGAATTATATAGTTTCTCACCAAACCACATCCATTTCCTGAACCACCTCAAAATAGTTTGTGCTCCAGGAAAATCTGGTTAGGGAGTTCATGTACCACATTACTGGGAACCCATCTGGGTCATGCTGGGTTTCCCGTGTCGATTAGGAGACCATGTTTTGGTGCCTGTACAGAAAATGTGCCTACGGGTAGAATTATGTGCTGAAATCCTCGTGACTTCGGTTTCCCGAGCTAGGCATTGGCTGTCTTCAGCTTCCTTGCCTTCCTTCCTTCTTTAGTGTTTTGAACAACTTTGTTCAAATGTAATCATTGTTCTGGAACTTGGTGAACTTGACGATTATATTTGGCAGTTTCGGTTTTCTTACAGAGTTTTTAACACATTTATTTGGACTGAAAATGGAAAACAACATCAGAAATTCCTTTAGGAAAGGATAAAAGACAATTATTAAGGCACAGAAAAATATTCACCTATGTATCTCTTACTGTAATGATGTTTTACTAAAAAAATTTATTGTAGCTTTGCACAGTGGCAGTATCATAGCCAATGAGGTTTATCTGAGGCATGATTATTGCTAATCAGCTTAATCAGAAACTTTGGAAAATTGTAAAGCACTATAGAATTTAAAGAATTTTTCATTCAATAAAAAAAAATTCAGTGTAAAGTGACCAGATCTATTTCCATATCCTTCATCCCCACATTCTTCTGCTTCACATTCTTAAATTTAGATCTTAGTTTATAACATTGGTTTTGGAATTCTATGCATTCCACAAGATTCACTGTTTCTTCTTGGAGTCAAGACATAATGTAGAAAAAAACTGAAATTATAAAGGCATTCATGATAGAGGTGTTTTATGAATTGTGAATGACAAGGTAGGGAGGAAAGAAAGAAATACAAGAAGGGGAAAATAAAACGTATCACAGAAGCCGCATTATATGGGAAGTTAAGAACTATTGATAACCCATCTCCCATTCCTTAGAGTAGCTCCCTCCAGCCTGCACCATAGTAATCCTAAAATTATTGTCAGGAAAATTTGGTCCAGGTACTGCAATTGGATAAAATCTGTTGCTGATATGATTCTTTGGCATAAAACTAGATCTTGTTGCTACAACTAGCCATTCCTCACTGTTTTCAGTTCCCAGAATAATTCGGCTCAAGGAAGTATTGACATTTATGTCTGAATCCATTCATTCTGTGAGAGGAATTTCTTTAATCCTCTTTCAGCCACAGTCTTTGGAGCCCCTGAAGTGTTCTTCCCCTCACCGATGGAAATGGCTTTTCCTGCTGCTTGTCCCGTTGGAGGTTCTCTTCTTTATCCCACTGTTGGAACAGTCCTTCCATTAGAGCAGATAGGAAACTGGTATTAGGACTGATGATTAAATACCTGAGGCTCTAGATTAGCATTTCTGAGGAAGAAGGATGCCTTCATTGGAGTTTTCCTCAGCAATCATCTGAGGAGACTCAGAAGCAAGGATGGTTTAACCTCTGTGTATCATCTGTGGAGATCTAGTCTTAGCCAGAAAATCCTCTTGGCTTATGGGTCTTGAAAGTAAGCAAGCTCAAGGTTTGGTCAAGTTCAAGTGCTCAAGGTTTTAGAAGTTAGTGAAAAAAGATTGTAGCCCAGTTTGACTAATAGAACTGGTAGACACTCAACAAATGGTTTGTAATAAGAGAAGAAACTCTTGTCATTTCTGGTGGGACAATTCTCCAGTGAGTGAGGCTGGCCCATGCACTGTAAGAGGGTTAGCCTCCCATTCCTGTCCACTGACTGTAAATAGTGCTCCACAGTCACTGGAACAACTAACAACAACAACAACAACAAAACCCCACAAATTTTTAGTCATCTCATAATGGAAAAATAATGCTTCCAGTTGAAAGCCTCACCTCTGGACAATGACAATTTTTCCAATGAAGTTTGCTATAACCTGTGCCTGGGGATATTCAGAGAGGAAGCTGTAAGGTAAAATAATCAGGGAGTTGGGCTATAGACTTTGAACCATTTGTTCGATTGATTCTGGTCTCTTACAAATTGCAGGTCATTTTATTGCTATGCAGAGCTCAGCAGGGGATTGGTGCTAGAAGAGTAAGAGCAGTCCCTTCACTATGGGGTCCAGGAAGGTAGGGACCAGGCTGGCCAATGTGTTTTAGACTCGGAGAAACTCTGAATTTGAAGAAAACTGAAACTAATTCATCCAACCTATCACACAGTGGGGGAATGCCTTGGTAAACCGCACATCCTTAGTATATGGCCATACATCTATCTTCAAGTGTAGGCCAGGGGGTTATAACAAGTTCCTGAAGATTCTTACATTGGGGCTCTGAGACTGGTCTCTAGGAGATATGAATTTGTTCATGGCGGACATTGGTTCATTGGTTATGAGCCAGACTGTTAGAGTTTAGTTCCTGCTTCCGCTACTAACTAGCTCTGTCTTGAGCAAGTTCCTTTACTTCTCTGGGCGTGCCTCAGTGTCCTGTCTATAAAGTGAAGATAATACTATAAATCAATCTCACAGGTGCTTTTGGTATTCAGTGAGTTACAACTCATGTCATGCTTAGAAAAGTACCTGGGACTTAGTAAACATAAATATTAGCTATTATTAGTGTATGTACTAAATTCAAGACCAGATTAATATTTAGTTTTGTCGCATTGATAGAAGTACATTTGCTTCCTATGAGGTGGCAAATAGTTTGTGTTGATTTGTGCAGCTACATCTGTACCTAAAGAGAGAAGCTGGTTTTAAGACCTTTTGTCCCTAAATTTGTAGCCTGGCTTTCTTTTTTCTTTGTTTAATGGAGTATTTTTTTCACTTTACTAAGATATAATTGACTTACTGTATAAGCTTAATGTGTACAACATGTTGATTTGATAGATTTGCAAAATGATGACCACCTCAGTGTTAGGTAACACCTCCAACACGTCACATAATTATTATTCCTTTTTGTGGTGAAGACATTTAAGATCTCTCTTATTAACTTTCAAGTATATAATACATTTATGTTAAATATAATCACAGTGCTGTACATTAGATCCCCAGAACTTATCTGTCTTTGAATTGGAGGTTTGTACTCTTTGACCAACATCTTCCCCTTTCCCCTACTGAACACTTTCTGGTAACCACCATTCCACTTTCTGTTTCTAGGAGTTCAGCTTTTTTAGAGTCAACATATAAGTGGTATCATATTGTATTGGTCTTTCTCTGTTTGGCTTATCTCACTTAGCATAATGCTCTCAAGTTCCACCCATGTTGTTGCGAATGGCATGGTTTCCTTCTTTCTCGTGGTTGAATAATATACCGTTGTGTGTGTGTAATAATATATGTACGTATATGTATTTGTATATATACATATATATCTCACATTATCTTTATCCATTCACCTGTTGATAGATACTTAGGTTGTTTCCCTATCTCGGCTATTGTGACTAATGCTGCAGTAAACATGGGAATGAAGATATCTCTTCAACATCCTGTTTTCATTTTCTTTGGATATAACCCAAGAGTGGGATTGCTGGATAATATGGTAGTTCTCTCTTTACTTCTTTGAGGATGCTCCATACAGTTTTCCATAGTAGATGAACCAATTTACATTCCCACCAACAGTGCACAGGGTTCACTTTTTTTTATATCCTCACCAACACTTGTAATCTTTTGTGTTTTTAATGATAGCTGTTTTAACAGGCATGAGGTGATATGTCATTGTTTTGATTTGCATTTCCCTGATGACTAGTGATGTTAAGCTTTGTTTCATGTACCTTTTGGCCATTTGTGTGTCTTCTTTGGAAAAATGTCTTTTCAGTTCCTCTGCCCCATTTTAAATTGGATCATTTGGAGTTTATTGTTGTGATACACCACATTAATAGAATGGAAGATAAAAATCACATGATGATCTCAATGGATGCAGAAAAAGCATTTGACAAAATATAACATCCTTTCATGATAAAAAAAAATACTCAACAAATTGGGTATAGAAGGAACACCTCAACATAATAAAGGTCATATATGACAAACCTACAGCTGACATCATACTCAATGGTAAAAGGTTCAAAGCTTTTCCTCTAATATCAGGAACAAGATGAGGGTGCCCACTCACACTACTCTTATTCAATATAGTACTGGAAGTCTTAGGCAGAGCAATCAGGTCAGGTAATACAAAGATATCCAAGTCAGAAGTGAAGAAGTAAAATTGTCTTTGTTTGCTGATGATATGCTCTTATATGTAGAAAATTCTAAAGACTACCAAAAACTGTTAGAACTAATCAATGAAATCAGTAAAGTTGCAGTATACAAAATCAACATACAGACATCAATTGTGTTTCTATACACTAACAATGAAATATCTGTAAAAGAAATAAAATAATCCTATTTACAGTAGCATCAAAAATAATGAAATACTTAGGAATAACTTGAATCAAGGAGGTAAAATATCTGTATACCACAAACTTAAAAGGCTGTGATGAAAGAAAGACACAGACTAAAGTAAAGATATCCCACATTCATCAATTAGAAGAATTAACACTGTTTAAATGTCCATGCTGTGTCTATCAGTATTCCAATGGCATTTTCCACAAAAATAAGAAAGGCAATTAGTATGGAACCACAGAAGACTCCGAATAATCAAAGCAATTCTGAGAAAGGACAAAGCTGGAGGCATCACACTTTCTGATTTCAAGCTATAGTGCAAAGCTATTGTTATCAAAACCAGATGGTACTGGCATAAAAATAGATACATAGACCAACGGAACAGAATTGAGAAACCAGAAATAAACATTCACATGTACGATCAGCTAATATTTGACAAAGGAACTAAAAATACAAATGGGGAAGGACAGTCTCTTCAAGAAATGGTATTGGAAAAATAAGATAATCACATGCAGAAAAAATGAAATTGGACCCTTATCTTACACCATTAACAAAAATTAACTGAAGATAAGGAATGGATAAAGAAGATGTGGTACATATAAACAATGGAATATTAGTCAGCCATAAAAAGGAATGAAATTGGGTCATCTGTAGAGACATGGATAGACCTACAGACTGTCATACAGAGTGAAGTAAGTCAGAAAGAGAAAAACAAATATTGCATGTTAATGCACATATGCGGAATCTGAAAAAAATTGGTATAGACGATCTTATTTACAAAGCAGAAACAGAGACACAGACGTAGAGAACAATCATATGGATACCAAGGGGGAAAGGTAGGGGGATGAGTTGGGAGATTGGGATTGGCATATATAGACTATTGATACTATGTATAAAACAGATAACTAATGAGAACCTACTGTACAGCACAGGGAACTTTACTCAATGCTCTGTGGTAACCTAAATGAGAAGGAAGTCCAAAAAAGAGGGGAGATATATATATACACACACACACACACACACACACACACACACACACACACACACATATAGCTGATTCACTTTGCTGTACAGTATAAACTAACATAATATTGTAAAGCAACTGTACTCCAATAAAAGAAAATTAACTGAAGATGGATTAGAGACTTGAGCATACAACCCCAAACAATAAAAATCCTAGAAGAAAACAGGGAACATGCTCCTTGATATCACTCTTGGCGATGATTGTTTAGATATGACACCAGTCTTGGCAATGATTTTTTAGATATGACACCAAAAGCCCAAGCAAGCAAAGCAAAAATAAGTAAGTGAGACTATATCAAACTAAAAAGAAACTACAAAATGAAAAAGCAACCTATGGAATGGGAGAAGACATTAGCAAGCCATATATCTGATAAGAAATTAGTATTCAAAGTAGCCTGACGTTCATGTTGTCCTTGCCCTTTAGATGACACTGTCTTTGGGCCTTTCAGAAAGAGAAAGGAAAGAGACCCTGCTCCTCCTGCTTCCTTGAGGTGGTTAGGCTAGAGTTAACAGGAAGCTTGCCAAACTCATGATCATCCCTCCCCACTGCCCAGTGCTCTGACCGTCACTTCCAAACTAATCAGCGAGTGGAAAAAATGAAGGGGAAGAATTTGAAATGTAACCACAAGCAGTGAGTCCTGGAGCCAGTGCATGATCCTTCAGGGAGGCACTTGCCTTTAGGGTGTGGTGCCAAAGTCTCCTTCGTAAGTATATCTTCACAAGTGGGCAGTAAGATGTCTGTTGGTGGCCATGGAGTAGTAACAGGGACTAGGTCCACCCTCCTGCCCTATAGAATTTAAAAAGTCATACAATACGTGTAACAAAAAATGGCAAACATTGGACAATCATCAGCTCAGAACATTGCTTCCCATGAGAAAGAGCAATCAGGGTGAGCCCTACGCTTGCCCCAGCCTGCTGTCTAGACAGTGGATCCAAGCTGGAGCACAGGGAGGGCAAACTCAAACAGAAGCTTCTAGTCTTCCTGTGTTAAGAAGAGAGTCGAGAATTAGGGGAGACCAAAGTGGCCAGAATCCTCAGAGAAGAATAGGAGAAAGAAGAGAGTTGATGGAGAGGAGAGAGCTGCACAGAGAGGAAGCTCTAGAGATTTTTACAAAGAATTCCTCTCCTGGTCGCAGCTGAGTACTTAGCGGATCAAAGCATGGTGTGCAGAAACTACTGGAAGTTCGGGAAAGAACCACAGGAAAAGAATAGGCAGGGCAGCCCTTGGAGCTCTCACAGGACCTGATGTAGGGCTCTTCCCAGTAACTAGAGTAGAAAAATCATAATATACAGGGCACCCAGTAGAGCACTCAGGAAGGTATTGCCTGAGTAGTAGGACAGAATTAAACACGGCTCTGGTCCCACCCAATAAAACTTGAAAGCAAGCCTCAAAAGGACCAAACTGGGCTTCCCTGGTGGCGCAGTGGTTGGGGGTCCGCCTGCCGATGCAGGGGGCGCGGGTTCGTGCCCCGGTCCGGGAGGATCCCGCGTGCCGCGGAGCGGCTGGGCCCGTGGGCCGTGGCCGCTGGGCCTGCGCGTCCGGAGCCTGTGCTCCTCGGCGGGAGAGGCCGCGGCAGTGAGAGGCCTGCATACCGCAAAAAAAAAAAAAAAAAAAAAAGGACCAAACTGTTTACAAGTAACTGTGTCCCATGGGAGGAGAGAGGGGGGAGCTCAAGAATAACACAAAAAGGGCTTCCCTGGTGGCGCAGTGGTTGAGAGTCTGCCTGCCGATGCAGGGGACACGGGTTCGTACCCCGGTCCGGGAAGATCCCACATGCTGCGGAGCAGCTGGGCCCGTGAGCCATGGCCGCTGAGCCTGCGCGTCCGGAGCCTGTGCTCCGCAACGGGAGAGGCCACAACAGTGAGAGGCCCGCGTACCGCAAAAAAAAAAAAAAAAGAATAACACAAAAATATCCAGCCCCCAGCAAGATCAACTTTACAATGTCTGGCATCCAATGAAATATGGGAAATATGACCCCTAATGAGGAGAAAAAAATCTATTGATAGAAACAGACATAGGTGATATAATTAGCAAAGGTATAAAAATAGTTATAACTGTGTTCGATGTTCCTAATGAGGTAAAGGAAAGCATGAGCATCCTAAGATGTGATATAGAAGATAGGAAATAATACCCAGAGCAAACTCCTCGAGATGAAAATGCAATGACAAAGTGAAAAATACATTGGGTAAGATTAACAGCAGAGCAGACAATAGCAGAAGAAAGCATTAGTGAACCTGACAACATAACAATAGAAACTATTCAGAATGAAACACAGAAAGAAAAATCACTGAAGAAAATGGACATAGAAACCTTGAGCTATGGAACAACTTCAAGCCGACTAATATGCCTGAATTAGAGTTCCAAAGTTATCAGGAGAAGGAAAGTAATAAAGGTACATGCAGTGATCAATGAAATAGAAAAGAGGAAAGCAAAAGAGAAAAATCAGTGAAAACAGAGGCTTGTTTTTCTTGAGAAGATTAATAAAATCAGTGAACATCTAGCCAGACTTATTAAGAAAATAAGAAAGAAGGCTCTGATTATCAACATTGGAAATGAAAAAGGAAACATGACTAATGTTAAAATATAATTAGGAAATATTAGGAACAACTTTATGCCAATAAACTCGATAACTTAGATGAAAGGGACAAATTCCTTCAAAGACGCAAACTCCTGAAGCTCTCTCAAGAAGACATAAACTGAATAGCCATATTTTTTTTAAATTGAATTTGTAGTTAAGGACCTTTCCCACAAAAGAAAACTCCAGATCTAAGATAACTTCCCTGGTGAATTCCACTAAACATTTAATGGAGAACTAATGCCAATTCCTTAAAAACATTTCTAGAAAATGGAAGAGGAGCAAACACTTTTCTATTCGTGTGTTAATAATCAGCATCCTGCTGATACCAAAACCAGAACAAAATATTATGAGCAAAGTCTGGGCCCTCACGAACAAAAATACAAAAATTCTTCAAAAATTTTTGTAAATCAAATCCAACAATACATAGAATGAATAATAATACATCATGACCAAGTGGGGTTACTTTTTGGACTGCAGAGTTGTTTTAACATTCTCAATGTGGGCAGGAATCCTTCATTAAAAGGAGAACTTTTTGTTCTCTGTCTTGTTCTCATGCTTGAAGAGCGCTGAACGTTCCTTCTCACTGTGATGGATGGGGAAAGACCTCAAGTCCTTGGAGACCTGCTAATGGTCTACGCAGAATGAACCTGTTCTCATGGCCTAAACTTTTAACTGTAGGGTAGCAGGACAGCAACATTCTAGCACCCATCATCCCTCAGCCAGTGTCTGAGATTTGGGGCTCAGAAGGGAGCATGGGTTTTGGAGACCCTTGGTTCAAATCCAGGCTTCACCATTACTTAGTATCTCTGCGCTCTAGAGATCTCATGAGGGTTAAGGTTGTTCTGAGGCTTAGAAGTAAAATACGTAAAGCGCTTCGCCCATAGCAAGCACACAGTACGTGTGGTGGGGGGGATAGTTCATTTTGTTGAGACACTGTACCACGATGGTTAAGAGTTATGGTTCTGGATGAAGACAACTTGGATTCTAGCCCCAGCTCTGTGACATATCTCTTTGTGAGCTCTTGCCTAGCTTCCTAGTCTTTGAAATAGACTCACAGTACTATCTCAAAGAGTTGTTGGGAGGTTCCTTTGAATTAATACATATATAGTTCTTGGAACAGTGCCCTGCAGACAATAAGTGTTCTGTAAGCATTAGCTATTATTATTAAAGTTATTTTTGTTTCTTTGGCCATTGCTATTGCCACTGTTGTCGTTGACCAGTCAGCTAAGGCTTTGAAATCCTAGTAAGAAATGAACCTGGCAAGGGAGATTCACAAACGAGGTGGGGACCACAGGTAACAGTCATGGAGCCCTTGAGGTTGCTCAGACTCCAATTGAAGACAGACCCTCCTGGCCTTGACGGAACAGGGAGAGGTGAATAGCTGCACCTGGGGAATGAACTGTGGGGGGCCAGGAGCAGGGCAGGCCCTGACAACAATCTCTCTTGGAGACAGGGATATTTTGGTTAAAGACATGCCTGGTTGGTGTTGTATCATCCTGAATGATGATGGATGCGGTGTGATTGGTGACCTGGGCTATAATTGAGAACCAGGTGGCCCCGTCGGCAGGTGATGGCACCTGAATGACAGTGTGACAGGGAGCAGAAACAGGGCCGCGGCTAGCCACTCTGCTTGCCGCGGTGACAAGCACTGTGCAGATTTCCACCCGCTGAGAACAATCCTGGCGGGGGGGGAGGCCTGCTAGACGGTGTGCTGTGTGCTACCAATTTCTTTCAGCACTTCCTATTTTGCCATTCATAGCCTCTTGCTATTAAGCAGACAGAACAGCTCATATCCTGTGGACAGATGATAGATCTGTCATCTTTCTGAAAAATCATTTGTCTTCCACAGGTGTACGGGCTTCCTTCTCAAGCCAGCAGGTCACATGACACTTTTCAACACTCTCTTCTGTACCAGCTTGGCATCCAGCGTCTATCAAAAGGGAAATCTTTCACATGCAATTATGACAGAAAATAAAGGTGATGAAGTGGTGTGTACCAAGAAGGGATGAGATCAGAGGGCGGTAATGAAAACTGGTAACAACAGAAGGACAGCTTCAACTCCAGAAGTTGTGGAGGACTGCTTAGGACCTGACACTGCTTGGGGGTGCACACAACCAGTGTAAGTGCAGAGGCTACAGATAAAATCACAGGCACGCATTCTCTTAACATAATAAATTGCTGGGCTGACTGTAACCCAAGAGGGGTTATAGGTAGTGTGCAGTTGTATCAAAGCGATGCTGAGGTACCTCCTTCCCAATAATTCACACAATATGTGTTTCTTCCATTGCCATCCATTTAGTGGCACCATTTCAGACCTCTGAAAGTCTAGTTTATATATTGAGGGTGATTTTCCAATAGGATCTTCCGGAGCCCGGGGCCTGGACACCCAAAGGCTTATGTTTCTATTGAACCTCTGGGAGGTCACGGGGAAAAGCACAGCCTGTTGAAGGTTATGAATGAGGCTCCTTCTAGCGGGAGACTTCACAGTCATGCAGTGTGCCCATCTCAGCGGCAGGCTTCTTAATTGGAGAAGAATTTCTTTACCTGCCAAGTACATTTCCTAGCAGCTGTTATCATCCTGAAAGTATATATCACATGCCAGCATTTCAAATCCCAGAAAGTGGCTCGCCCAGGTCAAGTTAGCAGAGGTTTTAGGTTTTATATCCAATCTCTTGTTTTGGAAGGCTACAAAAAAAGCCAACTATTTTCCACTAATTGCGAGTCTGAGTTGATTAAAAAAAACACTCTTAATTATAGATTACTTAAAAGGAAATATAATTGTGTCAGTTTCGGTAATGGTAAATCCATTAATCCAAAGTTTTTTCAGCTAACAAAGCTAACAAAGTTTTGTCAGATATCTTTCTGTAGTAAACAGAAGTTCAACTATTTGAAAGTGGCTCATTTTTCTAAGTAGGTTAAACATTCTTCCTATTCTCTCATATTTTGTATTGGGAGGATGCGTAACCCTTTGCCCCTTTTGCAAATGTAAAGACAATTGAGAGAGTACCCAGTTTCACAAGTAATAAGGCCTATATCAGTGAGGATGAGGGGATAAGGAAAGGAAACCAGCATTTGTCAAAAGCCTGCCGTCTGATTTAACTTCACGTTCACATAAAAAACATTTGATGGGGCTTCCCTGGTGGTGCAGTGGTTGAGAGTCCGCCTGACGATGCAGGGGACACGGGTTCATGCCTCGATCCGGGAGGATCCTACATGCCGCAGAGTGGCTGGGCCCGTGAGCCATGGTCGCTGAGCCTGCGCGTCCGGAGCCTGTGCTCCGCAACGGGAGAGGCCCGCGTACCGCAAAAAAAAAAAAAAAAAAAAAAAAAAAATTGATGGAGATGATATAAACATTTTCCAGATGAGGAAACCAAATGAAGTAAGTTGGCTGAAGTTTGGCAGATGGTGATAAAACTGGCATTGGGGCTTCCCTGGTGGCACAGTGGTTAAGAATCCTCCTGCCAATGCAGGGGACACGGGTTCGAGCGAGCCCTGGTCCGGGAAGGTCCCACATGCTGTGGAGCAACGAAGCCCGTGCGCCACAACTGCTGAGCCTGCGTTCTGGAGCCCGCGAGCCACAACTACTGAGCCCTTGAACCACAACTACTGAGCCCACCTGCCACAACTACTTTAGCCCGCACGCCTAGAGCCCATGCTCTGCAACAAGAAAAGCCACCCGCAATAAGAAGCCTGCGCACGACCACGGAGAGCAGCCCCGCTCGCCACAACTAGAGAAAGCCCACGCGCAGCAACAAAGACCCAGCGCAGCCAAAAATAAATAAATAAATAAATCTATTTAAAAGAAAAAAACAAAAAAACCTGGCATTGGATTCCTGTTTTTATCTAGCCCCCCAGTTGGCGTTCTGCTCCCTTCACTTTCCCATATTGCTTAACCGACTTGTGCTGTTTGTCATAGGCTGTCTAGCTCTAACCAAAGGCTATTGGTCTAGTAGCACCAGATGCTTAGGCAGATGTGTTCTGTTAGCAACCATAATGGAAGTTTCTGAATGAAATGTCAATCTGCTTCCCAGAGGAATGGTGGTCCTTGCAAACCTATGTTTTTACAGCCCTCAAGAACTCTATATTAGAAATATAGGCAGTCATTCTCTAAAGTTCTCACTGGGTTTGAGTGAGTAATGTGTCTTGCAGAAGACTTTGTGTTGAGCCAGACTGACCGCGGGGAGGACTGTCTGTTTACGTTTGAATCAGTAGGGATAGAAGGGGGTCAGAAATGCTTCCTAGTGCAGATTCTTACTCTCATTGGTTACTGTGGCCCTTAATTTTCCACCAGTGTCCCCATTATATCTTCATAAATACCGTACCCAGCTAAAATTGGGTAAGTGAATCCTGGGACATTTCCACCCATTAGTACTTAAGCATGAGATAAATGACTGGAATAGAGCAGGGGGCTCAGGAAAGATGAATTCCAAGAGGAGAAGGAAAGGAAAGCCATCATTAGCCAAGGGAGATTCCAGAGGGTGCCGGATAGTAGTGGGGAGAGGGGAGTCCTGTGAACTTGGGGTGGGGGTGGAGGCGGGAGGACAGTCAAGAAGCTTCCCTTACTTGACAGTTATGCCTCAGGCCAGCTTTGCTTAGTAAACTCAAGGGATCATCTTGCTCACTTCAAAGGATCTGGCCCACCAGAAGAACAAAACAGGCTTTCCCTGTGTGGCAGCTTGGCATTGCAGCTGTCATCACAACTGTATCCAGAAAAGCAACTTATTCAGGTGGCACCTTGTTCCTTGAGACTTGTCTCATCTTCAAGAAATGCCCAGTGACCCCTCTTAGAGGAAGCCCCTCATTCCAGCACTGCTTGATGTTTTCTGCAGGTGGCAAGTGCTGTGGGAATACGTTCCTGGGCGTAATGAACCTTGGGATAGTGTCCACCGGTGTCTGTCCACAGGAGAACCTAGGCTGGTCTCCTTTGTTGGAAACCAGACAGAACTCCCTGAGCACGGCTCCGGAGGCACTGAAGAATTTCTGGTTGTTTCATTAGACTTCCAAGAGCTGCTGATTGAAGACTTCATTGAAACCCACCTTTATGTTCCCACCCTCTCCATTTCCTTTCCATTTAACCCAAAGACTGCTGTTTACTGTTGTAGAATGGAGTTGGTGACCGATTTTAAGAAATGTTTCTGAAGCCTTTGGTTGCATAAAGAGAATAGGGTGCCATCCAGGAGGAAGGGGTTGGGAAGCAGAGAGGATATTTCCAGTCCTCTCTGGTCTTCAGACCTGGGATTTGTAGAACCTTAGACCTAGCAGGGGCTTTATTCAAGCAAGCGGACGGCCTCATTGTCAGACTCAGCAGATGAGGAAACCGAAGCTTAGAGAAATCTCACAGAAGGTCAGTGGGTAATTCCATAATTGGAAAATGTTGTTCAGGTCTGCAGAAAATAGTTTAAAAAGGCAGGGACACACTAAAGCAGGGTGACTGGATGATCAGGGGTCATATGTGGAACTTCTGAAGAACGTAGGGGTGTTTTGGCTGCAAGGAAGAAAATGCATACACAAGTCATAAAAACCATCTTCAGATATCTGAAGGGCTGCCCCAAGGGGTGTAAGGAGATTTATTCTTTGTAATGGAAAAGGGTATGAAATAGTTACTAGGAGATCAAGTTTGACTCCATATGAGGAAGATGTTGGTCTGCCTTCATTAAGGATCTGGAATACCTGAAAGAGTAGAGAGCCTGCTGCCTTGGAGGAAGGGACTGTCCAGCAAAAAACATGTTCAAGGAGGGTTTCCATGCTGGGAATATTCTTTTCAAAGCTAAGGTTAATGATCAAGGTTCCCATCAGAATCCCCAAGAGTCCCCATCAAATACCACAAGGCAGTAGAATTAAGCTAGACCCTTCACGTGTCAGTTTCTGGTCAAAGCAAATCATCTGCTGAGAAATTTATTATTCTAGGTCTACCATGGACCTTGGGGTCATTTAGCTTTAGCTGTTGTAGGGCCCAGGGGGAGTAGCTTTGTAAAGAGGGCCTGCTCTGGGGATAGTTTTTAGGGTAAAAGTAGAGATGTGTTCGTTTATTTTAGGGTAAACCTGATGATAGAGGGGGGAAAAAAAACAGTGGCACCCATGGTTGGGATACTTGCTGTTAGTGTAAATGTGGCAAATCATTCCTAAGATTGAAAGATTCCTATGAGCGCAGCAGAGACCAGACTCAGAGAGAGCCAAGGACACTGGAAGGGACTATTTAAAGAGACCTTTAGGGCTTCCCTGGTGGCGCAGTGGTTGAGAGTCTGCCTGCCGATGCAGGGGACACGGGTTCGTGCCCTGGTCCGGGAAGATCCCACATGCCGCGGTGCGGCTGGGCCCGTGAGCCATGGCTGCTGAGCCTGCGCGTCCGGAGCCTGTGCCCCGCAACGGGAGAGGCCACAGCAGTGAGAGGCCCGCATACCGCAAAAACAAACAAACAAAAAAGAGACCTTTATAGTTACCTCTTAAATTTAAGGGCCACCGAAAAGAGAATCCAAGGCACCAGAAGGCCTGATCCCCAGACCGGTCTGGCATGACCTTTATCTCTCCATCTCACTAGCCTGGCTGTCCTGTAAGGCCCAGAATCAGGATTACATATCTTATTTGAAATCTCTGAGGCTTGAACCTATTTCTTCTGGAAAGCTTTCCCTGTCCTCAACAACCCACACTGGAGTCTCCTGCCTCTGAGTTCAGGGGTGGGGGATGGGTGGTAGGCAGTGTGTCAGGACGCCAGGAGGCCTCAGGGATAACCCCGCCAGGTTGGATCAGTGACCCTCTGTAGTTGCCTTAAGAATGTCATTGTTAGTCCCCCTGAAGTGCCTTCCCCTTTGAATCCTTGCTGTTCCCTGCTGTGCTCCCTTCTAGGATGGACCCTGATCCCTAGCCCATGGGAGGAGGCTGTTCCCAGGTTTAGGTGTGCACCGTCTCTTTTCCCTTTTCGGATACATTTCTTTCGTATACATTTCTCGAGGAGCCACTGACCTCTTCCAGGTTGGAGATGTGCAACCCAAAGCCTTGGGCTCATCCTCCTCGAGTCATTCAGTACATGCTCCAAGGGGGCTGACTCTGTCAGTGGCTTTGTTTGTGCTTGGCCCCAGGATCTCCGCTGGCTTTAATATGTTTTGCTCATCCTCAACATTTCCTGATTTCCTTCTCAAGGCACCAACCGTGTTTGCTAACTTAACCATCAGCCTCCCATCTGATTTGCTCGTGAGAATGGAAAAACATTGACATAATTTCTTTCCCTTGAGTGTTATTTGTCGGCTTGTAAATCTGAACGGGAAGAGTAAACTCATTTGGAGAAGCGAAATGCCTATCCTTGAAGAATGAAGAGTGTTGCTGGGCATGGCAGGAGAGTTTGTGTGCCCGTGAGTACCGGGATCCAGGACGTAGGACCTGAGATCAGGCTAGAGGCCAGAGATAAGAAACTCCTTCTAATATTTCCTGCCGATAGAAATAGTCAATAAATGAGAACTGTTTATTGAGTGCCTACCATGTTCACACAAACAGGGAGGTAGGAAGTTGTAGGAACAGATGAAGCCATCTTAATTCTTCTCGTTGGAGAACTTTGTGACTAAATCAGGTCATGGTGACAGTTGCCCAGAAATTGAGAATCACATAATTAGCCTCTTGCTTGGGACTGGTAAGCCCTTTGTCACTTTTATTAGATGGGGCTGCATGTTAGGATGGCAGGAATGAAACCTAACCTTTCTCCACAGCACCTTTTATGCTCCTCGGTAGAATGTGGAAGATGCTTGACTTCTCTGAGACCATTTTCTCATCTATAACTTGAGTCAAGCAATACCTACCTTTGACTGTTGTTCTAAGTAGATGAAGTGCTGTAAAATGCTTAGCATGGCATGGACACCCAGTAGGCACCATTGAATGATAGCCAACTTGTAGCTGGACCATCACCCCTGGCGCCCAGTATGAAGAAGCTGGAAAACATGTTGTTCACGGCGTGGCCTATCTTGACCTATAGAAAATCCTGATTTCGAGTTCCCTTATTTCTGCCCGATTTTGTAGGGTGAAGCTGGCACACTGTAAACAGGCTGCTCGGAAAGTATCTGATGTGCCAGGAGGGAAGAGGACAAGTGTCTCTAAGGGAGCCATTTGGGCTCTTGTGTTAATTAAAGCAGGAAAGAAATGTGGGAGGAAAGCAAAGCTAAGTGTCCAAACGGAGCATGTGCTGCACACATTCTCAAGAGTGAAGCCAGATAGGAGAGGCTGGCAGGGGAGGAGGAGGGTGGGGATGTGGCAGTCCCAGAAGAGAGTGATGACCAGCACCAAGCTTAGTCAAAGCTGAACTCAAGAAGGGCAAGCCGGGCTTCCCTGGTGGCGCAGTGGTTGAGAGTCCGCCTGGCGATGCAAGGGACGCGGGTTCGTGCCCCGGTCTGGGAGGATCCCACATGCCGCGGAGCGGCTGGGCCCGTGAGCCATGGCCGCTGAGCCTGCGCGTCCGGAGCCTGTGCTCCGCAACGGGAGAGGCCACAACAGTGAGAGGCCCGCGTACCGCAAAAAAAAAAAAAAAAAGAAGGGCAAGCCAGTTACAAAATATGTCAGCTGGGGCGTTGTGGCTCCACCTTTCCTCCTAGTCGGACACTGGAACGCATGGCCCAGATTCTGCATGGATTTAAAGGCACAAGAGGAGAGCATGGACCCAGAAGAGGAGAGTCTGCCCATCTCAAGGCAGGAACTCCCTCTCATTTTTCTTGCAGACACTCTCCATGGAGATAGGCCCCCAACTTTCTTCACAAAGCCAACTTGTCATCATGCTCTGTTGTGTGCCTTCTACTTGCATCAGCTCAAGTAGCACTAATTTTTGAAAATACAGAAATTGTTCTTGTTATAACAGTCTGTTCGCAAGGAACAAAGGCCACAACAGGCTGGCATTATCTTGATTTTTTTCCATGGCCCTCTCATCAAAAATAATATTTCAAATGGATTGCAGTACAGTTAATGAGATATTTTACAATGCAGATTATCAGAAGTGGAGAGGCCTAGACATTTACACTAGTTGACTGGCAAGATTAACTTGATGTACTTTGACCCACCTTTTGAGAGAAAAAGACCTCTATAAATTTCAAAGAAAAAGGCATAGTTTATTTGCATCCAGATGGCACTTTTAAATTCAGAAAACTGAAATCCACCTCACACACAGGACCTAGACCGCTACTGGAACGAGAGTGAGATAGGCCAGATTTACATTTATAAATGCCCGTGATGGCAGTAAATGCACAAAGATCCTCACGGGGGCACAAGGAGGTCTAAATATGCTACATTTGTGAAACTCTCATTTGAATAAAGAAGCAAGTTACGTCTTTTTCATATTGAATTGACTGTCCTTAGGACTGAAGCACTAGGTCTTGATTCCCTAGTCTGGTCGACAGAAATTGGGGCAAGCAATGATCAATTCCACTCAACAGAGGAGGAGATAAAATGTATCAGACACAGCAGCTCTTCTGTCCAAACAAAGTGACATCTCATGACTTTCCTGTAGCTTTCATGGAAGTATTTTGAAAGTCTGGGAAAATGAGAGGGAAATGTAAGGTTCTATGAAGAGTTGTGGAAGAAGAGAGTGAAGATGCTGGAAGGGTGGCTCTGGGTATAGAGATTGCACTGTTCCACCCCAAAATCTTCCCCTGTGGCCAGTTCTCAGGTCAGTGCATTGCAGTTCTCAAGATAGGAACCTATTCCCTCCTTTAATATTCCCACTAGGTTTCTACTTTTCAGCTTCCCAGTATGTGTACTAATGAACCGAACAAGAAGGAATTAGTGATGCATGGTGCTCGTTTAATTGGCTGAAACTGAGTGATGTGCACTCTCTGAATCACGTTAATTCTTGGGACTAATCTACACATTGGCAGCTTGTCATAAGCGATGGGTTGCAAATGCTGAATCACAACTTTTCAGGGTTGGTAGTAGTAAAATGGCAATGTGTTAAATGCGCTCTTAGACTGGAGAGGAACTTTTGTGTAAGTATAATGCAGTCATGGGAAGATAATGGATTAAATGGCCTTCTTTAAGATATTGGCTTTGTGTGTCTTGTGTATTCAAAAAGTAGCCCTTCTAATGTGTCTCTTCAGGCACAAACAAAATGGGTGAGGGTCAGTGATGAGTTACTGTGTTAGGATGAGAGGATGTTAGCAACCTCTTCTATGCATCCAGATAGCAGCCTGTTCTGGAGTTTCCTTGTGGAATTCACAAGGCTTCATGGGTAAACTTCCCGCTGCAGTTAGGACAGTTTTCCCAGGAGACCACACAGGGATTTGGAAGCAGAAGAGCTGAGTTATTATCTGATCTTTCCCATTTACCATTTGGGAGATATTGGGAAAGCCACTGAAATTTGTCTCTAAAACTGTGGATCATAATACTTTGTGTTTCACTCAGAGAGCTTCTAAGGACTGGACAAAATGGTTTGGTTTGGTGGCTTGAGAATATTTCATATACTGCAAAGCTACGCACAGATATCGTTGTTGTGACTATAATATCTCTTCTTGGTCTGTAAGAAACTACCTTTCCTCATCCTCCCTTCTTTTCTATCAGCCATAGTGAATACCTTTTGATTCTTAGCATATTTATACCACGAATATGTGAAAGTCCCAGTGTCCTTTTGTCCCTCTGTTGGGGACCCAGACTGGATTCTTATCTGGGCACATTGTTATCCAGGCATCCTTCAGATGTTTTGAAATGGGTCTGGTAAGAACCAAAGCTGTGTTTTCAATTAATTTTCTAAGTACACAATTTGCTCAAAGTACATTTAAAAAAAAAATTCTACAATAAAATATGGCTTGCTGCTGATCGACTGCCAGAAATTTGAGATCTCTCTGGGTTTCACTAATATCAAAGGCTTCTGTTTAATATGACTCTGTATTAAAGCGGCCCTTACTATCAACTTAGCAAAACCTCTTGTTTAAGCTCAAGTTTTGTGTAGTTTTTATTAATCCAACGTGCATCTGTTAAAAATAACTCCAGATAATGCAACATTTGATTAAATGGCCCGTCTTAATACGGCCATTAGCTGGAGGGATTTTTTTTCCATTTACGCATTCCAATCTGAGCCTGATAAGATGGCACTAACATTTAGCCTGAGGTGTGGAATGTTAATAGTGGAATCTTGGACAGTTTGTTTATTTTTTATTTATTTCGCGAATGTGCCGTTCACAGTAACGTGCCAGACGAGGGTCCTGGAAAGCAGAAGTGCTCTGTTTAGCCTCAGAGCCCCAAGAAGCCGGCAGATTAGCCCTTACCCCAAGGGCAGCACCAGCCTAGTAGGAAAAGGCAGAGGAGTAACCTTAAGCCGGAGCTGAAGTATATTTCTGTTCTGTCAAAAGTGGCTTTTCAGGGAGATGTGAGTAACATGTCATGTGAATTTTTATCCACCGCCCTTTCTCTTGGGCTATGGGGAAAGAAGTTTAGGAGATGCTCTGGTCCCCGTGAGCACCTTGAACCTAGGCTGTCCTGGTGGCATTGGTTTTCCTTTGCTGAGAGGCCCTGCAGCTCTTGTGGTTCAGGACCAGCTGGTACCTGGCACAGAGCAGGCATCCAGTCCCTTTTCCTTGAGCCATTACGCTAACCAGCATCCGGGGAACACAGAGGCCCCAAATGTTCCCCGAGTACACGCTTCTTGGGCACCTCCTGCATGGAAGGCACCATGTTAAAGCCTGGGGATAAAGCAGTGAACAAGACAGACTCAGTCCCTGCTTTCATGGACCTTGCATTCTAGCTAGTACGTAGCCACTAGTCAAGGATGCTGTCTGTCTGTCTGTTGGTTTTATGATTTGATCTCTACTCTTAATTGAGTTTCAGCTCCCGGAATTGAGTTTATGCCCTATTGACCACCATTTGGCTTTTACAATTGTTCTTATAAGAGTATTTTTCTGCTTATATGTTAGTTTTAATTCCTTGAAGATAGGCATTTGGGTTCCATTTAATTTAATGCTTATTTACCAACTGCCTATCATGTTAAAGACTGCATTTTTCACTATTCTTCCTGCCTTTCCCAGAATGATTAGGCATAAAATGTTCCCCTCCTTTAAGCCTAGCCCACCCAGGGACATGAGGGAAGGTGTGGCAGGTTGTACACTACACGATGGTGCAACATCTAGAAGGACAGTGCGCACATCACGGCGACGGTAGGTTAGTACGTTTATAATGATGATCTCTAGGCAGATGACAGTACCCAGTTCGAACAAAATCATTGTATGTTACACATATTAAGAAAATTTCTCTGCAGATCAAATGAGTCTTGTCAGAGACACCTGTTTTAACTTCACATGAAGACATTTTATAAGACAGTGGGCCTGTTGTTGCTTTCCTGGTCGTGTCAGGCACCAGGACAATTCCTCTAGTTAACTAGGGCAGCAAAGGACAAGAGACTAGGGTTGGAGTGGATTTCAGTTCTAACTCTGCAAGTCAACCAGCTGTGTAGCTTCGAGCACATCCCGTAACCATTTTGAGCTTCAATTTCCTCATCAGTAAAATGGGGATTATCTCCATACCTCATGGAGTTACTAAGATCAAATAAAGTAATTCTGGGAATATGCCTCGTTCCATGTGCTTGGACTCAATACATGTTATTTCAGTCTGGTAGCTGGGATGGGGAGAGGGGTAGGGAAGGGAAGAGGGACACGAACCTGCCGAGAGACGTTATAAAAGGCAGATTTTACCTCTGTGTCCTCTGGGTGACTGTGTGGTGAGGCCAGGGAACCATCTTGTCCCAGGAAGGATGGCCACCGAAGACCTGAAGCTCCCTTCATTTTTAGCAGCCCAGAGAAAGGCATTCAATTGTCCTTATTTCCGTCCTGGGGTTTGCAATCTACATTTGCAAGAAAATGAGGGTATCATTTTTCCTAGTGTCCAGGCACCTAGGCTGATTCATTACAGCATTAGAAGTGGTTAATGGCAATTGAGGTAGCAGCAGTTTGGAGCGGCAAACAGGACCTTGCCAGGGACCCTGGGTAACTCTCAGGTGTTATTACAACCTGACTGGCTTTCTGTTGCCCTCACTGGCTTTTCCATCAAGTTATCTGTCAGTCGTCTGCTTTCATTTCCTGGGCAGAGATTCGGAGGTCAGCCGGATACCCCTTCGTGTAGCCGCAGAGGGGTTGCTGCATTGATTCTTATATTTGGTTCTGATTACAGATTGAAATTAGATTGCTTCCTCTCCTGGCGTGGGTTATGATAGCACTCTGTAGTTGAAGGAAATTTATTTACTGTGCATTGTGTTTCTTGAAAAGCCCGGTAATTTGTTTCTGTCCTCTACTCCAAGAAAGTAGGTCAAGCACTGGCCAGCACGCAGGGGTAATGAGGTGTCGGTGAGAAAAACACCACCCAGAGAAAAGGATCTTTATTAGACCCTTCCAGTGGTGATGGTGGCGGTATGGCCGTGCTCGAGGTGATGGGTCTGTATTTCCTTATGGCTTGACTGGGGTTGGTTAATTCCCTCTTGTGGGGCCTCTCCATCCCAGATGGTGGACTGTGTCTACATTTGGCAGCCCACGTTCACCTGATGGAATAACACTTCCAAAGTGTGCCTGCAACCAAGAAGATGGAGGGAGCTTATTAGCCCTCTATTGTGGGCCATGTGTAGATTTGTATGTTCATTTTCAAGTTGTCTTCAAGCTCCTCCAGGAAGGATGAGTGGACGGAGCAATAGGCTTTATCTGTATTTGTAAGGAGCTTCCTGAGGCTCCAAGGCCAGAATTCTGTGACTGAAGCTTGTCGCGAAAAATAAAGAAAGAATAGGAGGTGTTCAGAGCGAAGAGAAGAAGGATGGTTCCCAACCTTGCTCAGTTCGTGGCACCCTTTGTGTCTCAGGAACTTTTTCACGATGTCTCTAGGTGTGCATACACACACACACACACACACACACACACACACAGAATTCTGTTTATTAAGTAGTTAGATGGATCCAAATAAGTTAATAAGTATTTATGTCCTAACAACTTGGTGACCGTTTGGGAAAAATACACATAAATCAAAAGAAAATATTTTATATTTATTTTTAAATAACCACAGTCACTACCAATGGGATGTGTGTACCTGTTGGGCACTGCAGAACTCAAATCTCGAAATCGGGTTGGACGCTGCCACCCTCTCCTTTTCCACACTGATTTTCATGCAACTTTTTATCAAGCAACTGCTGAAAGTTTCACAGAGATAGGACATGATCAAAAGAATGTAGCGTGATTTAATGTTGAAACCGAGGACCACCTTGAGCTGGTAGTTTGCAAGGTATTTGACGGCTGTGGAGTATTGCTTTGCTTTTCTCAAAATTTTAAAATATTTAAAAATTAAAGTAAACTTAAACCTAAATTAATTTAAATTCATTTTTATGTGAGTACCCCACACTGCCCCTCTGAGTTTGCTGCAGTGCCCCGGCGTGCACACAGTTTGAGAGCCTGGGCCCTGGGCGCGAGATGCTCTCAGATAACTCACAACTGTGAGGGAGGGACCAAGGGCTTGTCCAGCTGGCTGTCCTTATAAGCACTTCTGACCTTACCTCTGACCCACTGCTGAGGGAGGATGCTGGAACCCTACCTTGCATGCAGCACATTGTGATTTTATGATGCTAGAGGGTGAAGTGAGCGCAGGCTGCTCATCACAATAATCCTGCACAGAGTTCCTCCTTGGCAGGCTGCTCTCACAGATACTGTGGGGCTTTCTTCTAACAGTAGAGCTTTGCCCTCAAGGAGAATGCAATCTTGTTGAAACTCTCGCAGGCTTAAGGTAACGTCGAGATTCTAGTCCAAATGCTTACAATTCAAATTTGACATTTTATGGGATGATGTTTCCCTTTCCTTGGCACAAACTGGAGGAATTAAATTGAATTAAATAATTATTAGATTTAATAATTAAAAGCTTTTTCAGTCTCCACTTGGATCTTACTGAAGTGGCACCATTTTCAAACGGGCAAGAACACATCGGAAATATGGAAAAAGACTCCTGTGCAAATTGTTAATAGAATCCCTAAATGCAAGTTCTCTATTCTGAGGGCTTAGGCCCTAAGTGGGGTTGATTCAAGTGGAAAAAGGCCACTTTGTATCCAGTGGAATGAAATCCTGTTTCCAGATTTACGTTTCTGACGATTTTGGTAAATCTTCCTGTTACAATTCGGCTGCCCGTGACTGGACATCTTCCTCTGGAGGCCTGGGGCCTGAACACATTCTGTCAAGTTTATTATCCAAGGAAGAGACTCCTTTCAGTCCCAAATGGGTGTGCGGTAGCAGGTGGGAATTGCCACTGACGAGTTGGGAGACCCTAAATCTCTTTTCATCAGATCTGAATGTTGGTGGCAATATAGAAATGCACTGAAGTGTTGCTAACAAAGCTGCCCTCCCTGCCTGGCATTCAGAGGGGGGAAAGAGGGTATTTTGCACCATGACAACAGGTGACCTCTATTTGGAATTGTCAACAAACATTAATAGGCTTTCTAAAACACATATGCTGTAAGTAAGAGACTGGCTGCCTGAAGGGAGGGCCCGGTATTCAGCAGCACTGAGGCAGTTCGTACAGGATGTCAGCAGACGTGGTTAATTGGTAATGATTAGGGCTGTCTGAAAGCCGATTCCCTGAGTTTGGTGAACACATAATTGTTGTATGTAACCCAGAGCGGCTTTGCTCTTTCATCTCTATGAAGAGATCAGAAAAGAGAGATTTACAGCTTAGGTTGCCCCAAGCCACACATAGCAGGCTTAATTTTCCTTTCCAAGGGAATTTGAAGACGGCTGTTGTGACTAGTTCTCTGTGGCTCATATGGCATGTTGAGGTCACCTGCAAGTTTTTGTTAAATGATTGAGTGACTGAAATTAATTATTCTGTCAGAGCTGTAATGGAGGTAAGATGGAAGACGCTGATAAAGAGAAAAGCTAAAGCGATCCTTATAAATGCACTTATGTCTCTTTCTATTTAAATAAAGCAGACAGAATACGTATATCCTGGATGGTGTTGGGTGTCACCTCCCCATTTGCCTCTATAGCCCTAAGCTGTTTTCTTTCAAAATCCAACGCTTTGAAATGAGTGGCCATTTATTCAACTCCAACTGTAGGATATTTGACCCCTTACTCACTTCATTCCTTCTAATCTTTCCCCAAACACCTCAGCCCCTGATAAGAAGCTGATTCCAGTCACTGCCTTAGATTAAATCGAATGAATTCAGGGAGTTGCGTCTGAGCGAATGGCTAAGTGACTTGGGGAATGTGGCTGGTGAGTTGAGTAGGTGAAAGGCAGGTGTTTGCTTCTAAATGTCAGATTTCTGAGGCGTGGAAACCACCCTGTAAGGACATTTAGGAAGGCAGTGAAAGCAGCTGTTTAGTGACAGACTGCCTGAAATTTGGGTTCTTAAATGCCACGAAGGGAATCCAGTGGCCAGTTAAGGAGATGCCAAAATGACTCTCTTGATTACCTTGCAAAGGGCAAGAGAATTATTTAAAAGTGATTTTTCAACTTACTTCCAAGTCACTGGCAACAAAGGCTAAAAAGAGCCATTTCCCATGTGGGTTCTGAGAAGCACGTAGGTAGCAGGACCTCTTCCCGAGGTGGCACTAGGTTCAAAACGAGCAAGAAACGCTGGAAGTGTAGAAAAGGACTTACAAGCAAATTGGCTAAGGTATCAGAATTATGAACCTGTGCCCTGAAAGTGTGTCCTCTCATGTTATGTGCCCTTTGGTGAAAACACTATGGATCAAGGCTGCCTAGTCCTTTGCACAAGTAGGAAAAGCCCACAGCAATGAGATGGGTTGATTCCCTTGCCAAAGCCATCACCAATAGCCATAGTAATAGGACTGGGAAATAGCCAGCAGTCACTTGGTTCACTGATGTTTTTGGATTCTGGTGTGCCCTTTTCAAATCATCTGGGGTGCTTGTTAAATATTCAGATTCTAGGGAACCACCCCCAGAGAGTCTGTCTCCCTAGGTATGCCACAGAGCTTGGGGATCTTCACTTTTTTTCTTTTAACAAGTTCTGAGGTGATGTTGCAGGTTGTCCCCAACTTTCACTTCCCTTGTTTAACAAATCAGTAGACCAGGGGCCAAGAGAAGAGACTGCAACTGCTCCATTTGGTAAGAACAGCCCTCTGAAAGGGTCGTGACTAGTCTACGGCAGATTGTAGGTGGAACTCCTTGGGTTTGAGTAATTTTTTTTAGGTAGCATAAAGCCTTTTTTAAAAAAGTGAAATATAGTTGATTTGCAGCGTTGTATTAGTTTTAGGTGTATAGCACAGTGATTCGGTTTTATATATATATATATATTCTTTTTCAAATTCTTTTCCCTTGTAGGTTATTACAAGGTACTGAGTATAGTTCCTTGCTCTATACAGTAGGTCCTTGTTGTTTATTTTATATACAGTAGTCTGTATATGTTAATCCTAAACTCCTAATTTATTCCTCCCCCGACCTTTCCCCTTTGGTAACCATAAGTTTGTTTTCTATGTCTGTGAGTCTGTTTCTCTTTTATAAATAAGTTCACTTGTATCTCTTTTTTAAGATGTGCATATAAGTGATATCATATGATATTTGTCTTTCTCTGTCTGACTTCACTTAGTACGATAATCTCCAGGTCCATCCATGTCACTGAAAATGACATTATTTCATTCTTTTTAATGGCTGAGTAATATTCCTGTGTGTGTGTGTGTGTGTGTGTGTGTGTGTGAACACACACACACACCACATCTTCTTTATCCATTCATCTGTTGATGCACACTTAGATGGCTTCCATGTCTCAGCTATTGTAAATAGTGCTGCTGTGTATGTATCTTTCTGAATTATGGTTTTCTCTGGATATATGCCCAGGAGTTGGATCATTGGGTCATATGGTAACTCTGTTTTTAGTTTTTTCAAGGAACCTCCATACCATTGTTCTCCATAGTGCCTGCACCAATTTACATTCCCACCAACAGTGTAGGAGGGTTCCTTTTTCTCCATACCCTCTCCAGCACTTATTATTTGTAGGCTTTTTGATGATGGCCATTCTGGTGAGGTGGTACATTGCTAATTATTAGAGAAATGCAAATCAAAACTACAGTGGGATTTGAGTAATTTTTCTTATCTTAAGACAAGTCATGGCTATTTCAACGCCAGTCAACTTAAGGTATCCCAGCTATTGAAGGCATGGCCTCCTGAGTATCTTAGAAAATGAAATAATAGAAATAGGTGGAGTCTGGAAAATTGCTGTTTCTTGATGATGGTTAATATTTCGTTGGTTGGACATAATTGAAGCAACAAAGAAATAGCCATGAAAACTGTCATAAATTAAGACATTCCATTATGGAGGGCAATTTTAAATATTTCTTTCCCGGCAATTTCTAAAAGGAAGAAGACTAACTTGGAACACTTTATACTCATGCCTGCTAGGAGATGAGAAATGGTGTCCCCTCTCTAATTTATGAACCTGTGGTTTAGTTCGGTAGAGCTCAAGCTTACAGTGCTCCAACACCATGTTTTGTGGGGTTAAATGTAAGGCCTTAAAATGTATGTGTATGTCCTCTCACTTCATGAATGCTATGATACTTAGTGCTTTACAGTCTATCTGAAGGCAAATTGATGACTTTATAAAATCTTTTTTTAAAGTACCCTTCTCCTCTTTTTAAATATGTATGGCTTCTCTGTGTGCCCTATAAAATGTTTTGGAAAGTGGTCATCACCAGACTAGGGCTAGGTTGCATAAATATTTAGCTATAGATAGGAGCGTGTTTCTTGAAGTTGCACATGTGTCAGCGTTTCCTTCGCTGTTCCTCCAGAGCCAGGCCTATTAGCAGTGCGATGGAAGATAAAGAGGGAGCCAAGATAGAAATGCAGACTTGCCATTGCCAGGGATAACACTGCATTAAATTGTCGCTGTTTTGGTTCTGTTCTTAACAAAGTTAAACAAGTCTTTGATTGGAGCCTGTTTTCAGTTGTCATTTTAAATAATAATTAGACCCCCTGCTCCAATCAGTTTCTTTTAAGGTGGTTTTAAAAGTTCATGACTGGGAAGATACTTTTTATAGAGGAGAGGCACTTAGTAGGCCAAGATTTGGTTGGTTTCATGTGGCCAAGGATTATCCCAGAAATTCAACTGGGGATTTTTTTTGGCCCTTTCAGGATATCAAAGTTTGATTTGTTGTTATTTTTAATCCTAAATATTACTGTTTATGTATCTTCTCTGAGAGGAGGGAGGGCTAAGATGAATGTACCATATTTTTTATGTACTTCTAGTAGCTGTGCAACCTTCAGTGGCAGGGAATAGAGCATATGACTGTGAAACGTACATAGAGAAAGGGGAGAATTTGTAATCTTTGAACAACAACAACAAAAATGTATTGATATCTACAATTTGCTGGGCTCTGAGGCTTCGAAACTGAATAAAATGTGACCCTAGGGAGTGACAGGTCTAAGCAGGCAATTACAGTGAAATGTGATACAATACATGTATAAGAGGAGTCCCAAAGAAGGAGGAGCTAATATCTCTCTGGGGCTTTCAAGAGAAGCGGTGACTTATAAATGAGGAGAAAGAATCTATGAATTCATTGTTTAGCTTGAGAGCTCTAATTTGCATCAATCCATACTTGATATTTTAGTGGTGACCAAATGAGGATGGTCTTTCAGGCAATGGGTGGAGCCTGTTCAAAAGTACAGAGACTTGAGAGGACATGGCATGTCAGAAAATTGTAGGTAGGCAGCATAGCTTGAGCATCATTTACAAGGAGGGTGAGGTTACCACTGAATAGGATTATGAGATTGACTTTCACAAAGGCTCATACGTCCTGGCATCATCATGCTTCTTCAAGAGTTTTGGTAATACTTAAGGGAGAGATAGAGATCCCAAAAGGTGCAAGTTCTCATGTTAAGTCTATGAGTCTAGTTCCCTAGCTTATGAGGCAGTTGAAAAACATTAGGCTTAAACGCTCTCATTGGAGGTGAGCTAGCTACCAGGTCAGTCTGCCCAAACAGGTCAACAACGGGTCACACACCTGGATGAGAAGTCTAATATGTGCTTCATCATCCAGATAATTTGATTCCAGGTCCCAAATCAGTGTTCTATGAAAAAGGAGATCCTTAGCAAAAGGTTTTGTGAAATGTTTGGTTAAATAAAGTTACGCAGGCTTCCTTTCTGTTGGGCTTCCTAAGCCTTTAATGTGCTGAAGTATGATACGAATCTCCAAGAGGATGATAGAATATGGCTTCATTTCCTAAAACTTTGTGAAAAAGCCTTTTGTGAAACTAGTGTTCCCTAGAATACTCTTTGGGCAAAGCCACTCTTAAGATTCATTTAAACAGACCTCCTAATTGCACATCGAATGGAATTTCCTTCATCAAAAGTTATGCCTGAAAGAGGGGGTGAAAACCACTCCCCTCAGCAAACATAAAATGTGCCCTCTACTAATCAAGGGTTGCATTCCTCCCATTCTAATAGGACAGTTTTGCAGAGACACAGCCCTGGGCTCTGGTGGGCAGCGTGGGGGCTGTTGGGAAGGTTCCAGCAAAATGCAACTATTCCTGACCTTGTACCATTTAAAGTCACAGAGCTATTAAAGCAGCGACCAGGGCATTCAGAAGACCTGTGACTAGGCATAATGTGCCTTTTGAGGGTGACTGTTCATTTGTCCATCTAATTAGCACTCAGCACCTTTGGCCGCCCCACACATCTTTTAAAAAAATCTCAAGCATGTGGGGCTTCGGTGCTTGGATGGCAGGGCTCAGATGAAAATCAAGGCCTGGCCTTGTATTTACGGAGGTTTCTTCTTTCCACTACATCTTACCTATTTCTTCAGCCCTGTTCTCAGTAATGACTGCCACAAAGAACCCCATAAATTTAGCATTTGCAGCTATAAGTTTGTCATTCTTTTCTTGAAATAAGATTAGGGCACTATTGTAAAACAGCAGAAGGCTGAATGTGAGAGCAGCCAGCATATTGTTGACTGATTCATCTGGGGCATTTAGTTCTTCAAAATGGAAAAACAAAACAGGGTCTAAAAAGCAAACACAGTAAATTAAAAGAATGTTATTCTATGCGTAGAACAGCTGTTTTAATACTTGCCCAGTAGGGTCATGTGACTGAACCACTTCTTTTAGGATAAAATATGTCTTCCTTTAAGGTTATTATTAAAGACACATGGAGACATTTACTTTGTCTTCTTGTCAGCATTGTGCCACATTGAAAAAAAAAGCGAAAAACATTTGAATTTGGTTTAGATTCATTATTTGCATGAAAATGATAGTTAATTGTGTCCATGTGATATTAGTGTTTGGCTAAGGTGACCTTGCCATTGTTAGACCAAGGTGGGCCGTGAGTTAACGAAAATTGTACTGGTGGTAGCTGTTTTCTTTTAAGTAACTGTATAGTTCTGTCTGCTTTGCCAACTAGAAAGATGAATTAACGGGAAGTGAAAGATTTAGAGTCTACAAGAGGTAGGATATAGCTATCCATTGCAGGGAGAAAGCGCCACATTGGGCTCTCTTTGCATGTTGGGTGATCATTTCTTCGGCAAACATTGAATGCCTGCTCTGTGTTAGGATCCTGACTGTTCATTACATGATCAGAAAGTCTAAGAGGGAAGAGACCCTGCAGTACTGTAGCTGAAACCTCTATTAGCTTTAAAATCTGAACCAGAAATCTTCTAGCCCACCCGAGGCTTGTCCCAAAGCTGCTAAGTGGCAGGACAAGAGTCCAAATCTTCTGCCCCTTCTCCAACTTTCTCCATGTGCTACCTCCTTACTTTGCTTTGCCTGGTACCCATCATGAGTATGTTTTCTCTAGAGACTAGTTAGAGCAGAGGAGGATGCTGGGCCAGATGCCCCTCCTGTCCCACTGAATGTGTCCTGGTCGTTGAGGAGTCTCCCAGTCAGCCTCTTCCTCTCTCTGAACTCTAAAGGCCAAGATCAATTCCAGTTCATCTTAGAACATGTAATTCTGTTTTGAATTACATGCACATGGTTGTATTATATCAGATATGTAATAAATATCTGTTGAAAGTGTGAATAATAGAACGAATAAATGACCTTGTCCTATTCCAACTCAGGGCAGGGTCCATTATGCCCCCTCTGTGACATGTGATTATCCAGCTGCATCTTACATTGTCTCCTAGTGATGCAGCCCTGGCTGATTTATAGTGCACCCCATCTCTCTATGGGCAGTGCTGCCCACAGAATGGTACTTCCTCTTCTTAATCCTCAGTCCACTCTGATGTCTCTGGCTCTGTCTCCAAATGCCACACAGACTAGATCCTTATTCCTCTTTCACATGGTCCTTCAGATATTGCAAGACACCTGGTATATGCTTCTCATCTCCAAATTTAATCCCCTAAGTTATTCCTCATATGACACAATTCCCTGACGTATCTGTATCTTAGATGCTTTCATATCAACATAGTTAATTTATCCAGTGTTTTTTTGTATGTTTGTTTTGTTTGCTTATTATTTGTAAGTTTGGGGCTAGAACCAAACATAGCATTACAGGAAGGAATGACCAGAGCAGAATAGGGCCAGAACATTGCCTTCCTTCTTTTGTACTTCTACTTAGACTATTTTTATAATTAAAGATTGACTCTTTGTTATTTTATTTTCAGCAGTCATACCACTGATTTGATTCATATGAGCTACTGGACATCTAAACCCGTGGTTTCCAGCTGGGGGTGATTTTGTCTCCCTGGGGATAGTTGGCAATGACTGGAGACCTTATTGATTTTCCTTCCTTGGGTCGGGAGTGATAATAGCATCTAGTGGGTAGAAGCCAGGGATGCTGGTAAGATCCTACAATGCACAGGACAGCCTCCCACAGTAAAGAATTATTTGGTTTAAAATGTCAGTAATGCTGCTATTGAGAAACTCTGGTCTAGACTACCTAGTCCTTCTCTGTGGCCCTTCATGGAACAGGTCTTGATCCTCTACGACATGAGATCTCTCAGATCTCTGAACCTGACTCAGTAAGACCTCTTCTCTCCAGGTGAAGCCTTCCCAGCCCTGTTGTCAACCATTTCTAAGACTTCCAGTTTCTTAACCTGCTGGCCACCCACCACCACGCAGTTAGAGTACTGCTCCCAGAGCTGAACAATGCTTTGGTTGGCATCAGAAACCTAGGACAGAGCTCAAACTTTACTGTGGATAGAAGTCATATGGGAACTCAGTTAAAGTCAGGCTCTGATTCATGAGATCTGGGGTAGGGCTGAGACTCTGCCATTCTACCAAGCTCCCAGGCAATGCTGATGTAGAAGGCCGGTGGAGCAAGATGCTTAGCAAGTTTCCTATTGGCTTTATTTGGTTACAGGCTTCTTCTGGTCCCTTGGAGCAGAGTACAGGTACTTGTGGCTGGGAAACTTTGGCTATTACGCCCAGCTCTGGCCACATGGCAGAACAGAGCTAACCAAGCACTGTGATGCTACAATGCAAAGGAAGACTAATGGCCTGCTAATTGCCGAGCAGTGCTTATAACTTAGATGTCCTTGCTGTGCCATGTTCCAGGCTCAGGAGAAGCAACAAGAAAGCAATAACCCTTTTCTTAATTGAGAGCTGGAGGTGGGAGTGAGGGGAGAGCTGCCCCCAGTCACAGATTTGGAGGAATGTAATATCCCATTGTGATTTGGTTTCTCCAGATTATGTATATGTTTATAAATTATCCTAGAAGTTCCTTTTCCTCATTCCCTTTATTGTAGGGTATATTTCTTTAAAGTGACAGGTTTAATTTTTTTCCCCACTCTGTGTAGATTTCATGGATGATGTAGCTTACTAAATCAAACCGATTTCCACCATTGTATCAAGGCTCTTTAATCAGTTCTTTGAATTAATGCAATCAAACGGTTGAATTCTTGCATTCATTTCTATATTTACAGCTCTGTTGTGCTTTTTTTTATTGAACTGGAAGAGGAATATCTTCATTCACTGCCAAAATAAAATAAATCTAGGCAGGTTATCTAGTAAACTGACTGGGGTGTAGCGTGTACAGTGTGTGTGTGTGTGTGTGTTTGCTTGTGTGTGTGCATAAAATACAGAAGTCATCGGCATAGTTCTAATATTAACTTTTGTATTGGGACTTCATATTCAAGAAGCCAGCATTGTATCAAGTTCTGTGATAGTGGTCCTGTTTTACCAGATCATTAACCCACGGGTTCTCAAACAGAGAAGAGAGCGTTTGGAGGTTATGGTGCCCTTGTGTTTTCATATGTGTTCTAGGTTAAGAGCGTAGAATCTGGAGTCAGATTGCTCAGAGAAAATCCCGGTTCCTCCCAGCTCTGGCTGTGTGACTTCATGCGTGTTACTTAACCTTTCTGTACTTCCTTTACTTTAAACTAGGGATAATATTAGTGTCTGTCTTATGGAACAGTTGTGAGGATTAGAACCACAGGCAGTGGTATGCGCGACAGGCAAAGGGCAAGTATTCGCTTTCTGGAGACTGTTAATAATATCACCCTAAACTTAAGGCAGCTAAACATGTCGTTTTCTGCCAAACCAGAAATGCTATCTTTTGGTATATTCTCTCAAAGATAACAGTAAAGGGCAATAAGGATATGAGAAAATGATTAGAGGGCAATCACAAAATGGAAGAAATTCTATTCTTTAATTATGGCTATTTGGGAAACTAACTCCACTCTTGAGTTTGATTCTATGAACCCAGGAAACATAGAACCCAGGGTTCTGCTGAGATAGAGTTTGCCTATCAATCCTACCCCTACTTATTTTCTCATGTACTTTGAAATACCTTGAGTCCATAGGTATAACACTATGGTACACTAGTCAATTAAAGATACTTTGTGAAGATATGTGGAGTAAGACCCTGCTTTTCAGAATATAATGTGCCTGCATGTGAAATGTGTATGTGTTTCACGGAACCAGTGACAGATACATTAGGCAGTGATTATTCTCATTACTAAACAATTCATAGTAGGGTTTCTTACAATAGCAAATGCCTTCCATTTCTACTCCTTTGCCAGTTTGTTAGATGGTTCATAAACACAAAAGGTCCAGATCTTAAAATTCTGATGGCATTCCTTGATCTTGGTGGGTGACTTTTTGTTACTCACACAAGAGAGGATGAGTTGGGATGATCAGATGGGTATAGAGGCACATGGAAAGAGCAGAGTGTTTTAAAATCTTATTTCCTGAGTTTGGGCGGAAGCAACAGCCTTATTACTAATCATCTTTGTCATAAAAGTTATACCTGATATTGTATAGTGCTCTACATGTAAATCACTCTCACATGTATGTTTTTCATTTATTCCTCACAAGATAAAAGTGTGAGGTATCTCTTAGTGACCCCACTTTATTATTGAAAAAACAGAGACAGAGAGGTCAAATGACTTGTCAAAGGTCATATGACTTGCAGGTGCCAGAGCTAGGCCTCAAACCAAGTTCTTCTCCCTCCAGATCCATTGGCCAACTTGGGTATATCTCAATGCATGATAGCCACTTACCATAATTGTCGTATGTGTTCTTCGAATGGGACTTAGCACCTGCTACCTTGTTTCCATATCTAATCCCTGTCTCTTATTTGTTGGATGTGTTTCTCATGATGTGCAAGGATCCTAGATGGACCTTGTATCAAATACCTTTTCAGGGCAGCAGCCTCTTAGTTCTTGGAAATCAGCTGCTAATCCACATAAAGCTGGTGGGTTTATTCTCATTGAGAGCTTCGGAACTGCTGAATCAATTAGCTTCTGAGCGACTAACCCCCCGCCCAACCTCCCCTCAAAAAATAGTGCCTTGAAACAACAAATATATAGTTATTTCCCAACTGTGCAAATGGGCAATTTGGGCTGGACTCAGTTGGCTAGTCCTCTGGATCCAGAGTGGTCTCAGTTCGCCTTGGGTCGTCTCCTTCCCAGGTCTCAGCTGGGGCCCCTGGGATGGCTTGCATGACTGGGCCTCCTTTCATGTTATCTTTCAGGAGACTAGTCCCAGACTTGTTGGCATGGTGGTTAACAGAATTCCATGAGCAGCAGAAGAGCGCGATCCCCAGTGCAGAGCACGTTTCAGGTCTTTGCTTATATCTTATTTGCTAGCATCTTACTTGTCAAAGCAAGTCCCATGGCCAAGCCCAGAGTCAGTAGAAGGAACTTCTCAGTGACACGGATGCAGGGATGCTTGAACAGATTGCAGGTCATTACTGCGACAGTCTACCGTGTTGCCATATCAAGTTTTTCTTTACTTCCAAATTTTTGAGTAGAGTTCTAATGCCCTGAAAAACCGGGAGGTTCTTTCTCTTCACTGAGGTGTTTCCTTATTGTTACTCCCTCAAGATTCTGCCAACTCGGTAAACTTGACCCTTTACAAAACCCTGGCTTCTTTCAGTGATGCTGCCCTGCTTTCCTCCCCTGGGACAGCTTGGCATTAATGAATTGAAAGGTTGTTCTTAGTCAGAACTTTTCTGACTTTTTAATGGTGTGCCTGTAACTTCTTCTTGTCAGCTTTCCTTTTAGAAATGCATACGTTTATTTTGAATCCAGATGCTGGAGTTTTCTGTTTGGGAAAGAATTTTAATGAAGCTTTATCAGGTGTTAACTAAAATGAAGAGGAGTCTTTTGTGCCCAGAGAAAGTGATCTGGCAGTCAGGAGCTCCTTTAGAAAGAGGACTGCAGAATGAAGGAATGCTAAACCCTTCTTTCATGATTTTTCTCTTTTTGAAACATGTTACCTTGCCTGAGAGTTTGTGTCGAGTTTAGCTCATGGAAGGGGAACATAATGATGTGTGATCTGGAGGAAGGAGCGGACAGTGGATGATAATTCCCAAGCAGATGAAAGAGAATATTTCACACTGCTGAGACACATGTGACTTCTTTGGATGCAAATAACAGAAGGGATGATGATAGTTATAGCCGTTTTCCGCTTCGGGGAGAAATCACCAACTTAGCAACGCTAAATGGCAAGACCTATGTGGCCGAGTTCTTTCCCTGACTAATTGGAAACACATCTCTGTATTTTCTTGTCGTTGAGAAAGAACGACTGTTTGGTAAATGGTATTCAGTAGTATACTTTTTTTTTTTGCGGTACGCGGGCCTCTCACTGCCGTGGCCTCTCCCGTTGCGGAGCACAGGCTCCAGACGCGCAGGCTCAGCAGCCATGGCTCACAGGCCCAGCCGCTCCGCGGCATGTGGGATCCTCCCAGACCGGGGCACAAACCCGCGTCCCCTGCATCGGCAGGCGGACTCTCAACCACTGCGCCAGCAGGGAAGCCCCAGTAGTATACTTTTATAAAAGCCCAGGTGCTGGGCTCTTGGTCAGAAGGGAATGAAAATGCTTTCTGATATCAGAGAGCCTGGGTATTTTTTGTAGTGACAGTAGGACATTGGAAAGTGACTGGTAGGTTTGGAGTCGCAAACTGGTAGAATCTCACCAGCTCGGCCCTTAGGAGTTTATCAACTTGAACAAACCCTTTCCCCTCTGACCTCAGTTTCTTTACTTGCAAAATAAGAAGAACGGGGCAAATGATCCCAAAGTTTTCATCTCATTTCTGTCAGAAAATCCTGTAATTTAGAAAAATAGACACTTTTTGGTTATAAGTTTGGCTCAGAGAAGACAGTGTGAAATACTCACTGGATTTATGGCTGGAGACACTTTATAAAACAAAGCAAAATAAATCCTGGCTCTGGTACAGATTATTCCACCATCTGTCCATGGACCCATCCACATCCTGTCCACCCATGCATCCATATTCCTGTCCACCCATCCATCCATGTACCCGTCTCCTTGTCTCCACCACTCTTGTTTTCTGCATTTGTTCCAGACATTAGTGTTAAAATTTCTTTGTGCTTACCTTGTTTGAGCTTTCGAGCCCCTGTGCGGAAATCAGACATAATTTTCAAATAGACATTTAACAGATGAGGAAAGTTAGGCCATAAAAGTTATGTCACATATCTGATGTCATTCAGTTGGAATGGAAAAACACTAGGACTAATCCCAAACTCTAGACCCAGGGCTCTTTCTCTATTATGCACTATCCCTTTTGTGTACCTTCAAAACTATCCTAGAAAACCCAGAACCTGGCATTTGTTTCCTAAGATTGGGGTAGCCTAAGGCCATTTCTAGGACTTAATTGTTCATGAAAAAAAGAAAGAGTTCCTTCCATTCCAGAAAAATCTTACTTGTGCTGCCGTGCTTCAAGGTGAATCAGTATGATAGATGTTTTTAAGCAGTCTTTGGTTAGAGGAGTATTGAACATTGCGGGGGATCCAGAAAAATTGGGAAAGACCCTATCTTCTGCAGTTTGCTGGCAGAGTCTAACATGCTTTAGGTGCCCATGAAAGTGATGTATTGACAAATGAGGGTCCCACGTAATAGGTGATAGTTTCCATAGGACTTGAGGAAAGGGAGACAGGCCCATAGCAACCCTGACATCCTTGAACTTCCAGTTGACCTTAGCACCCAAGAGAAGGCTTAAACCAGAGAAGAAAAGCCACCTCCTCCTGGGAGCTTTCCCCGGAAAGCTGTGATGTCCCTCCGTCTGGGTTTTGGAAAGGAGTTGTTGAAGCTAGAAGAGCATACTTCTTACAAATCTTGGGATGAGAAGGCAGGCCAGTGGGAGTGCTTCTCTTGTGTCTTTTCAGATAAAGATATATCCTGGGTTTTGAGGTTGATTCAATTCTTTAAACAAATCCCATCATCCACCCCAGGCAGTTTTGTTTGATCCCAAGTTCAGTAACGTGATGTAAAGTACCCCAGACTTTAATGGCTTAAAATGAAAGAGAATCATGTTTTCCTGTCTGAAACTGGAAATCCAAAGAGTTGCTCAGTAAGAATGTTCTGGCTTTTACCTTGTAGCTCAGCTACAGGAAATTGGGAAATTTGGGTCAGATGCTTCATGCACATTCCAAGTTGATAAAGGGTGGGAAAGTTTGAGGAATTGTCTGAATCATAATGCTACTGGGAAGGTTAGAAAATACGGGATTATTTCTCCTAAAATTACTTTTGGGAAGCGGCGGGGGCGGGGGGGGGGGCGTCAGTGGAGGAGAAATTGTCAGTATGCTCTAGATGGCTTAGTGTGTGTGCTTTATTTTAATGATTCCAGTAGGTGTGAGTTGCACAAGTACAGAGATACTGGTCCTCATTGTCACAAAGTAATTCTGTGTGGAAGTTGAATGATGGTAGGATATCCAGGTCTTTGCTACTTAAAATGGGGTCCATAGACCAGCAGCATCAGTATCACCGGGGAGTTTGTTAGAAGTGTGGAATCGTAGGGGCCCCAATTATAGACCTATTGAATCAGAATCCACATTTTAATAAGACCTCCAGGTATCTCATATGCACCTTACATTTTGAGAAGCCCTGGCTTCCCAAGTTCATTGGGATGATGCAAGGCACAGATGCTTCCCATATTCTAGTTGATTGACAGACATTTCTGGATCAGTTTCTTGATTTTATTGATTATAGCCTAGAAGAAAGTCATGTTAATCTCTAGGAACTGGACCCAGCGGTGGGATACCCCAGCCTGCCCCTTAAGCCTCACCTGCCAGCTACCACCCATTCCAGCTGCCCTGACTTTCTCACTGTTCCATGACTTCACAGCTCTGTGCATTTGCATGTGCTCTTCCCACTGCCCTGAATGCTTTTCTCCTCTTTTCTCACTTAATCAAACTCACCTTTTGCAATCTTGTTTACATGTCATCTTTGCTGGGAAAAACTCTGCATTTTCCCCAGGTGTGATTGGAGACCCTATATTCTGTGTATTGACTCCCCTGTTAAATTACAATAAAATAGGAACGTGTAAATGTCCATGTGCCTTTCTTGACCATGAGCTCCTGAGGATCTTCAGGTCCTTGTTATCGCCCCTATGTCCTCAGCGCCTGATACAGAGCAGGCATTCAATCCATACTTGTTTTATAACTAAATGAAAATATGGGTGGTCTGGCGGGGAATGCCCTCTTGGGTATTCTGGGAATTTCTCATTCCTCCAGGGAGACACTTGGACTGGTTTTCTGTTTTGTTTTGTTTTGTTTTATAACGTGTTTGACTCCCTAAGCCTCCTGGATCAACACTGAGCAGAATTGTCAAGTGGGCCAAGACCATTCTAGGGTCTCTCTGTGCCTGCTTTCTCCTCTCATACCCAGCACCTTTATGATGCCCCCAATTGCCCTAGACTGTCATTTATTCCCTGGACAACCCCCCAGGTCACCAATTTCCACCCCTCCCAAGTCAGAACCTCCTTGTCTCCTTAAACGGCAAGCTACCATTTCTGGAGGGCTTATTACTATGTACCAAATGCTCTGCACAAAGTGCTCTACCTACATGACCACATTTAGTCCCCACCACACTTCTGGAAACATAGGTTCCATCATTTCCATTTTATATTGAGGGAACCACGGCTCACAGCAGTCAAATAATTTGCTCAAACCAAGGGGGTCAGGCAGAGCTGGGATTCAAACTCAAGCCTGTCTGACTTACTGATCGGGGCTTTGAAACACTGTTCTGTGCCACAACAGGGGTACATGAATCAGCCAGAGTAACCCATGAAGGTGCTAACCTACCAGTGGATGTAACTGATCAAAGCACCTGCACTGAATGGTGCACTGTTTTAGATACACTTCGCCAGGTGGAAGAGAATAATTACAAGTGAGCACAGTAGATTCCTCTACCTGGACGATTTTAACTTTCTCAAGCTCAGACCAGTCTTTAGGGCACTTTGTTTCTGAGATTGAGGGCCACTGCCACCAGACTCGGCTAGCTAGGGGATGGGGCTGCCATTTTGCGTTAACTTTGTCCTCTGAATTGAGAACTGTGCCCTACTTTTATTAGTTGCTCTATTAATTTTTGGTTGGGGGAAGGGGTGATCACTTAAAAAACAATGCCAAGAATGTATGTTACTCCCTCCCAGGGACATGCAAGTTGTTTCTTGTTTAGGAGAAGCTCTCTTTCTCCCTCCCCCCCGCAACTTCCTCTGTTATTTCACCTTCCCCATCTTCTTCCTTCCCTCCGTGAGATACACTAACTGGTGTCCACACTCCAGCGAGGAGGCCACTTCCCCGTAGTGTGTCATACACTTCTGCTCTCACCAAGAAGCAGTTGTGTTTACTCCCCAACTTGTTTATGCCAGTTTTTCTTGTGCAGTATTTGTAAACATAATTTAACTAAATATTATGTAAATCAGTGAACAGTGGGTACAGGACAAAAGCAGCTGCTGTTTTTATGAACACCAACTTAAGGGCTTTAGGAAGAGTTCATAAAAGGAATGTGACTCTGTTAAAAAAAAAAAGCTAAATTATATGAGGGTGGACCAGAGAGCTAAGAAAAAAAATCCTAAAGAAGTCTGTGCTCAGTTTGCTTTTCTGCACTCCATTTTAAAGAAACCCAAACTGGAAATTGTGGGTGGCATTTTATAAATATTTTGGATCGAGAGAGACGAAGTGGGACTCTAATCAGATGGCAGCCAGGGTGGGGAATAGGGACCTCAGTCCTAGAGCCCAATGGGACTTGATTCTGCCCTGAATGAGCCTGGGAACAGATTCTCCACTGGATGCTTCAGAAGGGAACTGGCCCAGCCAACACCTTGATTTTGACCTTGGGAGACTAGTCTTAGAGAAGCCAGCTGAGCCCACTGAACTTTTGCCCTACAGAATTATGAGATAATAAATTTGTGTAATTTTTAAGCCACCAAGTCCGTAGTGATTTGTTAAGGCAGCAATAGAATGTGAACACAGCACCCATCCTCTCTGCATATATTGAGATCACTGTTCCCATTTTTGACCCAGACCTTCATTACACACATCTCAGCCTGGCATTCTGGGTGCTCTACACTGGTGTTGCCTCAGCTTTCCTTTCAAAACTCACCTCCCAGACAAACCCTCAGCCCCAGTCATGTTCTTGGCCTCATAATTGCCTGTGCAAGTCCAACTCATCTTTCAAGGGCCGTCTCAAGAGAGAGGCAGGTCACTTCCTTCTGTGACCACCACAGCCTTCGGAGGACCTTCTGTCCGTGTTGTTTATTTGGCCTTTGTCCTGTCTGATAGTGAGGGCTCTTCCCTCTGTTTTCCCCTTTTCTCTTCAAATTGATGGCAAACCTTTTAAAGGCAGGAAGCGTGTGCATTTTGTTTCCTCCTTGTGTCCAGCACAAGGGTGAATACATTCTGCATGATCCATGTGCTTCCTTTAGAGATGGGATTTTATCTGAGAGAGCCACGTTCTCTGTGTGGATCTTCACAGAACTCTTTTGTGGATGCCAATTAATTTCTGGGGCCCCTGCCTCTGGGTGATAACTCCTTTAATATCAAGACAATGATTTGATCTCTTCTTAAAGTGTCTTGTAAGTGACTTCTTTAAATGACCTTGGTTTCCTAGCAGTTTGGGTTCCAAAGACAGCTCTCTCCCTGGACACGGAGCCTAGCCCCTTGGGTTTGTGACTGTTTCCAGTGCTGACGTGTAATCTCTAATGCTTTGTGAGCTTGACTTGGGTCTCATCTGAGCGAGAGCACCCCTGCAGCGCCAGCACAAGAGGACACCACCCAGAGAGAGTTGGCGGGATTTTGGGGTGGGAAGCAGTAGCCAGGGAGTATGTCGAAAGCATTTGATTTTCTTCCACTGTAGCTATCTATGCTTCAGTCCTTGCTAATGGGATAATTTGATCGATGAATGCGCTGGGAAAAGGCAAGAGATGCATAAAAAGTGTGAAAGCTCACAGCTACAAATGAGTGGGCAGATTTACCACTTTCTCCCTAGAATCAAATCTGTCTGCCATCCGCACTGGGTATGAGACAGGCAGATCCAAGCTTTGGCTTAATTACACGTAATTTGGGTGACAGCTGAAATGCAAACCTAAACATTCAATCAGTTAAAGATACACAAAATTAAGCATTTCACACAGTGTCCAACCCCTTCAATCTTTATTAATACTTTAATTATGTTAATTATACCATGGTTTCAAGCCCTGCTAATACAATAAGCAGGGGGTGGAGGTGGGGGAAGAGGCAGGCCTCCTCTGAGCAGTACAGCTAAGTAAGGAGCACATTCGAATTAAAAGTATGAATGGAATGCAAAGTAGCAAAGAATCATAAATACATTATTCAGCAGTTTACCCACCCTGTTCACACTCACTTCTTGCGTAGTGACTGGCAGTGTTTCTGGAGGATGGGCCCAAGTCTGACTCATTCTGAGTGCAATGTACATAATAAGTGCTCAGTAAACATCTGTGAATTAATCTGGAATGAAAGATGGTGCGATTGTATCCATAGAGATAGAAGGAAGTGAGCAGATTTGGGGAGTATATTTTGAAGGTGGCAGAGACCAAAATTATTGCTGACGATTGTTTGTGGGGTAGGGGGAGTGGTGGAGGGTAGGGGTGGGAGGAGGAGAGGTAGGAACAGAAGATGACCAGGGATGCAGAAGTTCACCTTTGCTTCATCTAAGTCACTTCAGTTCTCTGGCTCATTTTTCCCCCGCTGCCTGTGATAAATGAGTAAGAGGAGATTGGACCTTAATGGTTTTCAAATTCTCTTCTCTTAGATTTCTCAGAAGTATTATCTATCAGGGACTGCATTGTGTATGTGCGTTAGGGGGTAGGGGAATGTAGGGGAACAACTCTGCTTTTATTTATGTATTTTATGGATTGAATGTCTACTATTTTTCTTTCTAAGAGTTGCTAAAAAATCGTATGAAAACTCCCAGCTGTGATGGCCTTTTCAAGCTCCAGCCCACCCACTCAGAAAGCAGTCTCCTCTGCTCCACCCATGTTGGGGTCTTCATCACTGATCCAACTCTCCACCTGTTCTTCCCTTCATCCTGGGTATGTGGGTCCCCCTGGCTCATCTGCTTTTCTAGCCCCCAGGTGATTTTATGTCTCATCTCTCCTGTCTTTGCTCATCTTGGACAACCTGCCTAAAAACTCCTTCCTCCTTCCCTGAACCTATCACCATCACAGGTCACTAAGCCAAGGTCAGAGCTGCTTTCTCTGGGAAGCCCTCCCAGACTGCACTCATCAATGGTACTTTCTCCTTTTGATGAATTTCTATGGCTCTCAGTGTCTGATCCACATTCCCTCCCCTTCATTTTTGTTCATATGTGTATGTCTTATCTTCCTGACTAGATTATCAGTTTCTCAAGTTAGGAATCATTCAGTCCTCTTTTGTGGTTTTTCTTCTACTTTGCCTCAGACTAGACACACAGACAACTACTCAATAAGTCCTGCTTACTTCACACATCGAAAAAGTATCCGCAGGGGGTTAACCACGTAAAATCAAGTGATCTTCTAGCCAGAGAGAATTCACTTGCCCAAACTACAACAATCAGTAACTGTACGCTGGGTTTTTGACTTCATAGTTTGCTGAGCTGAAACAAAATGTCATTTGAGTGGCTTGTACAAGATAGTTTTTTAGGCTTTAGTAGGCTGACATATACAGAATTATCCATTATGGGGAGTGTTCTGTGAACATCACCAGAAAAAACCTTGGCGATAGGTAAATCTGAAATAGAAATGCGGTGCTTACTTCAGAGAGCAGTTTCTGAGTTTTGTTCTCGATGACCGTTGGTTCTGTGACTAGCCCTTTGACCCAAGTAGCCTTCGCTAAGCTCAGTATCTTCAGAGCTACACAGATTGTTCTCATACTCTCTGATGATTGAGCATAGAATTGGCATTGGACCTCTCCATGGAGGTAGTGGTGGCCAACCCAAGTTGCTCTCTTATCACTCCTTAACCATGAATTCCACAGGTTACCAGTGTGAGGGCTAATGTTAAAAAAGGCACCGCCTCCCTAGCATCTTCGTCCAGAAGCAGACAAAGAAGGCTCTTACTATCACAGGGCCTCATGGATTATCAAAAGAAAATGTGACCCAAGTCCATTCATCAATAAATATTATTATTATTTCAAGCCAAACTTGGTGTTTGTCGGAGTGGAGAATACAGAAGTAACATGGTTCCATTTCTGCCCTACGCACTTTTCATTGGGTATGGTGCAGAATTTATAAACACAAGCAACTTTAGAATAATATAAAAAATGACCAAGTGCTAACTGTTGTTCCCAAAGACTATGGGAATTCAGAAAGGGGAGAGATCACTAGAGAAAATTAGAAAGGTTTAAGCTGTTGAGTCCAACTTTTTCACCCTCAAAGATGCTTTTTACTACAGCTCCCACTCCTGGGCCTCGATGTTTTGGGGGTAGAGTACACTGCCAAAGTACACTGACTAAGCAGTAATTCATCGACCCGCCACTGAAAATATGAGTGTTGTCAATTAGCCCTTCTGGCACAAAGAAAGAGATAAGCAGAGGTCCACACTGAACTAATGATCATTTCAGCCAAAATGCAGAGAAGCTTCATGTTTTCATTAGCCTTTGTATATTCACAAGTGAATATGTGATTTGTTGGATATTTTTGGAGACTGAAATTTGCTCTGAGAAAACCTGTTTACTACATTCTGGGGACCACTAAGAATCTGTAACCCACATCGGGGATCCTGCACCAAGAAATGTGCTCATAACCGTGGTGGAAGTAGCGAAATAGTAAAAGATCCCGATCAATGTAGGTGGAAGTGACACAGGCCTTGCAATCACTAGGACTTGGTCGAGCAACGGCGGGGGGCGGGGGAAGGTGCAACACAGCAATGTCCATAAATTCAGCCCTTCAGTCCACCATTGCTGACTATTCTAGGGTCAGCCATCTGACCTTCTTCTTTTTCTGTGAGCTCATGCTTTCGTGGATGTACCAAGGAGGATCATCATTTTCTGAGTTGTGCTGTCTTTGCACCCCAAAAATATACCCTAAACTTAGCATATGTGATCATCAGCAATACTCAAGAATTTCTCATCCTTTTAATACTATCTTTAGTTACAACCACAGCCTTTAAAAACAAAATAGGTGTTGATGTCATTGGCTAATTTGAAGACCCGCTTTGCTTTGGCACCTATACCACCATTCATTACCTAAGATACATCCTTCTGTCTGTGGTTATCCAGATATACTAGGAGATCATGGTGTGCACCTTGACCACATTGGGTTGTGAATGGAAGATTCTGCCTTTGTGATTTCACTCAAGACCTTGGTTGTATGTTTAATAAAATTGGACCATGTATCACTTGAGAAGGATAAGTAATTATCTCCTTTAGCTGCTGTCTCCTCAAATTCAAACACATGACATCAGGATTTCTTCTCAATGGCAAAGTTACAGACTCTGTAGTTAATTAAATATCTTTTCTAATCAAATTAGCTTTCATTTTCTAAGTAGAGCTTTTTAACCTGAAAGTGGCTTTGAGACATTGTTTCTTTCAGCCATCACCTATGAAAGGAAAGATAATGTCCCTTCAAAAAGCTCCTCCAACAGTGAATAATTATTCTTTGTTTGACTGCAAATGCACATTCCTGAAATAATATATGCGTAAAGTTTCATAAATTATTTCAAGATGTATTAAAGAGCGTTGGAAATAGTTCTTCTCCCTACAGGAGGCTGCCAAGAATAAGTTTTGTCCTTTAAAATTTGAAACAAATTATTATTCACTGGGGGAACTTCATTGGAGCTTCCCCCAGCTCCAGCTGACAGGGACAATTTGAAATAACCTGTTAATGATAATGCTTTTACAATTTAGAGATACTCTAAGTGGAGCAATTTTTAAAAATTAAAACCGTAGCTGGGGCGGGGGGGATTGCCTTTGGAGGTCATGCGAAGTTAGGGGCACTACGTACACATTTACCTGGATCAGGGCCTGGATTCCAGCTGCCCGGGTTATGTGTTACATCATGGCCCTGTGGAGGTGAGGGGGACAGGTATGGCTCTGGTGGAATTTCACCTAAGTGCTTCCAGGCGCAATTCTCCTGGGACTTTAAGCTTGGCCATAAAGTGTAGCATAATATAGCATAAAGGCTACCGTACTAGAAGTAAGGAAAATGGAGTTCCAGTCCCAGAAGTCACATAGCATTAAAAGAAAAAAAACAAAAATTCCTCATCTGTACAATGAGGAGGTTGGTTTAAATAATCTCTTATCCCTTCTAACATTAACGTCTGGTGTTTTTACTGTAAGGTATCCCTTGAACCAAATATTTATGGAGTACCTGTTTTACGCAAGCCATTTACTCCATATGACTTCTATCAACCAAGTACCATTGCTATCAACTTGGGATATCATTTCTTTTTTTTTATTTAATTTTTTATTTTATATTGGAGTATAGTTGATTTACAGTGTTGCATTAGTTTTAGGTGTACAGCAAAGTGGTTCAGTTATACATATACGTATATCCACTCTTTTTCAGATTCTTTTCCCATGTAGGTCATTACAGAATATTGAGTAGAGTTCCCTGTGCAGTAGGTCCTTATTGATGATCTATTTTATATATAATAGCATGTATATGATTGGGATTAGCATGTAAATAATGTTTCTTTATTAGCTCATTTTTTGTTTCACCTGGTAAGCAACGCTTAAACATCTGAAGAATTGTTGAGTAGGGTGGTTGAGGCATGGGGCAAACCTCATTTCCCCCGTGAACTGAAATCCTTTTGAGTAACACAAGAAAAAAAAAGGCAAAGGAAAGTAATACTTACTTTGGGTGCTCACGATGTGCCAGGAGCTGTACTTGGTGATTCTGTAGCTTTGATTTTCTGCCGTTGAAGTCGAGTGCAGTGCTGGGAACACCAGAGCTCTCCGTGAATACTGCCTGGATTAAACAGACCCACCTGCTGCATAACTAATGGGGCCAGAGGTGAGAAAGAAAATCAGTGTCCTTGCAGCTCTTCTTACAACCGGCCCACTTTTCTTCTTTCAGAAACCTAATTCTAAAATATCAACACACAGCCAGTTAAAGTGGTAAATTAGAAGCATTTGGGTGAGAAATGGTGTGTGTAAGGTGATGGTTCGGGGACGTCAGCCAAGATGCAACGACATGGGCTTGAGCTGTTTCTCGTATCAGTCTGTTATTTTAGGCCTTTGCTTGAGCAGGGACCAGAGAGTAAAGGAGACACTGTTTTTGATTTAAACAGTGGGCTGAGCACGTGAGGGTTTGGCTTTTCTTGGCTTCTAGGAAGTGGCAAGGTTTGTGTTGAGGGATGGAAGAAGATGCACCTGCAAAGTGCCTGCTGCCATTCCCAAGCCCCCGGCGGGGATTGCTAACTCATCATGGTGCTCTTTCTACCTGAGCTCAAATAGCGGCAGCATCCTTTCAGCAGAGCTCTCTAGATGGCCGTTATCAAATGATAGGTGCTGGCACAGGGGATGAAATCTGTTTGTCAAAATGCGGGCGAAGTAGTAGATTCTTTTAAAAAATGTGTGTGTCTGTCACATTCGGGGGTAATTAAAAGCATTTTTTAAGTGCGTGAAAGGACATTATAAAAGTATAGAGTGGTAATCGTTCTTCTTCTACCTCAGAAGTTAGCCACATCCCAATTCTACTTGAGGACTTTTTTCTTGGGAAAAGGGAAATTAGGAGGTTTTGTGAATTCATCACATTATAAATTGCTTGGTTTAAAATGGGTGTAAGTGAGAGTAGGTGATAAAATACAGTGTATCCACAGCAATCAGGGGCAGCAGAGTAGATGTACATATCACAATGCAACGAATCTTAGAAACATAAGACTTCTGTGACAAAAGCAAGATAACCCATAACAATATGACCTACATAAATTAAAAATACATGAGCATGAAACAGCAAGATATATATATTTTTAACATCTTTATTGGAGTATAATTGCTTTACAAAGGTGTGTTAGTTTCTGCTTTATAACAAAGTGAATCAGCTACACATATACATATATCCCCATATCTCCTCCGTCTTGCGTCTCCCTCCCACCCTCCCTATCCCACCGCTCTAGGTGGTCACAAAGCACTGAGCCGATCTCGCTGTGCTATGCGACTGCTTCTCACTAGCTATCTGTTTTACATGTGGTAGTGTATATATGTCCATGCCACTCTCTCACGTCCTCCCAGCTTACCCTTCCCCCTCCCCGAGTCCTCAAGTCCATTTTCTACATCGGTGTCTTCATTGAAGTCCTGCCACTAGGTCCTTCAGAACCTTTTCCATTTTTTTCAGGTGCCATATATCTGTGTTAGCATGCGGTATTTATTTTTCTCTTTCTGACTTACTTCACTCTGTATGACAGTCTCCAGGTCATTCCACGTCACTACAAATAACTCAGCTTTGTTTCTTTTTATGGCTGAGTAATATTCCATTGTATATACGTGCCACATCTTCTTTATCCGTTCATCTGTCGATGGACACTTAGGTTGCTTCCATGTCCTGGCTACTGTAAATAGAGCTGCAGTGAACATTGTGGTCGATGACTCTTTTAGAAGTATGGTTTTCTCAGGATATATGCCCAGTAGTGGGGTTGCTGGGTCATATGGTAGTTCTATTTTTAGTTTTCTAAGGAACCTCCATACTGTTCTCTATATTGGCTGTATCAATTTACATTCCCAGCAACAGTGCAAGAGGGTTCCCTTTTCTTCACGCTCTCTTCAGCACTTATTGTTTCTAGATTTTTTGATGATGGCCATTCTGACCAATGTGAGGTGATACCACATTGTAGTTTTGATCTGCATTTCTCTAATGATTTGTGATGTTGAGCATCTTTTCCTGCGTTTGTTGGCAATCTGTATATCTTCTTTGGAGAAATGTCTATTTAGGTCTTCTGCCCATTTTTGGATTGGGGTGTTTGTCTTTTGGTATTGAACTGCATGAGCTGCTAATATATTTTGGAGATTAATCTTTTGTCAGTTGCTTCATTTGCAAATATTTTCTTCCATTCTGAGGGTTGTCTTTTCGTCTTGTTTATGGTTTCCTTTGCTGTGCAAAAGCTTCTAAGTTTCATTAGGTCCCATTTGTTTATTTTTGTTTTTATTTCCACTTCTCTAGGAGGTGGGTCAAAAAGGATCTTGCTGTGATTTATGTCATAGAGCGCTCTGCCTATGTTTTCCTCTAAGAGTTTGATAGTGTCTGGCCTTACATTTAGGTCATTAATCCATCCTGAGTTTATGTTTGTGTATGGTGTTAGGGCGTGTTCTAATTTCATGTTTTTACATGTAGCTGTCCAGTTTTCCCAGCACCACTTATTGAAGAGGCTGTCTTTTCTCCATTGTATATTCTTGCCTCCTTTATCAAAGATAAGGTGACCATATGTGCATGGGTTTATCTCTGGGGTTTCTATCCTGTTCCATTGATCTATCTTTCTGTTTTTGTGCCAGTACCATACTGTCTTGATTACTGTAGCTTTGTAGTATAGTCTGAAGTCAGGGAGCCTGATTCCTCCAGCTCCGTTTTTCTTTCTCAAGATTGCTTTGGCTATTCAGGGTCTTTTGTATTTCCATACAAATTGTGAAATGTTGTGTTCTAGTTCTGTGAAAAATGCCATTGGTAGTTTGATAGGGATTGCATTGAATCTGTTGATTGCTTTGAGTAGTATAGTCATTTTCACAATGTTGATTCTTCCAATCCAGGAACATGGTATATCTCTCCGTCTGTTTGTATTATCTTTAATTTCTTTCATCAGTGTCTTAATTTTTCTGCATACAGGTCTTTTCCCTCCTTAGGTAGGTTTATTCCTAGGTATTTTATTCTTTTTGTTGCAATGGTAAATGGAAGTGTTTCCTTCATTTCTCTTTCAGATTTTTCATCATTAGTGTATAGGAATGCAAGAGACTTCTGTGCATTAATTTTGTATCCTGCTGCTTTACCAGCTTCATTGATTAGCTCTAGTAGTTTTCTGGTACCATCTTTCCGATTCTTTTTGTATAGTATCATGTCATCTGCAAACAGTGATAGTTTTACTTCTTATTTTCTAATTTGGATTCCTGTTATTTCTTTTTCTTCTCTGATTGCTGTGGCTAAAACTTCCAAAACTATGATGAATAATAGTGGTGAGAGTCGGCAACCTTGTCTTGATCCTGATCTTGGAGGAAATGGTTTCAGTTTTTCACCACTGAGAACGATGTTGGCTGTGGGTTTGTCATATATGGCCTTTATTATGTAGAGGTAAGTTCCCTCTATGCCTACTTTCTGGAGGGTTTTTATCCTAAATGGGTGTTGAATTCTGTCAAAAGCTTTTTCTGCATCGATTGAGATGATCATATGGTTTTTCTCCTTCAGTTTGTTAATATGGTGTATCACATTGATTAATTTGCGTATATTGAAGGATCCTTGCATTCCTGGGAGAAACCTCACTTGATCATGGTGTAGGATCCTTTTAATGTGCTGTTGGATTCTGTTTGCTAGTATTTTGTTGAGGATTTTTGCATCTATGTTCATCAGTGATATTGGCCTGTAGTTTTCTTTCTTTGTGACATCTTTGTCTGGTTTTGGTATCAGGGTGATGGTGGCCTCGGAGAATGAGTTTGGGAGGGTTCCTCCCTCTGCTATATTTTGGAAGAGTTTGAGAAGGATAGGTGTTAGCTCTTCTCTAAATGTTTGCTGGAATTTGCCTGTGAAGCCCTCTGGTCCTGGACTTTTGTTTCTTGGGTGATTTTTAATCACAGTTTCAATTTCAGTGCTTGTGATTGGTCTGTTTATATTTTCTGTTTCTTCCTGGTTCAGTCTTGGATGGTTGTTCTCTTCTAAGAATTTGTCCTTTTCTTCCGGGTTGTCCATTTTTTTGGCATATACTTGCTTGTAGTAGTCTCTCATGATCCTTTGTATATCTGCGGTGTCAGTTGTTACTTCTCCTTTTTCATTTCTAATTTTGTTGATTTGGGTCTTCTCCCTTTCTTTCTTGATAAGTCTGGCTAATGGTTTATCAATTTTGTTTATTTTCTCAAAGAACCAGCTTTTCGTTTTATTGATTTTTGCTATTGTTTCCTTCATTTCTTTTTCATTTATTTCTGATCTGATCGTCATGATTTCTTTCCTTCTGCTAACATAGGGGTTTTTTTTTGTTCTTCTTTCTCTAATTGCTTTAAGTGTTAGGTTAGGTTGTTTATTTGAGATGTTTCTTGTTTCTTGAGGTAGGATTGTATTGCTATAAACTTCCCTCTTAGAACTGCTTTTGCAGCATCCCATAGGTTTTGGGTCATCGTGTTTTCATTGTCATTCGTTTCTAGGTATTTTTTTATTTCTTCTTTGATATCTTCAGTGATCTCTTGGTTATTTAGTAGCATGTTGTTTAGTCTCCATGTGTTTTTATTTTTTACAGATTTTTTCCTGTAATTGTTATCTAGTCTCTTAGTGTTGTGGTCGGAAAAGATACTTGGTACGATTTCAATTTTCTTAAATTTACCACGACTTGATTTGTGACCCAAGATATGATCTATCCAGGAGAATGTTCTGTGAGCACTTGAGAAGAAAGTGTATTCTGTTGTTTTTGGATGAAATGTCCTATACACGTCAATTAAGTCCATCTTGTTTAATGTGTCATTTAAAGCTTGTGTTTCCTCTACCATATGTAATATAGATAGCTAGTGGGAAGCAGCTGCATGGCACAGGAAGGTCAGCTCAGTGCTTTGCAGCCACCTAGAGGGGTGGGATAAGGAGGGTGGGAAGGAGTTGCAAGAGGGAGGGGATATGGGGATATACATATGCATATAGCTGATTCACTTTGTTGCACAGCATAAAACTAACACAACATTGTAAAGCAATTGTACTCCAATAAAGATGTTAAAAAAAAAGTGTAAGAGGAAAAAAATATTAAAGCTTGTGTTTCCTTATTCAATTTCATTTTGTATGATCTGTCCATTGGTGAAAGTGGGGTGTTAAAGTTCCCTACTATTATTGTGTTAATGTCGTTTTCCCTTTTTAGGGCTGTTAACATTTGCCTTATGTATTGAGGTGCTCCTGTGTTGGGTGCATAAATATTTACAATTCTTATATCTTCTTCTTGGATTGATCCCTTGATCATTATGTAGTGTACTTCTTTGTCTTTTATAATAGTCTTTATTTTAAAGTCTATTTGTCTGATATAAGAATTGCTACTCCAGCTTTCTTTTTTCTTTTTTTTTTTGGCTGTACGTGGGCCTCTCACTGCTGTGGCCTCTCCTGTTGCGGAGCACAGGCTCTGGACGCACAGGCTCAGCGCCTATGGCCCATGGGCCCAGCTGCTCCGCGGCATGTGGGATCTTCCCCAACCGGGGCAAGAACCCATGTCCCCTGCATCGGCAGGCGGACTCTTAACCACTGTGCCGCCAGGGAAGCCCTCCAGCTTTCTTCTGATGATCTCCATTTGCATGGAATATCTTTTTCCATGCCCTCACTTTCAGTCTGTATGTGTCCCTAGGTCTGAAGTGGGTCTCTTGTAGACAGCATATATATGGGTCTTGTTTTTGTATCCATTCAGCCAGTCTGTGTCTTTTGGTGGGAGCATTTAATCCATTTACATTTAAGATAATTATCGATATTTATATGTTCCTATTACCATTTTCTTAATTGTTTTGGGTTTGTTATTGTAGGTCTTTTCCTTCTCTGTGTTTCCTGCCTAGAGAAGTTCCTTTCATATTTGTTGTAAAGCTGGTTTGGTGGTGCTGAATTCTCTTGCCTTTTGCTTGTCTGTAAAGGTTTTAATTTCTTCATCGAATCTGAATGAGATCCTTGCTGGGTGAAGTAATCTTGGCTGTAGGTTTTTCCCTTTCATCACTTTAAATATGTCCTGCCACTCCCTTCTGGTTTGCAGAGTTTCTGTTGAAAGATCAGCTGCTAACCTTCTGGGAATTCCCTTGTATGTTATTTGTTGTTTTTCTCTTACTGCATTTACTATTTTTTCTTTGTATTTAATTTTTGATAGTTTGATTAATATGTGTCTTGGCGTGTTTCTCCTTGGATTTATCCTGTGTGGGATTCTCTGCACTTGCTGGATTTGATTATTTCCTCTCGCATATTAGGGATGTTTTCAACTATAATCTCTTCAAATATTTTCTGAGTCCCTTTTTTTTCTCTTCTTCTTCTTGGACCCCTATCATTCGAATGTTGGTGTGTTTAATGTTATCTCAGATATCTCTGAGTCTGTCCTCGATACTTTTCATTATTTTTTCTTTATTCTGCTCTGCGGTAGTTATTTCCACCCTTTTATCTTCCAGGTTACTTATCCGTTCTTCTGCCTCAGTTTTTCTGCAATTGATTCCTTGTAGAGAATTTTAAATTTCATTTATTGTGTTGTTCATCATTGTTTGTTTGCTCTTTAGTTCTTCTAGGTCCTTGTTAAATGTTTCTTGTATTTTCTCCATTCTATTTCCAAGATTTTGAATCATCTTTACCATCATTAGTCTGAATTCTTTTGCCTATTTCCTCTTCATTTGTTTGATCTGGTGGGTTTTTACCTTGCTCCTTCATCTGCTGTATATTTCTCTGTCTTCTCATTTTGCTTAACTTACTCTGTGTGGGGTCTGTTTTTCGCAGGCTGCACGTTTGTAGTTCGCATTGTTTTTGGTGTCTGTCCCCAGTGGGTAAGGTTGGTTTAGTGGCTTATGTAGGCTTCCTGGTGGAGGGGATTGGTACCTGTGTTCTGGTGCATGAGACTGGATCTTGTCTTTTTGGTGGGCAGGACCACATCCAGTGGTGTGTTTTGGGGTGTCTGTGACCTTATTATGATTTTAGGCAGCCTCTCTGCTAGTGGGTGGGGCTGTGTTCCTGTCTTGCTAGTTGTTTGGCATAGGGTGTCCAGCACTGTAGCTTGCTGTTTGTTGAGTGGAGCTGGGTCTTAGCGTTGAGATGGAGATCTCTGGGAGAGCTTTCACCGTTTGATATTACATGGAGCTGGGAGGTGTCTGGTGGACTGATGTCCTGAACTCAGCTCTTCCACCTCAGAGGCTCAGTCCTGACACCCGGCCAGAGCACCAAGGCCCTGTCAGCCACACGGCTCAGAAGAAAAGGGAGGAAAAAAAGAAAGGAAGGAAGGAAGGAAGGGAAAAAAAGGAAAGAAAGAAAGAAAAGAAAAGAAATGATATTACTAAAATAAAAGTTAAAATATATTGTTAAAAATAAAAAAATAAAGTAATTAAAAAATAAAATAAATGAAGAAAGAGAGCAACCAAACCAAAAAACAAATCCACCAATGATAAGAAGTGCTAAAAATTATACTTAAAAAAAAAAAAAAAAAAAAGGACAGACAGAACCTTAGGACAAATGGTAAAAGCAAAGCTATACAGGGAAAATCACACTTAGAAGCATACCACATACATCCCCAATTCCTGCAGGCATAGACTATAGATTGCCCTGGTGTTTCTGTAGCATCCAAAAAATATGATGTTTCTCCACACCTCAACAATAAAGGATTTTTACATATTAAAAAACAAATAAACAGAAAAAACATACACACTCACAAAAAGAGAAATAGGAAAAACATATATATATATAATAAAAAAAAGGGAAAGAGCAACGAAATCAATGAACAAATCTACCAATGATAATAAGCTCTAAATACTAAACTCAGATAAACATAAAACCAGAAACAAATTAGATGCAGAAAGCAAACCCCAAGTCTATAGTTGCTCCCAAAATCCACCTCCTCAGCTTTGGGATGGTTCGTTGTCTATTCAGGTTCCACAGATGCAGGGTACATCAAGTTGATTGTGGAGACTTAATCCGCTGCTCCTGTGGCTGCTGGGAGAGATTTCCCTTTCTCTTCTTTGTTCGCACAGCTCTTGGGGTTCAGCTTTGAATTTGGACCCGCCTCTGCGTGTAGGTCGCCTGAGGGTGTCTGTTCTTTGCCCAGACAGGACGGGGTTAAAGTAGCAGCTGATTAGGGGGCTCTGGCTCACTCAGGCTGGGCGGAGGAAGGGGTACGGAATGTGGGGCGAGCCTGCAGCGACAGAGGCCGGCATGTTGTTGCACCAGCCTGAGGCGCACCGTGTGTTCTCCCGGGGAAGTTGTCTGTGGATCACGGGACCGTGGCAGTGGTGGGCTGTGCAGGCTCCCTGGAGGGGAGGTGTGGATCGTGACCTGTGCTCGCACACAGGCTTCTTGGTGGCGGCAGCAGCAGCCTTAGTGTTTCATGCCCGTCTTTGGGGTCCGCGCTGATAACCGCGGCTCAAGCCCATCTGGAGGTCGTTTAGGTGGTGCTCTGAATCCCCTCTCCTCGTGCACCCCGAAACAACGGTCTCATGTCTCTTAGGCAGTTCCAGACTTTTTCCCGGACTCCCTCCTGGCTAGCTGTGGTACACTAGCCCTCTTCAGGCTGTGTTCGTGCAGCCAACCCCAGTCCTCTCTCTGGGATCTGACCTCCGAAGCCCGAGCCTCAGCTCCTAGCCCCAACCCGTCCCGGTGGGTGAGCAGACAATCCTCTCAGGCTGGTGAGTGCCGGTCGGCACTGATCCTCTGTGCGGGAATCTCTCCGCTTTGCCCTCTGCACCCCTGTTGCTGCGCTCTCCTCCGTGGCTCTGAAGCTTCCCGCCCCCCGCTACCTCTCGTCTCTGCCAGTGAAGGGGCTTCCTAGTCTGTGGAAACTTTCCCCCCTTCACAGCTCCCTCCCAGAGGTTCAGGTCCCATCCCTATTCTTTTGTCTCCTTTTTTTTTTTTCTTTTGCCCTACCCAGGTACGTGGGGAGTATCTTGCCTTTGGGGAAGTCTGAGGTCTTCTGCCAGCATTCAGTAGGTGTTGTGTAGGAGTTGTTCCACATGTAGATGTATTTTTGATGTATCTGTGGGGAGGAAGGTGATCTCTATGTCTTACTCCTCCGCCATCTTGAAGAGGACTACAGCAAGATTTTTTTAAGGAAAGACATAAGAAGTTTTGACTATGAGAGAAAAGATTGTTAAGTTTTGGTCTCTTAAAATGAAGAGACTTGTTAATCAAAAGACATCCTACAAAATGGGAATGACAAGTTACAAACTAGGAGAAGATATTCTCAGTATACGCATTTGATAATGGATCAGTAGTAAGAGTATATCAAGAACTCCTGGACTTCCCTAGTGGCTCAGTGGTTAACAATCCATCTGCCAATGCAGGGGACACAGGTTCAAGCCCCAGTCCCTGAAGAGCCCACATGCTGCGGAGCAACTAAACCTGTGCACCACAACTACTGAGCCTGCACTCTAGAGCCCGTAAGCCACAACTACGGAGCCCGTGTGCCACAACTACTGAAGCCTGCGCACCCAAAGCCCGTGTTCCATGACAAGAGAAGCCACCACAATGAGAAGCTTGCGCACTGCAACAAAGAATAGCCCCTGCTCGCCACGACTAAGGAAGGCCCACGTGCAGCAACGAAGACCCAAAGCAGCCAAAGATAAAAAAAGAAAAAAAAGAAAACCTCCTGTACATGAATAAAAAAGAACTACCAACAAGTCAATGGAAAAGTGAACAAAAGTTAGAGAAGTTTTTGCAGAGGACGAATATTTATGACAAATTAACATGGGAAGAGATATGCTTATTAATGATTAGGGAATTGTAAAGACAATCCAATAAGATTTTTCACATATGTGCCTGGAAAACATTTTTAAAGTTAACTGTTAGCATGTGGATCTGTGGGAACCCTTATATATTGCTGTTGGGATTACAAATTGGTACTGTGCTTTGGAAAATTATTTACCTAAAATTGACTATTAATATATTTCATGACCCAGAGATTCCACTGTGACCCATGTACAACAAGAAACATCTGAATAAAGTCCTTGGAATTATTATTTTTAATATCAGAACCCTGAAACTGTCCTATGTATTTTCAGTGGAACATTATACAGCAGTCAGAACAAATGAAGTGACCTGTAGTAACATGTAATAACATGGGTGTATCCTGAAACATAGTATAAAGTGAAAAAAGTGCATTTTTCAAGAATTCATATGATAAAAAGATCCACACAGAACACATTAAAGTCATTGCCTTTGAGGGAGCAAATGAGAATGGGAAATGATGATATAAAATAAATGTTTTAAAATGTAAATTTATTTATATGGGTATAAATACAGTTTATGTACAAAATGAATATATTAATATGTATGCTATTAGACTATATTTTTCTACCTTCCTCATGGCATAATTATGTGGCTCAGTTGAGATCTAGGAGCACCTTTGTGACATAATTGAAGACATTTCACAGAAAGTCCTCAAATTGCATCCCTTATACATAGAAACTGTACCTTTGAATTAACATTAACAATGAATTCTTGGAAGCCAAGGCCTTGTGTCTTCAGAGTGGCCTCTTGATTTGTTCTTAGACTAGACCTTCATCAGGCCTTCTCTAGTGACATGTATTACTTGGTGACAGAATAGAAGCTGGAGGGCACGGGGATGAGAGTGATAAGTTGTGGTGTGGGACAGATCCAGAGCTGCTTATAGATGGAGAGCATTGTAGTCAGGGAGGACAGGGCACAGCCCTGGGGACCCCAGAGAACCACGAGGACATTGACACTGTGAATGAAGGAGAAGAGGGAATCTTATTTTCCATTACCTTTTGTATTGCTTTACTATGAATCAATGAAAAATACACTGGGAAAGGGATATAGGTAGGAAGGGGATAAGGATAGAACAATGCGAGAATATGAAGAAGTAGTTTTCATGTTTCCAGTAAGCTCTCATGAGATTCACACCCTCACTAGGAACCTCGTCTGTTTTTACTTCCTATTTTAGAATGCAAACTGTGCATTCCCTCTCTTTTCTCACTTTCGTTACCTCTTTCTGTAGGTCATGTTATGTGATGTCCAGGTCTCTTAGGGGGTACTTTGGCTCTCCCACGATTGCTGTTTCCAAACACAAGAATTTCAGGTTTCTACCAGAGTCCACAAGCAACACCATCCAGGTGTAACGATTACAAGGAAGAGCCAAAGACATGGATTTGCTGCCATGTGTGTTAGCTTCCCTTCTCCCAGAGTCTCTCCCTGCGTACCCTGGAGTTTTTCATCCTGATGGGATCCAATCCAGGGACGTTCAGTGGCAATTGCTCCTGGAGTGGGTGTCTGGCAGGCACTGAGAATGCCTGTATTTGGAGTGGAGTTGGCTATTGTAATACTTAGTGAATGGAATTTCATTAGGTCCTTATCTGTGTGCAGTGAGGAAAAGAGGTCCTTTTACACAGTGCTTGTAATGGAGTGGAAAATTGCATTTCCCCCTCGCCCGAACAGTGCCATTAGTGGGGAGGCAGACTGTCTGCAGAGAGCGGGAAGCCACCTCGGGCAGTGAAGGGCTGACAGCCCAAATGATGGCAATGCCGAGAGACCCGGAAGATATTAAAATAAAAACAGGTTGTGTTGGTTTTTTTGTCCTGTAGCAGTTCTTCCTGCAACGCGGGGAGTGATTGGATTTGAAGCACTGAGAAAAACATGTTAAGTAAGAAATGGTTTAAATAAAGTTGTCTGAGGTTGAAACTCTCCCCCAGGCGTGGAGTGGAATGTAGTTAGCTGCCTACAACTGATAGATATCCAAGAGGCAGTATGTTCTTGAGCCAGGCAGGTACGCAGGGAACTTGAAAAGTGTAATGTACAATTGAGGTCTCCTCTTTGGTCATCCAGGTGGATTCCAGCCCCACTGGGGGGTGTGTGGACACTGGCATGGCCAGTCAGTGGATTCAAGTCCCCATTTTTATTTTCCCTGGGTTCTGAGAATTGAGGGTGAGAAGAGCTGTGAGGCATAGTGCTAAAAACAACAGGGAAATCCACTCAGCCCTGGGGAATACTTGTTCCTACACTGGGAGAGAGTTTCTTTCCCTCTTTCTTTTTTAAATTTTGATTGGAGTGTAGTTGATTTACAATGTTGTGTTAGTTTCAGGTGTACAGCAAAATGAATCAGTTAAACATATGCATATATCCTCTCTTTTTTAAGATTCCTTTCCCAAATAGGCCATTACAGAGTATTGAGTAGAGTTCCCTGCACTATACAGTAGGTTCTTACTAGTTTTCTGTTTTATATATAGTAGTGTGTAAATGTCAATCCCAATTTCCCAATTTATCCCTCCCCCCCTTATCTCCTGGTAACCATAAATCTGTTTTCTACATCTGTGACTCTACTTCTGTCTTACAAATAAGTTCATTTGTTTCTTTCTATGAGGATTGGTGTTAGACACAGTCCCAGGGAGCTGCCAGTGTGAGAGTGGACAGGAGCACAACCTGTGCCGGGACAAAGAGAAGACAGAGTCTATGCAGATCCTGGGCCCAGGTGAACCCCAAATACAAAGAGGCACATACCAGGAGCCTTGGGAGGAACTGGGAGTGTGAAAGCCCTTTGTGAACATCCCAGGGCACTGGGAAAGTAGGAGTAGAAAGAGACCCCTTAAAGTGGAATCAATAAACCATTAAGATATCTGATATTTGAACTGTACAAGACCTCCAGAATTATTGAGTCCAACTGCTTCTTAGAAGGATGAGGAACTTCTTTGTCATGAGGCATAAATATCAAAGCAGAGTCCCCCTCACGCCCCTCCCACCACCATATACTCTCTACATCCCTTCAAAGTCTTTTCTCTGTTTACTTGTCCACTCTTTACTCTGGCCCCATCCTCCTTCATTTCCTCTCTTGGGGAATTCTCTTGGGTATCTGTTGACCTTAGCCTCATGCTTTTGCCTATCAGACAATGAAGATTTGGGGGGATCAGCTGCCTGCCAGCCATTCTGTCCCCTTACATGTCTGTCCTCTGCTGTCCCTTATATGTATGTAAGTCAGAGTTTGGAGGACATGGCCTGTGCACGAGTAGGGCCACCTCAGCCTTACAGAGGTTGCTGAGCCCTGTCCTAGGACACTGTCATGTGTAAATTTCAAAAAAAAATTAAAAAAAAAAAGACTCACACAAATACTCTATGAACGCATTTATCATCATTTTAAATGACTACTATATTTAAGTCAGTTATGAGGGTACTAGTAATATGGTAGAGGTGAGTCCAGCAGCCTTTGTAGAGCTGGGTATTTATAGGCACTCAGGAGAAAAAAAAAAAAGAATGTTAAATGAGGAGTTTTAGGTTAGATACAAAACTAACCAATGCCCTATAAAGCAATACGATCCTAACCCTGGGGGACCTTTTTTTTTTTTTTTTAAACTGCATGAAAATCTACAATTTAACGTGTGATTTCACTGTGTCTGGGCTGTAATCAAGTAGGGAGCAGTAACACTAAACATCAGTATAATCTCCTGAGGAATTAAATAATCCTTGAGAGGACCTGTCAAACAGTGCCACGGCATGCCATGGAAAGGATGTTCTGTCCTTCCCCGTCCCCTGGGAAAACTTATTTCCAAGTTTTGGATACTTTTCTTAATAATCTAATCCTAGCATTTAAATCTGTACTTCTTTGAAATGCACCAGTATTTGGTGTACCTGGTACTGATAAGACTCTACCATGGAGTAAAGTCCCAACTAGTACGTTAAGTTTCCACCAATAAATTTAACTTTTAACACATGTATTGAGTTGTCTGTATGTGCTAGGCATCGTGCCAGACTTTCATGTACACTGGTGAATAAAACAAACAAGGCTGTGAGGTTCAAGATAAGTGAAATACGTGTGCTGACGGAAAAGAATTATAGAAAGCCCATCACATGCCTCTGCCTGGTGTCTGAGTCACAGGATGGGTGTGGATTCCTCAGGCCTTTGCCTAGATTTCTTCATATAAGCAAGAGCTGATTATGTTCTATCAAACTCTGTGAGAAGTAAATAGCAAAAAGGAATTTGGGGTGTCTGTGGGGATGTGACTTTGCTTACTGTGTGCCCCCTTGGATTTAGTCTATCCAATGAGTGAACTCAGTAAGTGTATCAGTAACGTTAAAAGACAAAATTAAAAAAAAAATGCGGGGCTTTCCTGGTGGCACAGTGGTTAAGAATCCACCTGCCAATGCAGGGGACACTGGGGTTAGAACCCTGGTCCGGGAAGATCCCACATGCCGCGGAGCAACTAAGCCCGTGCGCCACAACTACTGAGCTCACGAGCCACAACTACTGAAGCCCGTGCACCTAGAGCCTGTGCTCCACAGCAAGAGAAGCCACTGCAATGAGAGGCCCGCGCACCGCAACGAAGCGTAGCCCCCGCTCTCTGCAACTAGAGAAAGCCCGTGTGCAGCAATGAAGACCCAAGGCAGCCAAAAATAAATTAATTAATTTAAAAAAAAGAATGCATACTATATGAGTACATTAAAAAAATGCAACTGAGTATATTTTAAAGATTTTATTGGTTTCATTCAGTTGTTCAAGAATCAGGCAGTGTTGAAGCTAGCAGATAGAAAAGAGCTCTGAGGAGCTCTGCAAAATGCGAGACTTCTCTGGTCGTAAGGGAGCAGAAACAAGGAAGTTACGCTAGGAGAAAAACAAAAAGAGATTTATTATTGCAAGGTTACTCTCTTTTAGGAATGGCAGCGGACTATCGGGCAGATTACCTAACTAATGCTGATCAGGTGGTTCCTGATTGACATTTAGGATTACATTTCTGGGACAGCCGAAACTGATTAAGCTGTCTCACTTTGGTGACATGAGGCTTAGCATACATGACTCCATTTTGGGCCTGTTTTTTTTTTTGTGGTACGCAGGCCTCTCACTGTTGTGGCCTCTCCCGTTGCGGAGCACACGCTCTGGACGCGCAGGCTCAGCGGCCATGGCTCACGGGCCCAGCCGCTCCACGGCATGTGGGATCTTCCCGGACCGGGGCACGAACCCGTGTCCCCTGCATCGGCAGGCGGACTCTCAACCACTGCGCCACCAGGGAAGCCCCCTTTTTTTTTTTTTTTTCTGTTTTGTTTTTAACAGTAAAATATACTGAATCACTGGCCATGGATCTTTTAAATTTGCTTGTCTATCTGTTTATTTAAAGATATAGATAATAGTTCTAAATCTATCCCTACACAAGAGTCTTAGAATAAAGTATGTAGTTTCTCAGTGTTCTCCCTCCTTCCCCTCCTCCACCAGTGTGATTGACAGCTGGCTCCATTGACAGGGGCACACTGTACCAACTGGTATTTTCCTTTAGTAGGGGTCTTGCTTCCACTGCAGATCTTCAGACTTTGGAAGGCAGGGTAGGCAGTAGTTCATTTCCCAAGGCGCAGAAAGTTTTAAGGTGATTTTTGTTTCTCAAGAAGCTCTTGGCCAAATTACAAAGCTATCCTTGTAATCAACTGAATTTCTCCTTTGAGATTGTCGCCAAGGAGGAGTGGTTAAATTAGAGTGCCAGCCAAGGAATCCCTGGGCATATCTTCCACTCTTCTAGGAAGACATAATAATAGCTCTTTGAGAAAGGGAGAGTGGTTGGCTTTACAGTCTATCAGCATATACAGTATTTCAGTTAAACACTGGCCAAGCATAAGACACTGTTAGGCCACGAGAGGTGTACAAGAGAGGTAATTAGAGGTATAAAGAGACATAGATGGTTGAAGAGACAAGAGATAGCCAACATAGCTCCCTATGGAAAAACATGTGTGCTGAATGCCAAGTGCTTGCGCAGGCGCCCAGTGCTCCAGGACTTCCGTCAGTGTAGACTGTGGAGGGCAGGAGAGGTTCTTACTGGAAAATGTTAGTCATGATTGAATCCATGAAAGATAAATACCATCCAGATTAAAGTAGGCAGAAGGGGTTGAGCATTCTAAGGCGGGTAGAGAGAGGAAGCAGAGCTTTGGACAGTCATGTACCAGGTCTGTCTTTGTAGGTGGAGGAGGGGGCGTCACCCAGGCTGGGCTCAGGATTTTGTGGAGCTCCTCTTTGGTAGCTGCTCCACAGGTACCCAAACTGGGATGCCCTGTGTCATTACTGTTGACTTGGATGTCCGTCAGTGGCCAGTCTTACAGCTCCCAGTTTTAGGTTGTTTGTTCTGGGTCTACTCTAACCCACAGAGTTTGAGTTACCTCAGTAAGCAACACCAAATAAAAGCAGGGAACTTGCCTCTTTCAAAATAGATGAAATGTTTCCAATTAATGCAGTTGCTGTCACACAGGGTAAAGCTTGCATCAGAGATTAAGCTGTTTAGCAGTTTTTGAATCAAATCCTAAATATGGCATCCCTCACATGAGGTAATTGTATGTCTGTATGTAAATTCTTGGAGAATATACTTATTTGGATATAATTACAGCTATAGTTTTTGAAAAAAAAGTAGAAATCTGGAAAAATGAGTAAACACAATTAATTAGATGAGATATTTATCCTTGGCTTTAATTACAAAGATTACTAAGAGAAGCTATGAAAATCTCAAAACAACTGGACTGATTTTATTTTTCACTGTTAAGAGGGCCCCAAAAAATGCATGAGTAAAAATAAATATATATTTGGGGATGACACCATCTTGGCATTTCTAGGCATTCTTTTCTAAATATATTCTTTATCTGAGCTGTCTTGCAATACTTTTAATATAATTAAAAGCACATAATGAGTGCCAGAGTTGTCAATTTCAACAACAAAGTGCTGAAATTTGCAGTGAAACTGAGAGATCCAGTCTCCCACACATTGTAATGAATAGGTTCATAAAAGGAAAATAGTTTAATTACATTTTAGTTCATGGATTGTTAATAGGCTGGAGTATCTAAATTGAATAATGTGATTCTGGTAATAATTATGTGTAAATGAACTTGTTTAAATGATATTTTACAGCTTCTTTATAAAATTACAGCTAGAGTCAATCCAGTGATAGACAGACAAAGGCCATGCAAAAATTATCATAAACTATTAGCTTGTTTGCAAAGGGTTTTATGTTAATCTTTTAGTACTTAAAGCAATCTGCAATTAACATATCATGGGGAACTGCCTCCGAGCAAAGGCATGCAAATTGAAGTGCTTAGATAAAAAGCCATTCACGTTGGGGGGGGGGGAAGAGAAAGGAAAAAAAAGAAAAAAGAAAGGGTGGCAGAGTACTCAGAGGGTGCTGGTTTTATATTTGAGATTAAGGAGGTGTAATGATTGTGTTATCTAACTATGGCTGTAATTAAAGCTTTTCTCCTGCAGACATGACAATAGATACCGCATTGATTTCGGTGTTTTAATTGTGAAAGTCATTTTATTTCAAGGCAGAAGATATGAATAGCCTGAATCAAAGGGCTAGAAGATTGCTTTGTTGATAGTACTTGTTCAACAGCTGCCTAGCTGCTTAATACACAAGTGTGGAGAATGCAGAGAGACCCAGGGAGGTGCTGGGTATTGTAATTCTCCTGCTGGTTTCCTTTCCTTTTATGAAAAAGGAGAGGATCTGGGTACTGATTGTAAACAAACAGCCTTTTCATACCTCACTGATGTTTTTTCTCCCCAACTTCGCAGAACAAAAGAAGTCATAAAGGGCCTTGAACTAATTTTACTACTGCTCTTTTAAGCTACAGAAGTTTATGCAAAGTAATAAAACCATTCTTGCTAGTCGAGATATCACCCCTCTAATGGAGAACAAAAGTCTCTAAATGGCTGCTCTAGTTATTATCACAAATAGCCTTATGACAGAAACAGTGTGTTGGGGAGAGATTGGATTATTTACATTGAGGACATATCCACAAAATCTCACACACAGTTAGTTTGAGATTAGGACTTTCTTATCAGTTTCTATATACAAACTGCAGGCAGGAAATTAAGCAAAGGGAAAAACATATACAATCCCAGAGCAAAGAGGATTCTAAAGGGAATTCTAGTAAAATGAAGATGATGTGGACTTTTTCAAAGTATCTCATTTTTGTATATTTCCTCTATAACAGTTTAGAGTAAATAGAGGTGAAACCCAATGATTTATAATTATTCCATTATTCTGTTGATTTATCTCTTCTTTGTGGATTGAAATATCAAATGACATATTTCATAGGGTCTGAATAATAATAGATTTTGTTTGGAGGAAGTTTGTCCCTGTACGTGATATAGTTCAAAATAACCAGATACCAATATATTTTAAACCTAACAATAATAACATCAGTAATCATTAACTGAGTGCTGCACTAACCTTTTTTTTTTTTTTTTTTTTTGTATATTACTAATCTCTACAACAACCCCAGAGAAGCTGATGGAATGATCCTCACTTTATAAAGGAAGAAACTTAGGCTCAGAGAGGTCAGGAAAGTTGCTCAAAGTCACATAGCCAGTTAGGGGCAGATATAAACTAGAACCCACGAAATCTGGCTCTAGAACCTGCAGGCTTAACCAACTGCATGAACAAGACTTAAGCCAGAGAACAGATAACAGGTATCAGCAGTGTGGGTTGCAAATAACCACTTGTGGAATCATAGCTGGAAGGATTGGAGACCCTTCCAGGGTCCTTAAACTTTTTGGTGCCTGGATCCCTTTGACAGTCTAGTAAAAACCCATGGACCCCCTTCTCACACTAATGATTTTTAAATGCACAAAATCAAATATGTGGGATTATGAAGCAACCTAAGTATAGTGAAATATTGTCAAAATATTTAAAAATCAAATTTATGACAGTAATTTATCTGCTTCCTTATTAACACACATAACAAGACCAAAAGCAGGTCTAAAAGCTACCGTAATTTCATAGCAGTGGTGAATGTAAATAGTATTTCAGATTTCTGCAGTGATGTGACATGAAAATATCTTATTGATGATATTTTGGTGCCTACATTTATAATCAAAGAAAGTGTTAAAGTTCCCTTACAAGTTACTTCCATTAACTTTCATGTCTTTTTATATAATACAAATTATATATTATATCAATACTTACATAAATATATTTTTATATATAAAAATAATTTCTTTCCCGTCAAAGTTCATAGACCCCTGAATTCTATAGGTGTCAAAGGCTCAGGCTAAGAATACTCTTGGTTTTACACATGAGGAAACTGAGGCCTAGAGAAGGAATGAGTTATCTAAGGTTATCAGTAATTGGTGGTAAGATGTGGATTAGAACTGATTATACTTTGAAAATGTAAGGAAACTTAAAATACTGTTTTCTGGTTCCCCCCCCCCCCCCCCGACTCTGGTAGGTTTCTCTTACGTGCTCTTAGCATGTTGAAACTTTGTCTCTGCAATGTTGTCATTTTCAAAGTGGGAACACCGGGCGTTGCCTTAGCCCCTTAGTCATCCATTGGCTGTGATGAATGTCTGGTGCCGCTGCCAGTGGGCAGGGCTGGGTGGAGCCCAGAGAGCCGAGCCACGGGGCCTCTGGGGGAGACAGCCTGGGACGCCAACGTAAATTTGAAAACTTTCTACTTAAGAGAGCAAGAATGCCTACTTACTGTACATCTCTATTTATAAATCCAGGCCATTATACCAAGATACCTTAGACTGGACGGCTTAAACAACAGAATTTTTTTCTCACAGTTCTGGCAGCAGGAAGTCCAGTATCAGGGTGCCGGTGTGGTCTGGTTCTGGTTGTGGACCAAAAAATGTTGCCTGCCGTTTCAATAAACAAAGAATGTTGCCTGCTATTCCTGTAAACAAGGAAGGTAGCCATCATCAAGCCATCAGCCCCTGCAGCTGCCCCTGATGGTGTGCCCTGAGGGGAATTCAGGATGGAGAAAAAGAGTATACAGGCCCAAGATTGTTAAGATGCATATCAAAGGACTAATTTCAGTGAGCCCAGACTCTTGCATCTTCCCATATGTAGAAAGGCACTAAAATTATTAACTTGAGATAACTGTTTTTTGTGATTAGCAGCAATCTTTTGATGTTCTACTACATTTTTTTATTTCCTGGCTCCTCCCTTACCTCTTTGGAACAGTTCCTCAGAGCTATCTGAGAGCCTGTCTCCTGGGCTGTAGTCCTCAGTAAGGTCCCCAGATAAAACATAGCTCACAACTTTTAAGTTGTGCATTTTTTTTCCGTCAACATGGTGGGAATTCTCTTCCTGGATTCCTCACACGGTGGAGAGAGAAAAGCAAGGCGTCTGGTCTCTTATAGGAACACTAACAGCAGTCCTGAGGGCTCCACCCCATGACCTAATTACCTCCTAAAAGCCCCACGTCCAAATACTGTCACACTGGGGTTAGGCTTTCACATATGAATCTGGAAGAGACATAAACATTCAGTCGATAACTACATCTACTCTATGCATGGCCTTGAAGTTAATACTTGGAGAGGCCTAGCTAGCAGTCTCTATCCCCAATCTAGAGAAGAGAAGGCTCATGGTGAGCCAGCAGCCAAGTTGGAATCCATCTGTGTCCTCACAGCCTTTTGAGGCCGGCACGTTGGTCCCCATTTTACTTACTATAGGAAACTGAGGCTCCAAGATGTTCAGCAAGATGACCAAGCTCGCTAAGTGACAGCACCAGGAATTTAACTGTGTCTGTTGCTTCTCATGCCCATTTTTGTTCCCATACCCTACATTGAAGGGGTAAGTACCACTAGTCTCCCCACCCAGGTGCCTTTTTTTTTTTTTGCAGTACGCGGGCCTCTCACTGTGGCGGCCTCTCCCGTTGAGGAGCACAGGTCACAGGCCCAGCCACTCCGTGGCATGTGGGATCTTCCCGGACTGGGGCACGAACCCGTGTCCCCTACATCGGCAGGCGGACTCTCAACCACTGCGCCACCAGGGAAGCTCCCAGGTGCCTTTTAAACAGGTATTTATTGCAGACCTGTTATGTACATAACACTGCCCCAGGTAGGCATGGAGGAGGGCAAGGAGGAGGGTAGAGAGAAATACATAAGGATATCCTTATCCTTGAGCTTACTTTCCTAACTCTCCTAATTGGACAAATAAAGTCAGCAGAAAGGAAACCCACAGAAAATGTTCAATGACAAACATGTACAACACCAACAACATATTAGTAATGGTGATGATGGTGGCTAACATTTTTTGCAAGCAAGCTGTTTTAAGCATTTTCTATAAGTTATTTCATCTGACCACACATCAAGAAGTATGTGTAGTGGCAATGCCGCCCTAATAGTACTTACACTTGGCAAGAAGGACTCTGCCAAGACCCCCCACATGTCATAAACACAGACACAAACACAGACAGAAGGGTATGTTTCCCTGGTTGATTTTGTAATAACACTTATGGTGGTCTTGGTCCTGAACTGAACAAACAGGTGTTACAGGAGAGGAGGGGTGAGCTCCACCAACCAGGTCAACACTCCAGGGGTCTCGGTAGGAATGTTTTCCTCCCTGACATGACACTTTGCTGACACAGAAGTTTTAGGCAGCTCTAAGCAGTTCTCAAAATGACACACCCTGAGCAAAGGGAGTGTGGTTCACTCCCTAGATAGTCACTTTGGGGGATTTGGGTGGCCGATTTTCAACAAAAGCAGCTGCTCACTTGGGTTTCAGGGCAGAGGCCATGATTTTTTCTTCTTTCTTCTAGTCTCAGCCCAAATATCATGTTGTTGTGTCCTGTGTACTTCACTAAACTTCTCTAATGGATAAGGACCATTTTCCCCTTAAACGAAATCACCATGTCATTATCTCAACTAAAAAAAATTAACAGTGATTCCATTGTATTTTCTAATACCCAGTCCATATTCTGATTCTCCCAGTTGTCTCAGAAATAACTTTTTTGCATTGAGTTTGCTTGAATCAGAATCCAAACAAGGTTTACACACTGTATTTGGTTGCTCTGTCTCTTTGATCTCTATTAGGTTCTAAAAGTTTCCCTTCTCTTCTTTTCCATCCTTTTTCTCTCTGTCTCTCTGTCTCTCTCAGTCTTTGTGCATTAGGATTTTTGAGGAATGGAATCATGTGTCCTTGGGAACAAACCACTTTGCTTCTGTCTGGTTGCTTCCTTGCCGTGTCGTTTAACCTGATCTTCTATCCTGTGTACCTCCTTTAACCTAGTGTACCCCAAGGGATTGCTTAGATTCAAGTGCATGTTTTTGCACGTGGTGCTGTACGCTTCCTATTGTGTCACGTCACCAGACACATAATTAATATCTGATCAGTAGGTTCAGATAGCTTCAGCCAGCTTCTTTCATTTTAAAGTTCCCAATCAACCTTTCACCTAATGTTTGAGCATCTTTCCCTGGTGGTGACATAGGTCCATTATTTCATTACAGGTTGCAGGATGGTAATTTTCAAATTATGTCATCCCTTCTGTATATATCATCTGGAATTCTTCTATGGAGATGAATTTTACTCTGTCTAGCAATGGTTTTAAAACTTTTTTTTTCTAGCATCAGGAAACTTAGTTTAAACATCTCGTGTGCGAACTGAAAATCTGAAACATGAACACAGAGTAGTGTGGGATGAAGTGCAAGTGGATTGCTGGGTGACCCCTACAGTCATTGGCTTGCTACACTTGTGGCAGAGGAGCCCTTGTGCTCTGGGCAGCACAGTTGGGGGATACCCTGGTGAATAACACTGCCACCTCCCTGCCCTCATCAGGCTTATAGTGTGGTGTTTGGAGGAATGAAGTGTGTGCCCCCAGTACCAGAGAGGCTTGCCACTCCCCAGCTCTGTAACTTTGGGACTGTTAGCCTCGATCAGCCCTGTTTCCTCATCTATAAAGTAGGAATGAGAGTCCTAACTTCATAAGATAGTTGTGAAAATTCCATGTGCTTATGCCTAGAACATGCTCAGTGTAGAACCTACTGTCTAGCAATGCTCAGAAATGTTACCTTGGAGGGAGTTGAGGAAGATGGCGGAAGAGTAAGACGCGGAGATCACCTTCCTCCCCACAGATACACCAGAAATACATCTACACGTGGTACAACTCCTACAGAACACCCACTGAATGCTGGTAGAAGACCTCAGACCTCCCAGAAGGCAAGAAACTCCCCACGTACCTGGGTAGGGCAAAAGAAAAAAGAAAAAAAAGAAATGTTACCTTGATTCTTTTTATTGTAATCAATCTTTGTACTGGCTTTTTAGGGCTGCCATAGCAAAGTACCACAAAGTGGGTGGCTTAAAACAACAGGAAAGTATTCTGTCGCAATTCTGGAAGCTAGAAGTGTGAAATCAAAGTGTCAGCAGGGCCATGGTCCCTCTAAGACTCTGGGTAGAATCCCTTGCCTCTTCCTAACTTCTGGTGGTAGCTGGGAAGTCTTGTTTTCACTTCACTTATAGATGCATCATGCCTAGCTCTCCTTCCTGTGGGTCTCTTCACATGGCTTCCTCTTTGTGTTCTCACATCGTCTTTTTATAACGATACCAGTTGTATTGGGTTAAGGGTTCACCCTGCTCCATCATAACCTCATCTTTTTTTTTTTTAATTAATTAATTTATTTATTTATGGCTGTGTTGGGTCTTTGTTGCTGCGTGCGGACTTTGTCTAATGGTGTTGAGTGGGATCTACTCTTCCCTGCAGTGCACGGGCTTCTTATTGTGGTGGCTTCTCTTGTTGCAGAGCACGGGCTCTAGGCACACGGGCTTCAGTAGTTGTGGCTCGTGGTTTCTAGAGTGCAGGCTCAGTAGTTGTGGCGCACGGGCTTAGTTGCTCCGCGGCATGTGGGATCTTGCCAGACCAGGGCTCAAACCTGTGTCCCCTGCATTGGCAGGCGGATTCTTAACCACTGTGCCACCCGGGAAGTCCCTGTCATAACCTCATCTTAACTAATTACATCTGTAACCACCCTGTTTCCAAATAAGCTCCCGTTCTGAAGGACAGGGGTTTAGGACTTCATACCTTTCGGAGGGGATACAATTTAACCCCTAACCATTATGTAACCATTGAATACAAAGTCCTGCCTCTTAATATGTTCAAGGGTTTCTTCTCCTTTACTGTTTGATAAGACAGAGTTCACTTTTCTTGCATTTTATGCCTTCCTACTAGGTTTCTTTCGGCTATATGATGCTGTGTAGCACAGGGTAAAGGTAAGATGAGCAATTCTTCCACATTTAGACCCAGAGAAGACAAGTGTTATAATAAGTCATTCTCCACCTCCACAGACAGGGTGGGAGCAGAAAACGACAGCCAGAACATCTCCTGTAAACAACAGCAGAAGAAAAGCCGCTTTAGTGAGCCTTGCACATCTCAGCACTCCCAGCCCAGCACTGTCCTGGCAGGCGCCCAGTGGTCCTCCCTCTGTATCAGGACAAGCCTTGGAGCAAACTGTTTATTTATCAATTCTTAATTGAGTTGATGTTTACTCATGATTGCGAGCAGATGATTAATTTATTGCAGAGTTCCAGGAGTCAGCTAGTGAGGAGATCATTATAAAGAGAGGTTATGAGTTCTCTGTACTTGTGGGTCTGGTAATAAAAGATTGACTGATATAATTAGATGGGGCTTGGTAACAAATACTATTACATTATGTCTGAATCTTATTTGAATGTATTGGCCTTTTATCTTAAACTTATTAGGGGGTGGCTATAGGTTAAGTTGACAACTGATAGCTCTTTTACTCCTGCAAAAGGAGGGCTGAACTTTATAAAAGAGTCAGTTGTTTTGATGTTTAGAGGCAATGGCAAGGTATCTCTCCTTGAGGGGGCAGTGCTCCTTCTTGGTTCCTAAAACAGTGGCAGGATTGAGGGGAGCTTACATTTCAACACTGTCGCTAACTTTCTGGTTAATTCTGGGCAGTTGAAAGGCTGTGTTCTTGCTATACTGTGGCTGTGGCTACCTTGGCATCTTTATCTTGGCCAAAGCCATCCTTGGCAAAACAGATAAAGGAAAAGACAGGAAATAACATGGCAGTGTGATGAGAAAATGGGCTATAAGTGAGCAAGGCTTGAATTTAAAACCCAGATATAGTGGGTTGAGTGGTCGTGCCCCCCCCCCAAATGATATATCCTCATTCTAACCCAAGGAAACTGAATCTGACCTAATTTGGAAAAAGGGTCTTTGCAGACATGATTAAAGATCTTGAGATGAGATCATCCTGGATTATCCCAGTGGGTTCTAAATTCAGTGACTAGCAACCTTATAGGAGACACGTAGAGGAAAGACAGGAGTACAGACCTGCTGACACCTTGATTTCAGACTTCTGCCCTGCAGAACCATGAGAGAATACATTTCCGTTGTTTAAGTCACCAAGTTCATGGTAATTTGGCATAACAGCCGTAGGAAACTAGCACACCAGCTATCCAACCAGTTCCTTGTATGCCTTTGGACCAGTCTCTTAATCTTTCTAAGCCTCCGTTTTCTCACCTGTACAATTTTGCTTGTTATACTCATCTCTCAGCATTGTGTGGGCCAAACACAATAAGCTATGAGAACTCGCCCAACCTGGTACCTGGTATGTGATAGGCAGTCAGTACATATCAGATTCCTTCTCTGTCATATCGCACCCCTTTCTGTACGTGACATTCTAACTTAACATCTCTTTCATCTTCTCCTCCTCCTAAAACGTCTGCTAAACCAACAGCCCTCCCCTGAAGAATGTTCTATTCTTCGGGAGCTGTTCTTATGATTGTCAGATTAGAGGAGAAAGCACGGTACAGCTGGTATTCTTAAGGCAGTTGGGTGAGAGCCATGAAGATATAAATTTTTTTTAGAAAATGCAATCATTGAATGCAGCCCTGTAGTAGAGCAGCTGAAGTCCATACTGGAGTCCCAGTGTAGCAGGCCAGCTGGGGTCTGTTTCCTTCACATGAAGGGGGTCTCAGGGCACATTCTGAGCTCGGCAGAACAGACAGCACACGGGAGAGGAGTGCAGATGATACTCTGTGCTGCACAAAGAAGCTGACGCAAATGGTTTTTGCTGGATGCATTCAGTTCATTGATTTTAGATCTAGACTGATCACATCCCACCCAATATAGGCTGGAGAAGTCAGTGTTGGAATTTAGAGCATGATGGACTTGAATAAATGTTTTTAGAGGCACGTGTTCTTCTGAAGCATCGGAGGATGAAAAATTGAAAAGAACACAGGTCTAGATTTCACTTCTGCCCGTGATGAGTTACAGAACCTTGGACCAGCCATTCAGCTTCTCTGTGGCTCCATCTTCACGGTGAGGTTGTGGGGACAGCTCATCTCAGCACTAACATTCTATAGTTTCATGAAAACTCAGGGTCAGGCTGTAGGACCACTGAGCCCATATCTTTTGTCTGGCACACTGGCTGAGGATAGTAGAATTGCAAGAAGGCAACAAGGGAGGAAATTTTAGAGAAAAATACAGGGTGTTCTCGTATATTCCATCCAGAACCTCCACAGTCATCAGGGGAGACCAGGAGATTTCCTAAAGGCTTGGAGACCTCTACCCCCTGGTTCTGTTGAGGAGCCTGTGTTGATGACAGTTTTGCCATCTCTAAATGGCACTGAGAAAACACTGCCTGGGTGCTAAGTGGGCAGGAGAGTTCCTGGGGATGTGACCCTGTTGTGAGGTCAATGGTATTTGCCTTTTCTGCCGGGGCATTTTTCTCATGCTTCTCCAATCTGATCAGTTTATTAATGGTGAGTGGGAAGGAAAGGGAAGGAGATAAGCATTTATGGAGTGCCCAGGATGAGCCCCCCACTATGAAGGGACTGTCTTCATAGCCACCTTATGAGGCAAAAACTTTATCCCCATTTTATACCTTATAAACCTGAGGTAAGGAGATGCTTGGTACGTTGGCCAAGTCACTGATTATTAAGAGCAGGATTGAACACATATCTGTCTTAGAGCCTGTGCTTTCTTCACTACCCATGTGATGTTAGGCCCCAGCCACTGGCCCTACCTCTGGGTGTGTATTGTATACAAGGCACTGGGCTAATGTGGGGTGGTAGTGGGGGTGGAGGAGAATGGGGGTAAAGAAATATAAAAAATATGTATCATCCTTGCTCTTGACCTTCTTATTTAATTAGACAAAGAAAGAGACCATAAAGGGAATGTATAAGACAAGTTAACAGTTTTATATTATCAACAGCATAATAATTCGAGACATGATGATAGCAGCTAGCATTATTGCACAGTTACTGTGTGCCGTATACTAAAGATTCTACAAGGATTTTCTCACTGAATCATCACCACCACAACCTTATGTCAGATTTTTACAGATGAGGAAGCTGAGGCATAGAGATTCAGAAACTTGACCGAAGTCCACAGTGTTTGGATTTCCAGTGATGGAGCTATGATTCAAATCCTTCCTTGCTTTCCCGCTACTATTATTACTCACCAAGCAGAGAAGTTGAAGGCCCACTTAAGACTCACTGGTAGGAGAGATGAGTTTGGTCTGAAGTGATCCTGATGGGCTGCATGGAGGAAGTGGGAATCAAAAGGCCTATTTGGAAGCAGCCTTATGTCATATTAAAGAACACATTCCTAATGATGCACTTTCCTACCAGCTTAGAGTAGGACCTTGCAATAGCTGCGGGCTTCTCCAGCTCCTCTAATCTCATACATGGTAGCAACCAACCCGTTTTCTTTTTTGAATTCTAACCTGAGAACTCCCTCTGAAATGAAGGGATGGAAAGCAGATATTTTCAGAACATGTCTCCTGTGAAGGAAACAGTGCTTGGAACCAGGGGCCCAGGGAAAGTCATGCTAATCCATAGCTGATTGTGAGACAGTGATAACATCTTAGAGTGTCAGGTCTTGTAGCCTTTCCAGAAGCACAGATAGGAGTGAGTGTGGCAGAATTATGGGCCTGGATCAGTCCAAATGGCATTACTTATGTAAAAGCAAGAGCCTTGTCAATTGCAATCCCCCTTTAAGGGGTGTGTGAGATGGAAACAAGATGGTTTGAAGGAAGAGACCAGTGGCTGGGCTCTGCTTTTTGCATTGCAAGCCCCCCCATAACTCCAGGATGAGATGGGTACAGATGAAGCACGTGGGGAACCAGAACAGGAAAGGCAGCAAACAGCAGAGCCACCTGAGTTCTTGGAGATAACCTACTTGTGGATTGCAATCAGATCAGATATTTTAGGGAAAACAATGAATTTACTGGCGCTAATGGGGTCTGCACCATCCAGCTTCCCACACCCGTCAGGTTGTGCTGTTTTACACCAGCCGGCTTCCCCTCTTCCACTCGCCATCTTGTCTTATCTCCTCTACCTCACCCTCTCACTCACGCCCGCCCCAGCTCTTCCAGAGTAGTTTAACTCCCTGATTTTGCAAATCAGGAAATTGTGACTTGGAGAGAAGAGACTTACCCACGTGATTTATGTAGACGGTTGGTTCCAGTTTGAGAATCGAACAATTTCTTATTCCTAGTTTGACATTTCCCCACAATATTGTACTCAGAGCTGGATTTTCCTTTCTTTAAGGCACAGAGAGAAGGAAGGGAGTCTTGCGACTTCTATTCTGAACTTGAATTTGAATTTGAGGCAACATCTTTAATCTTGGGTGAGATGATTAGCCATGAAACTCATATGGTGTGGGCTTGGTTAAAGGGGTTTGCGGGAGCTGTTTCAGAGCCCAGTGCAACTGCGATAGCCGAAAACATTTGCTATTTGCAAATAGCAAATATATCTATTTGAAATGACCTAATGACATATATATATCTCTTTGAAATGACCCAATGTGGATAAAACTGGAATACTCTGGCTAGAAAAACACATGCTAGGAGATTCGTTCACCTAGTGTGATAGATTCCTGGCAATGGTTGTATCTGTCCTGTGGCTCCATCTCCTATGGGAATCCCTTTCCATCTGTGGTCCCAGTTCCCACTACTGACTCCACTGTGTGTCCAGCTTCTGCCCCAGGGGCCTCGGCTCCCAGATTCCAATAATACCCTCTTTCCTTTGACTCTAGTATAGAGGTGGCAGTAGCTTCCTGAAGTTGCTGTTCTCGCAGCAGGCAGCCTTCCCTTCTCTTGTTTGTTATTTCAGCTCTTCTAATAACCTTTGAATTAATACCCCATATTGAATTCCCTCTTTTGAATTGCCTGTCCTGAGTTTTGTTTTCTGGACTGAGTCTCTGACTAACACAGTGAGATGCAAGGTCTCTAAAACAGAAAGTGTGAAGAGTGTAACAAAACTCACCTCCTTGAGAAATGTTGAATGGAGATACTGTTGTCTTTTGATATGAACAGTGATTGATTTAACTTTAACCTTACAGTAAAGACACCTTCATTTTGACTAAGAAGTCCAAATTGAAGGCTGTTGCTACACGGAGTCCTGTAATGTTTCCTGAAATCATGGGAAAAAGACACGCATGGCCATATGGGCTGGTAAATCCAAGATTATTTATTGGAAAACTTGTGGCCTACAGAGATTCACTGGCATGACTTTACCTAAAGAGTCTAGGCTAGTGGTTCTCAATCAGGGCAACTCTGACCCCCCCAGGAGTCATTTATTTATGTGTGGAGACATTTTTGACTTGTACTCCTAGGATGGGGGTCTGCTACTGGCATCTAGTGGGCACAGGCTAGGGATTCTGCTGAATATCCTACCATCCACAGGACAGTCTCCACAACAGAGAACAGTCTGTTCCAAAATATTAACAACGGCAATTCTGATATACCCTGTATAGGAAATAGCTGACTTCAGGTCAGATTTTTCAAAACTCCTTGATACGTCTAGGCAATACTTTTACCCCTACCGCACCCCATCCTCATTTTCTTCAAGACCAAGTTCCTTCTTCAGAGCCCTCAAAATGTCTCATTGCTCCCTAAGAGATGCCTCCTTGGGTTGGACAGAGTAAATTGTTTTCTAATTTTAAAACGCCTTCCTGGCCCGTCTTCTTATGCTTATAATTGCAGAGAAGTAGATTGAATCCCTGGAGGAAGCACAGAATTTAAGGTGTGAAGTCAGACCCAACCAGGGCAGAATTTGCAGAAAGTGAGGTTTTAGTTTAGTTTTTGCTTGTGGGCTAGAAAGACAGCATTCACTGCTCTCAACCTTTGGGAATTCTATTTGTTAAAGTTATCCTGGGAGAAGAACATCTCTACTACATGTGCCACAGCCGAAGGCCTTGCATGGGTTAGTGTATCATTGGCCTGAGAACTGAGTGAGCATGTGCAGATGGGCCTGTAATTTTTAATATGACATTGGCCATAATTTTTCATGTCATACCACCCACTCACAACAGGCCCCTCAAATGAAATGCTAAATGCCTTTCTTATCAACACTTGATGGGAAAATGCTGTTCTGGCATCTTCCTCTAAGGGAAACAGAAATCTAACCATGTTCCTTGCAGCCTAGAGCTCAGTATACAAGATCTGATTAGTTTTTCTCCCCCCTCCCCCAATTTATAGGCATTTATAAGGAAGCACTTCCTTTTTGGTACTTAGAGGGTGCAGTGGAGTGAGAGATAATTATTTAGTACGTTTCTTTTTCTTGAAATTTGCTCAAGCTGTTTTTATGACTTAAAAAGACTCATGTCTTATTCCTCCTTTTATGAGCAGCTTGTTCTTTTCTATTCTGATTTCCCCGCTGACTTTCTTTGGCTGACCCATGGACCAATTATTAGAACTCCTTGGGCAGTGGTTAGTTCCTCCATAAAATGGGTATAGTCGTAAAATATTGACTCCAGAAAATGAGGGCTCCGTTCTGTGACCCCAGGGTGAAGTCCATGTGTTACAGTCCTTTTAAATTAAAGACTCAGTCTGGACTGAGAATGCCAGGACTGGATCCTTGTTTTCCTGTTGTTGGCGCCTCTCAATAGTGCAGACTTCCTGCAGAACTCTGGTGGTGCTCGCATAGCGAGGGCCTGGCAGGGTGGTATAGGGCTGGAGGGGAGGGGTCTGCTCTTAGGGCATTAGTGCTGTATGGCCATTCTCTTAATGCTAGAACAGAACTCTAGACCCGAGAGAAAAGTGATTCTCTCATAATTCCTAAGAGGTCGATAACTGGAAGGAAAACCTTCAACTTCCGAAAGTTTTAGGGAAATGAAATACTCCTTTTTAGACTGGGTTTGGCTATTTAATAATTTTTGATAACGTTAACGATACTGCATTTCTAGGTGAGATCAACTAAAACGCTTGGAGAATGGGTTCTGATTTATTTCCTAGTTAACTTAGGGAGGAACCATAGATCCTTCTTGCCTCAACTTACTGACATCTGATTTCTGTGATTTGGGTTCCCACTGCTGAGTCATCGTTCTCGGATGGAGCCGGGGAGATGACTGGGTGAAGATGTACTGATCCCCAGATAATCCCTGACATTCCATGAAGTATGCCTCAAAGGTGAATGCTGAAAAAAATTCATTACCTTGGCTCTTTTTCACACTGTATTCCTATTAATTGAGGCTTTACTCATTGGAGGCGGTTGTGAAAATGAAGGGGATGTAATGAGTCACAGAGTCTGGCCCATTGTTAGTAAATGGTTGTAAATTATGGGTGTGGTTCTATGAATGCATTTTTATTTTTAAGCAATGATTCTTATAAAATATAACGGTACCTGTCTAGGCTGACCTTGAAGGAAAACACAAACACAACTTCATAAAACCGAAATGTGAATGGAAAAGGAGTATCCGTTCCTTACCGTGAGGAGGTTTCAAGTCTCTCATTTGGAAGATTTAAATGTAAGTTTGAAGAGGTAGGACCAAGGTCACATCTTCCCCCGTCGGACATTCCTTCTGATGAATAAGTATTAAAACTGCTCTGAATTGAGTTTCCCCCTCAGATAAGGATTTATTTTTCCATACAGTCTTTTCTTTGCACCTGAAGGAGCATTGAGGGTGAAAAATAGAGGCCTGTTTCCTGTTCCTAACTGGAGCCCTCGGAAGGTTGTCAAACCAGAACAACAACTCTGTGGGATTTATGCCTGGGACCTGTCAAAGTAAAATTATCATAGCAAACCCTCTCTGCTATCAATCAAAGAGGTATTGGGGATGGCAAGGGCAGGAATTTTTCGAATTTCTTTACTGTGCATATTGAGTTTGGTGCCTGGGGGAGGAAGAGCTCCTTTGAACAGTCCTTGTAGATTTCTTTTCCATCAGATGGCAGCTCACAGAACTACTTATCTTCCCCAAAGGGCTTCTCTCATTGGCCTGCTGAGAAAACAGCCAGGGAAGAAAGGGGGAGGGGGGTTGGACGACCGAGACAATCCTATAGCAAATCCTGGAAGAGAAGGACACACAGTGTGACTCTAGTGTCTCCGATGTCTGGCCTTAGAAAGCACCCTGTCTGTGGCAACTTCCCTGCCCTCCTTTCCTTAAGGACCGCGTGCACATTTAGCAACAGCACCACGGAGCTGCGCGGCTGCCCCCCGCGACTTGAGTTTCCTTCTGTCCTCTGCAGGCATTTCCCACATTTGTCAAGGCCAAGGTTGCAGGGGGACCGACAAGGGAAACGGGGCACCCATTCATTCCTGTCTGTCAGAGGTTCACTTTGTCATGATAACATTCACGGAGCGTATTTATCTCTCCGGCTACTGGAGGTTAAGGCAAGGGTAACAAAAAGTAGAGAAGAAATCCTGTTTGAAAAGTTTACAAATCCTGCCGTGAGGGCTGTAAACAGAGTTCAGCTGGTGGTGGAATGTGTAAAATACTGCCACATTGAGAGGGACCTGATTCCCCAGCACTAGAAATCCACTCATGTAAACATTGGAACGGTTGCTGAGAATCGGGTCTGTTTTGGCTTAAAGTCTGAGGAACACATTGCCTTCAAAGTGAATTCTTAGGTGTCACTTCCCATAAGTTATGGCAGAAGATTACAAAGCTACTGATATAACATATTAGTTTGATGGACAGAATTATACCCCCAACGCTTCCTGCTCTCCCCAATGACGCACACTAACTTAGTGTGCTGTGACAGCTGCCTTGATTTACCACCAATCCGGGAGGCCAACCGGGAGAGAGAATGTTCACATGGATGCGGGGCCTGAGACTGGCCCAAAGCCTAGTTTATAAAGCTGCCCTGTAATTCACCACAAATGTGTCACCATTAAAAGAGGAAAAAAGGATTGCAGATAATAAATACTCTCTAATTTATTAGCTAACAACAAAGAGATCAGAGCCAGTTGTGATGTGATTGTTTGACAGAATATTGTCAAGGAAAAAAAAGCGAAGTTGACCAGAGAGGTAAATTACACATTCAAGCAGATGTATCAACTCTTGGCTTGTCACAAGCCTAGCTAAACAAAACACCAAACGGAGGAGAGAACTGGCAAAGAGCAGAGTCATTTATCTCTGAACGAGACATATTCAAGAGCAAGTGAAATAAGACATAGTTTTTTTGGACTTGGTCGGAGGCCAGGTTTTAACTGTTATAAATTTAATGTTTTGTGTATCGGATTTGGCAACTCTGGTTGCTTTTGTCATGGTAGGGAGATGTTGGGTTTTTCTGCCTGTCTTAAAACTCACGGTTTAGTCAGCCTGAGATGTATGTCCCTGCAACTAGTTATTGGAGGACCAGAGCATTCTGGTAATTAGAGCAAATATCAGAAAGGCTTTTGTATGTGGCCTGTTTTAAAATCCGTGGCTTTAAAAAACGTTTTAATCACTCTCTTTTTCTGTGATTTCCTCCTCTGCAGTTATTTAGTAACAACCCTACAGGACACCAGGCAGGGATTCACAATCATATTAGAGTCAAGGGATCTTAGGATTAGAAGAAGTGTTTCATCTCACATCCCACCCAGGATATGCAGATAGTTGTGTAGTCTGGGCTGGAGGACTGCCAGGGACGCAGAGCATCTGCTGCTTGTTATTACAATAGAGCTCAGAATCCACCAGTACCCGCTGGGCTTTTATTCTTACATAAGCTACTGCCCAGTAAAAGTCTCCCATCCTGTACTTGGGAAACTGAGTTTTCAGACCTAAATGGACACTTTTGCTTTGTTTCCTGTTTTATTTGTCTTTGGTTTTAGCCTATTGCTGGAACATAGATTTCTAGGTTTTATTCAATAGGTTGGAGGCAAGGCTGGAATCCAGTGGATAGGCTCAAGGAAACTCCATTCTCACTGGTGTTGATTTCAGGGATCAGTGGTTATTTTATTTTATTTATTTTTTTGCTATATGTGGTCCATCTGCTGTGAATTGACTTGAACCATTGATTGATTGATTACCGTGCAATATAATGAGAGATTTTTGTTAGATGTCTTACTGAAGTCAGTGTATTATGTCTAGGGTCTTGCCGATCTACCTGCTTGATAACTGTTTCCAAAAGACAGAAGGAAAGAAGGAAAGAGAAGAAAAAGAGGTTCCTTTGGCCCAGCTCATCCTAGGTGAAAAGGCACTCTTACACGTTTTTACTGTCTTGTCAAAGTGCTCACATATATACATTTAATATAGTCTCTTCTATTTTTCCTGGGACTCTGTATCTTATTGTTATCAGAATCTTCCATTCCTCCTTTAAAAAAAAAGAGAGATTTGCCTGGATCTGATTTTTTCTTGTAATTTTTGAAATATTAGAAATGTTATTTCTATGATCAGATCTATAAAAAGTTTTGTTATTGCTGTTGTAAGATAAAATACTATTTGTCCGGGTCTGGAGACCAACCTTCTCATGTGTCTCATTACACTCTCTAAGGCTTCCTTATTTTTTCTTTTTTGTTTCTTCATTTGTCTTTCCACCTTGAAAGTATAATTTCATGATGGAGAAAATAACAAAACAAGAGCTTATGTGTCATTGTACTTGCCCCCTGTCATTAGAGTTTTTCTTTCGCCCTCTCTTGCAACAGTGAACCTGTTTCCTTCTTTGGGCATTGCTGTTATAAGTAACTTCTTAAAATCTGAGTTCATCATAGTGTTACCCATGCAGTCATGCTGGTTTGATTTCTTTGGCTTTTTCTCCATCCTTCTTGCTCCCCAACCTTCTTTTTTGTCAATTTTCATTATTTATATACCCAGAATTACATTTTTGGTGGCATCCTTCCTTCCTGAGTTTCATGCCATGTTAGGGTTAATATGGAAATTCTTATTTTCTCTAATTAAAAAAAAAGTACTAATTAAATCAAGGGCATTTATATGTTTCTGTTCCCATCTTTCTCAATCGTTAATCTGATGAGACATGTTCACTTTCTCTGAGGGATCTCATATCTTCCATACTACCAATCTGTTTATTTCGTATGTTTGATAGTATTAGCATTTTTTTGTGCTCTCCAACCTGTATTCTATAATGTTACTACTTTTCATATGTTCACTAAATGCATTCCTGCTTAATTTTCCTGGTTTCCAAAGAAGACTCCCCCCTCTCCCCTCATCTGCTATTCTCTTCCCTTTTCTAATGGAAATACATTTCTTCTGAACAAGGTATCTTCTACCATTGTCACATTCTGGGCATGATACTGCCATCAGGAGTTTATGTCCAAGTTCATTTTATTTTAGGAAGTTACGACCTATTTTATAGGAACAATGTGCTTTTATCATGTAAACTCCTCTTCAGGAATGTTCAGGGGCTTCTCCTTGCATTTGGGATACGAGCCACAAACCCTTAGCCGGGCTTCCGTAGTCCCTTTAACCTTACCCTTCATGTGCCTTTTCAGCTTTACCAGCTAAGATTTCCCTATATCACTTCTTTGGGCTTCTCCCCTCAAACTTTTGTAGTCATCTTAGTTAGAAGGCAAGTGACCAAAAAGGTCATTAAAATGCCATGTCTTCCATTGCCTTTTGTTTTTTCTCTGTGAAGAAAAAAATAATTTTATTGTGCAAAGTGCACTTATTTTATTCATTTATTTATTTAACATCTTTATTGGAGTATAATTGCTTTACAATGGTGTGTTAGTTTCTGCTGTATAACAAAGTGAATCAGCTATACATATACATATATCCCCATATACCCGCCCTCTTGCGTCTCCCTCCCACGCTCCCTATCCCACCCCTCTAGGTGGTCACAAAGCACTGAGATGATCTCCCTGTGCTATGCGGCTGCTTCCCACTATCTGTTTTACATTTGGTAGTGTATATATGTCAATGCCACTCTCTCACTTCATCCCAGCTTACCCTTCCCCCTCCCCATGTCTTCAAGTCCATTCTCTATGTCTGCGTCTTTATTCCTGTCCTGCCCCTAGGTTCTCCATTTTTGACCCATCTCCTAGAGAAATGGAAATAAAAATAAAAATAAACAAATGGGACCTAATGAAACTTAAAAGCTTTTGCACAGCAAAGGGAACCATAAACAAGACAAAAAGACAACCCTCAGAATGGGAGAAAATATTTGCAAATGAAGCAACTGACAAAGGATTAATCTCCAAAATATACAAATAGCTCATGCAGCTCAATATCAAAAAAACAAACAACCCAATCCAAAAAATGGGCAGAAGACCTAGACATTTCTCCAAAGTGCACTTTTAGAGTCTTAGAACAGAAAGCCTAGGGCCAGCTGAAATTAAAAGTGACTCGTAATTAATACGACCAAAGAAGGCAATCTTCAGGTGTTCTTTAAATCGGCAAGGATTTATGAGAGAGAGCTTGGTTATTGTGTACTGCTTTACATCTGTTGGCAATAATACCTAGAATTTCAGAAGCACTGATTCCAAGAGATGACTTCATATTAAGGACATTAGGATCCTGTGGTTACTCATCTGAGCATTGACTACCTGAAATATACTGACATTCGTACACATTCCTGCTTATCACTTTTACTATTCAGTCCACAGCCATTGCCAGGATAGACAAAGAGCAAGAGTCATTTCACATTAGACCAAGCTAGGAAAGTACATCTTTCCTTAACCAGGAAGATGGGGTGTGAACCAGATCACATGGCCCCGTGGTGGGACTGGTAAGGAAATGGATAGGGCATACAGTAGCTTTAAGGCAGCATGGAGCAAAATAGATTTAAATCAATCTGAAAGAAACCCTAACAGTGATACATTGTGTCAAAAGAAATGAAGCTCACAAGAGAACTGATTAGTAAGTATACCAAATGAAGTAAAATGTAGCAGAAAGGCACATATTGGAGAGAATAGAATATGTTTCAGTTTGAAGGGTATTGAATTTATTAAGATAAAGCAAATGAATATAATATGTAGCCAAGTCAGATATGTAGTTGATGTGAATAGATTAATATAGATCAGTGACATCACGTGATCAGTTATATCCTTACAGTTACATCATTTGTTGTGTGATTTCTTTAGATCTTCCGAGTAAAGCTGGAGCTTTACTTGATTCCTGACAGAGGAAACTCACTTTAAGTGGGTATATGATTAATTGGAAGTTAAGTGGATATGAGATGTTGTTTGTTGGCTTGGCTTGGTCCAGAGAACCTTAATGATTTTCTGGAATTAAATGGGGATTCTACTATAACTTGCAAGGGTATTATGGTGCAGGCTATTCAATTAATTGTTCATCCAATGAAAAGTCAATTCTACCTTGTCACTGTGCCGAAAGGCTCAGAGCCATTGATGATCTTCATTTCTCTTTCTAAAAAATTTGGAAAATTTAGGTCAATGTTGAAATCATCAGGTCTGTCCCTGGGGATTTTCTCCTGCATGCAAGTATGCTCACTCAACACCTCTGATGTATTTCAATCAGGGTCCTTTGGAGAATTTTTATTTCACGTGAAATTCTCAGCATTAATAAAATTTATTTCCAGTGCTATTTTCAGTGGAGTGTCAAGGGCAGAACAGCAAGAGAGGTCTGCTGGTGGCGCAGAAAGTGAGAGAGGAGACATTGTCTATGGAGAGTTTTAAAATAATCATAAAACCAACTAAAATTCACTCTACATTTTATCATCAGCATACACTGACAATTCAAGTAATGAAAGTGATAAAATACTCCCCCCTGGAAAACAAACAAACAAACATATTTTATCAATCTAACTTCTGAATATTTCCTATGAGTTCTGTTGCATTTGAATAATGTATAGTTATACTTTGAATTAACAGTTTTAAAAATTACCTTTTAATGCATATTGTATTCTAATTTAGAGAACTCCTAGCTACACAGGCAGTCTCAGCACACTCACCTCTCATGTATTTGAGAGTAAGTTCATAGTGGGTCAACATCATTAGAGATTATTTCAGGCAGTGAGTGTCTTCAAAACCTTGGTTGTACATATTCCTGCTTTTCAACAATGGATCTGAAATAGGTATTTACAGCACAGTGATTGAAAGGTGAAGAAGCAGGTCTTGAATTATTTTAATTCTGTCATTCTTTGAGGCCACTTGAAGCATTTACTTGTATTTAACACTTAAAACACTAAAATAGAGTACAAACCATGAAGTATACTACTTTTCTTTGGTAAGTGCAAAATTTTATTTGTATATGAAATAGTCTAATGCATTTGAGTAATATCTTTAAAATTAGTATTTATTTTTCCTTTTTACTGAAAAAGAAATTGAAAACTAAAAAACAAATTCAGAAAAAAATTTTACAACTGAAAATAATTTTCTTGTATAGAGGAAGGGATGTTAACAGTGATCTGCTCCAGGTGTCAGATATGCTAAATATGGCTCTGGGTATTTGTGACTTTTGGGTTATAAGTGGAACAAACTCAATTCAAATTGCTGAAGGGAAAAAAATTGTATTTTAATACCTGATCAGTTAGCTTTCACTCTGTAACAAATGACCTTGGAATTTAATGGCTTAACGTAAGTTATTTATTAGGTCACCATCCTTGGGTTGGCTGGATGGTTCTTATCCGGGCCAGCTCTGCAGGGGCTACATAGTCAAGGATAATCTCACTGTCAGCTGGGATGGCTGGAATAGCTCTCCACGTGGTCTCTCTTTTTCCAGGAAGCTAGACTGGGCTTGTAGACTGGTGGCAGAAAGGTTCTCCTAATGGGAGAGGACAAACTCTAGTGCTCAGGTACCTTTCAAGCATTTAACTCATACTAATGACATTTGCTGATGACTCATTTTCCAAAACCAGTTGCATGGCCAAGCCCATATTCCAGCGGTGGAGAAATAGACCCACCTCCCAGTGGAGGAGCAGGCAGGTCACATTGCAAAGTGGAGTACATATAGAGATAAAAGGAAACGTTGAAGTCACTTTTATGAACAGTCTATCACATACCCTCAGGGTTGTGTTAGGCTCAGGTGTTCAAATAACTTTGTCAGTAATTTCTCTCTCCATGTTTTAGTTCTGCTTTCCTATGTAGTTCAGGTAGGTTTTTGTTTTCCTTTCTAACAAGTTTTGGTAAGATAACCAACACCAACTAAAGGATTACTCCTGACCAGTTTAGCAACCCGCCCCCCTCCCCGGTAGGAGGCTCTTTTTCAATGGTCCAAACAAAATTGCAGGAGTGACTTTCATTGCCTGGATTTGGGTTGCATTCCCATCCATGAACCAACCACCAGGGTCCAGCTTATACCATGTGCCAAGAGATGGGGTCAGCCTCATCCAAACCACTTGAAATGAAGGGTGGGAAGTACTAATTCTCCATAGAAAATTGTCTCACTGGTTGATACCAGAGAAGAACGAATTAATGCTGAACAGTCAAAGCCAACAGCCTTTGACTACATTGATGTGCTTTTGTCATAGCGCCAAGGAGAGAATTCGATTTTTGCCTTGTCTACTTAGGTTTATTGTTGTTTAAATTCACTTCTCATCTCATGAGCCTTGAAAAGCAACAAAAACACCTTTGGTAATAGGTCTGCAAGGTGTACTTTAAATATTTGTTTTGCGTATCTTTCCGAAGTCATGCATGTAAATATTTTATAACAAATTTACAAAGGGAAGTAGTGTCTTTGCATGATGGACCCGTCATGAATCTTACTGATGTATCACCTGAGCACAGTAGGAGGAATATGACCAAAAAGCAGAAATTCAGAGTGACATTTGAACAGTGTACATAGATTTAGAGGGTTGCTAGAGGAGGAAAAATTTGGATGGGGAACAGAAATTTTGGTGATAGAGTTCGAAAATGAACTCCAAATTCTTGACACTTAGAGTCAGGAATCTCTTAGGTTCCCAGTGACTGAAATCTCCACGCCAGTATTCACTCACGCCAGCCTCATGCTCCCAGTCTGGTCTGCTTCTGCTACCAGCTTCTCACTGATGTGCTTTATTGTTTTATAGGTGATTCTCAGGGAAGAAGGCAGAGTGGGGGAATGGAAAACACACTCACCTGTGTTCAGGTTTAAGTTCTGGCTTTGCCCCTGAGTGGAGTTCATACCTCACTTCCTTTTCCTGGGCCTCAGTTTCATTATGTATCAAGTGAATGACTAGGGTAACTGATCTTAAAAAAACTCCTCTGGCAGACGTGTGCTTGGCACCTCCATCTTCTCTGCTTGGTCTTGGGTCATTTTCTCTCCTTGGTGCAACTTACTTGGCCCTTGGCCTGGAGAATGTGCACTGACCTCTTCTCTCCCAGGCTTCTGAATCCATGGCTTTTGATTCTTAGGTTCTGCTGGTCTCCAGCTCCCTCTCCAAAGAGAATGCACTTGACAGATTCATGCTTTCCAGCAAGTCCACCAGGAGGAACGGTATTGGTCAGTGTGACTTGTGCCCCGCCTTTGGCGCAGGTGGCCCTGACCTGTGCGTCCTTCGGCTGGCACTCTCTTGCTGCCGGTCATTTGCCCTTCCTCAAACCCTTGATTCCCATTCTCTCTACAGTATATACAAATGTGCCCTCACAAAGTTTCCTTTCCTTCATAAATATGTATGATCAATTTTGTGGAATTTTTTGAAGAGGTTAACATTAGCATTTTGGGAAAAGTCTTCTTTATGGTTGTTCATAGACTCATTTTCAGAATTAAAAGAAAAAAGTCATATGTCATTCTTCTGAAGGATACCTTCCAGACTTAGAATGATCAGTCTTTGGAAGGTAACTCTAAGGTCATATTTTCCTCTCTAGGAAGTTAATTTCAAACCAAACTTCTTTTTTTATTTTTAAAATTTAAAAATTTTTATTTTTGGCTGTGTTGGGTCTTTGTTGCTGTGCACGGGCTTTCTCTAGTTGTGGTGAGTGGGGGCTGCTCTTCATTGCAGTACGTGGGCTTCTCATTGTGGTGGCTTCCCTTGTTGGGGAGCACAGGCTCTGGGCGCGCAGGCTTCAGTACTTGTGGCATGTGGGCTCAGTAGTTGCAGCTTGCGGGCTCTAGAGCTCAGACTCAGTAGTTGTGGCGCACGGGCTTAGTTGCTCCGCGGTATGTGGGATCTTCCCGGGCCAGGGCTCGAACCCATGTCCCCTGCATTGGCAGGCAGATTCTTAACCACTGTGCCACCAGGGAAGCCCCCAAACTTATTTTTAATGAAATGTTTCAATGTGTTTTCTTATAATCTGGGTCTACAAAAGGGACTTCCAAAATTAGTAGTTTTTTTGTGATCATAGATTTATCTCATGCTCTCTCTTATGCTTTTGCAAAAAATCAGTTAAAGGCATGGAATTCAAAGAAAAATTAAAACAAAACAAAAACTCTTCAGTTTGAGAAATCGACTTGATCTATTGCCTGAATTCAGCGATGATTCTGCTGAGGTATTGTCTCTTCAGGTTCGTGTGAGGAGACACCACCTTAATCATTTTGCCTTTTAGACATCAATAAAGCATTGATTCATCACCCATTGCTCAAGCTTTTACAGAACTCATCTCAGTTATTTACAATGTTTTCTCCCCCACTAGATGATAAGTCCAGGCAGGGACTGTGCCTTGTTCATTCCTGAATACCTCACACCCAGCACAGCACTTGCCGTGTGGTACACACTCAATGTGGTAATACTCAGTGTGTGCTGAAATGGAAGAATAGTTCAGATGGAGTGAGAAGTATCTGTTGAAAGGCAAAAATACTGAAAGAAAAACTAAGTTGATTTGGGTGATGGACAATCCTGAGATTGTTAAGGTTGTAACTTGGAGGCCCTCCTTTGTTGTAGTGGCAAAACCTCTACCAACTCTGCTATAACCCTACACGTTCAAAAAGAATGAAAAAGTCCATACAGCCATCTCAGAGTCTTCTCTTGTCATAATGATGGATTTGCCTTCATCATCACATACTTACAGGTAATCTTGCAAGAGTGAACTTCTCTTTGCCTTTTGGAAGGGGCCAGTTCACTCTAAAGGAAATCTGAGAATTTGGGGTGAATTCATCCTTGGTTCCTCCTTTTAATAGTGTTATATACATTTACCTTTAATACTGAAAGAACACATGTTGCAATGTGTTTTTTCATTTGTAAGTGAGTTGGTCATGTTAGTTGGAGGAACGTAGCTACAGATATTTCAGTCACAGCCAGGCTGCTTCTCATGACATTCTGCTCGGTGGCGCTTCAGATTTTGCTTTCTTAAATGGCAGAAGCTTTGTCCCATCAGAGAGCTGCAGATCGCTGTTCCTTATATCTGGTCCGTTTTTATTCCTGGGGAGAAGAGTCAGTACTGAAGAGAAAGGGACACATTGAAAAATGTAAAACATATTTTCAGACACCTTTGAGAAAGGAAATTTCAATCAGACACTATAGTCATATGGGAAATGGAGAGAGATAAGAATCATGACCCGTGCTTAACCTTTTGGTCTCATCCTTACCAATTTATATGTGTGGTTCAGTAAATTAAATAAGCTCTCCTTAGCCCAGAACAGACTGTGATAGCATAACCCTTCATTGTGGTATCACAGATAGACTTTCCATGTTCAAGACAGGACCTGACACCTTTCAAAAGTAAAGGAACCTGTGGCAGTTTTAAACATTCCAACCGTATTAATTCCAGTGACAGATATCCTTTAAGTCACTTGAAATGGATTCCCCTGTTTTCAACTTTCGAAATTTATATTTGATCCTCATGACCTCTGGGACCTGCATAGAGGCACTGTGTGTGTGTGTGCGTGCGTGTGTGCATGTGTGCGTGTGTGTATTTGTGTGGCAGGAGACTTAGAAGCAGGGGACTTGTTGATCTAGTCCTATTGATGTCTTTCCCCAGCCCTTAGCTATTCCCTGTACTTTATTCATGTTATTGTGGAGAAACCTCACATTTCCAAAAGAAAGGTCTAGTGCTGTGGAGTTCTTTCTTTGAAGGCAATGTTGCACAGGCTCCGGACGCACAGGCTCAGCGGCCATGGCTCATGGTCCCAGCCGCTCCGTGGCATGTGGGATCTTCCCGGACCGGGGCACAAACCCGTGTCCCCTGCATTGGCAGGTGGACTCTTAACCACTGCGCCACCAGGGAAGCCCGAAGGCAATGTTTTTTATTACTGCTCTTCCACTAGGCTGAGAATTGAGTATCATCTGTCAAGGTTCAGCAACAGGACCTTCAGAATCAGTACTGGGCTGTGTGATTTCATCAAGCACCATGGACCACTGGTTAATAAAGTCACTTCTCCTCGTCTTGCTCACACCCGAGGCAGCCAGCATCCGCCTCTTCTGTCCTGGGAACACTCTTCTCCAACTGTGGGCCGTCCCAGAAAGTGCTCCTCATTTCCCACAAGGACAGGAGTTTTGATGTCTATGACAAGCACATGCAAGGGTTAGTGTAGAGCCCTTTGTTCGTACTTAAAAGAGTGGGTTGGGGAGAGGTCGGAGGAGACCCATCAGGCTCTTCTGGGCTGAGTCTCAAGGTGACAGGACATTCATTATTGTGAGTGAAGGGTCATATCTTTAGCTTTGCATGTGTGTCATTTTGATGCTGGTTGGATTAGTTAGACATCCATAGGTTAGAGATGTCTTTATTAGTTCATCCACAAGAACCTGACTTACAAACCAGGAGGCTAATGCATTCTTTGCATTTGGACAAAGGATGGTGGTCAGGGAGCAACCAGACTCTGCACATCTGTTTTCTAGGGGCCTCCTTTCCTGGTCCCAGTGTAACTGGAAAAGTACAATACGTTGATCATCTGCAAGATTTCTAAGTGAGCATGGATGATGGCATCGTTGTTAAGGTTATAGACCAGGCTGCCTGGGTTTTGAATCCTGGCACTAACCCTTAATCTCTATGTGATTTCAGGCCAGTTACTTTCCTTGAGCTTTGATTAACTGATCTGGGAAGTGAGCTACTAAAAGTACTTACTTCAAGCATTGTTGGGAAGATTCAGTAGGATAATCAAAACTCTGTCTCAAAATGCTTGGCACATAATAAGTGCACAATAAATGCTAATACTAGTATTAGTAGTAATAATTGTTTTTGTTTCAGGACAAAAGTAATTGGATGTTTTTTCAGGCTATTTCATCCCATAATAATAGAATCTGGAGAATTGCATCTGCTTCTCCATGGAACATTTCTTTATAGGAACTGGACTACCTGTTCCCTGCTAGAGGCACATGAACAATTTCTTACCAGTAATTCTTTTCGTAGATTCTGTGTTGCTTTGTCTGTGTTTATGAGTATGTATTTAACTACCATTTATTTTGCTATACGCCAGTAATACTGTACTCTTCATCATTTTATCTAGTTTAGCTCTCATGAATGAAGAGAGATCCATTATCTCAATTTTCCAGATTAGGAAACTACGGTACAGGTAAATAATAAAAGTTAGTACGTGGTAAAGCTGCCCTTAAGCTTAGTCTGTTGATTAGATTCCATGTCTGTGACACAAGACTACACTGTCTCTTCAGTTATAACTCAGTATGTTGGACCTTAAAATACCAACGTATATTTGATAGCGTATCATTACTAACTTTATATTTGGTACAGTGTGGGATTTTTAATAAGTTTTGGGAAGTACCCTCGTATCTTTATATACATTGAGCAGATGATAATTTGAGACTTGATTCCAAATTCTCATGTGTCAAACGAGATAAGTTTGTTTTGATTCCGGAGAACATTCAATCTCTGGGTGATGATCCAAATTAACGTAGTCTGGAACTTCCCAGATAGTTCCTACAGGACAGTGATATAGGAAGGACACAAATTTGAACTAACCTTTCTTAGATGGATCCAAGATAGTTATGCCTCATTCTTTAGGGACTATTCAGGGACATGATGAAACAGATGATTTGATATAGAATGACATTCCCACAGAGAATAAGAATTTTCATAGGTTGCTATATGCAGCCTCCTCTGTCTAGTCAAGAATGTCCTTAACTTCATACACATAATAGTCTTTGTTTTTTCTTAACTGTTTTATTGAGATATAATTCACATGCCATACAATTCGCCCATTGAGAGTATACATGTCAGTGGGTTTTGCTGTATTAAATTATTAATTTTTAAAATTAATAAAATATATGTAACATAAAACCTGCCAATTTAACCATTTTTAAGGGTACAATTTAGTGGCATTGATTACATTCACAGTATTATCCAACTATCACCACTATTTCCAAAACTTTTTCTTCACCCCAACAGAAACTCTGTAACTATTAGCAATAACTCCTCGTACCCCGCCTCCCTGAGCCCCTGGCAACCTCTACTCTACTTTTTGTCTCTCTAAACTTGCCTATTCTAGATGCTTCATATAAGTGGAATCAGACAATATATATCTTTTTATGTCTGGATTATTTCAGTTAGCATCATGTTTTCAAGATTCATCTATGTTATACCACATATCAGACTTTCATTATATTCATTAGGGCTGAATAATATTCTACTATACACATAATATTCTTGAATGAAGGTGTAGATTCTGTCCATGGCTGTCAATCTTGTGAGCAAAATAATCAGTTTTGTGTCAAACATTTGATTTGACAAAATCAACTTGGAAAACCCCTTCAGTATATTTCTAGAATATACTTCCCAATCTGCAGTCACCTGTACTATGATTTGCTTAATGTTTTTCTTTAAATTCACTTTTTTTTTTTTTTTGCGGTACGCGGGCCTCTCACTGCTATGGCCTCTCCCGTTGCGGAGCACAGGCTCTGGACGCGCAGGCTCAACGGCCATGGCTCACGGGCCCAGCTGCTCCACAGCATGTGGGATCTTGCCAGACCGGGGCACGAACCCATGTCCCCTGCATTGGCAGGCGAACTCTCAACTACTGCACCACCAGGGAAGCCCAAATTCACTTTTTTTAAACCTTGAATACGTACTATATCTTGTCCGGAGCAACATTCCTGAAATCAATTGACATAAATACTGTATATTGCTCCTAATATCATTTACACATAATTGTATAGCTCTTAAACCCTCTGCTGTATCTCATCTTAGTATATGATATGTCACATCCCTAACCCCCAGACCTGGGGGGTGGGCTTTTATGTAAGTACTAGAATAAATGTGGAACCCCCCGTCCCGTGGAATCCGACATGAAGAGGAAAGGAGTTGTATAGACGTAGCCTGGTGGGACAGCCCAGGGGCTGCACCAGGAGTTAATTAGAAGGTTCAGGTTCTGAGCCGAAACTACCTAATCAGCTGTGTGACCTTGCGCCTTTCTTCCTGCTCCTTCATTTTTAATTCCTGCTCCTTCATTTGTGGGTGCTCTGCTTCTTTCCTCTCTTACATTTAGGAATGACAGGGCTAGTGCAGGCTTCTGTGCTTCTGTCCCATGAGGCTGTACCAATGGGGTTTTCATTTCTTGTATTCCTTGTACTTCATTTCTTTGTATTTCCACCCTCTCCCCTCTTGCTTCCCCTCACCCCTGGGAGGTTAGATCAAACTCAATCTGATGTAACCCTTAATGATTTCACTTTTAAGGAGGACATTAGGAGAGCCTGCATCAAGGACATCGCTTACCTTCATTTAGAACCATGGGCATCTGCCCTGTGTCCATTTCTAGCAGCAATAAAATGGCAGTAAATCAGAAAAGAAATGCCACCCTCCTTAGAGCCTCGAGAATGAGCTGTGGAGCGTTCTGCTTGCAGGGATGTCAGCCTGCCAGTGAGTAAATCAGCTCTGTCCTTATGCCCCCAGTGCATCAGGGAAACCTCTGACATTGTGGGATGGGCTTGATTAGTCAATCTCTCTCTCCCCCCATCTGAGGTTGAGAGTGTATCTCTCCCTTGTTTTCTCCCAGCATGTTTAGTGAGCTTATTGGCCCCCTAGGTTTTACTGCCAACCACAGCTTAGCCCTTGTCAGGGAGATTATTATGTGAACCCTCTGTGCCTCCTGACTTCAGAAGGGCCCTGGATTTACATTTTTGCATTCCAAAGTCAGGAATATAAATGACTGATGGAACACTGGGCCACCGAATATTTATATATCTATTTTGAGATTTACATTTCTCCCTTTCTTATGATGGGGTTTGCTGCTCCCGGGGTCATAGTTGATGGGCCAGTAGCATCAGTGGTGACATAAAGCAGTCATCTGGGAGAGTGCTTCCTCGCCAGGTGGCACACTGTGATGTGCTGCCGGTTATTATGCTAGCAGTTCAGCAGTCATCGAACCCCCCAATTCCTTGGCCCTCTCCCCATTTCCCTTTTATGATGTCCAGTAAATTTTACATGCTCCAGTTTTCCTCATCCACCAACCTAATACTGTTTGAATTAAGTGTCTCTTCCGTAGCTTTCAACAATGGAAACTTTGCTTTCTCCAACCAAATTATTCATAAGGGCTGCTCACGGGTATGCTGGAAAGAGGGCAGGGCTCTGTGTAGACATGGACAGTGCAAATTTACTGGTCCATCCAGAAGATGAGGTTGCTTGGCTGTTGAACTTGTGGCTACATGATATATTGAGATGGAAGAGAACATATATAGACTCACACTGTTATCTTGGGTGAATAGATTGTATTAGATTAGGAATTTTTGTTTTAATTAATTAATTTTATGTTTGGCTGCGTTGGGTGTTTGTTGCTGCACACAGGCTTTCTCCAGTTGCGGCGAGCGAGGGCTACTGTTTGTTGTGGTGCGGGGGCTTCTTATTGCAGTGGCTTCTGTTGTTGCAGAACACGGGCTCTAGGTGCGCGGGCTTCAGTAGCTGTGGCATGTGGGCTCTAGAGCACAGGCTCAGTAGTTGTGGCACACGGGCTTGGTTGCTCCGCAGCATGTGAGATCTTCCCGGACCAGGGCTCGAACCCATGTCCCCTGTATTGGCGGGTGGATTCTTAACCACTGCGCCACCAGGGAAGTCCCAGATTAGGAATTTTTTAAAGTGATGCACACACTTGAGGGGGCTCAATCCCTGATACTTTTCATGGTATATGGAAGGAATTAACTGTAGCAATAACAGCAATGATAGCAACAATTCTCAAGCATTTGCTACTTAAGCATTGAATTATTCTAAGCCCTTTTTTTCTTCTTTTTTTTTTTTTCTAAGCCCTTTGCATACATTTAAAAGAATTCTAACAGAGGTCCTGTGTGATTGGTCCTTTCTGTACACCCATTTATAGAGGTGGAAACTGAGTTCCAGAGAGGTTAACTCAGTTGCTCAAGGTCACACAACCAGCGAGTGACAGGGCTGGGCCTAGGTGTCATATTATCTGGTGCATGTTCTGAACACTACCACCATGTGGGGTGGGCCAGAAGGAGCAGCCATGAGATGAATGTTAATTTCCCATTCACTCAATCCATGACACATTATTTTTTCCTGTTAGCATTTACGGAGTATCTACTCCGTGCAGGGCCTGTTCTGGATGGTGGAGGCACAGCAGTGATGAAGGCAAATGGTTCCTGCTCTTGTGTGACTCTATCAATAGGTACAGTCAGGCAGGAAACATGTAAGCAAGTAAGCCATGTCCTTTCTAACACTGGGTAGTGCCTCAAAGAAAACGCGTTGGAGTGATGTGATGGCAAGGGTCTAGATGGGGAGAGGGGCTACTTTAGCTGGGATGGTCACACAAGGCCTCTCTGAGGAGAGGACATGTGAGCTGAGGCCTCAAGCATAAAGATAAGCTTGGTGGGGATGGGGTTCAGGTAGAGGAAAGGCAGATGCAAACGCCCAAGGCAGAGACCAGTGTCTTGTATTGGAAAGCCAGGGGGAAGACCCATGTGGTTGAAGCATTAACAGCCAGGGAGAAAGGGTAGATTACAAAGTCAAGAGGTTGGCAGGACTCAGATCACACAGAGCAGGGCAGGCAGTTTGGATGCTGTGGTGTTTACAGTTTCTTTCAATCAATATTTTCCTGCCTGCAGCCTATTTTCTTTTGAATTTTATTTTATTTATTTTTTATACAGCAGGTTCTTAACACTAGTTATCTATTTTATACATATTAGTGTATATATGTCAATCCCAAAGCAGCCTATTTTCTTTTATGGCCTGTCTTCTGTTCCCTCTGCTGTGACTCGAACCTTACCTCATAATGGGCATTTTAATCCTCTCTGTGATGGCAACGCCATGCTTCTTGGTGGGCTCCTTGCTTTGTTCCAGCTCAGGGCAGCATTAAAAAAGAACAGAGGAAGTCTCCAGCAGAGTATGGCTCAGGAAAGAGGGCAGGTTGCAATCTAAAAGCTCTAATTAAATCAGTGCCGTCGCACATCCTGTCCACAAGGCTTGGGGCAGTTGCACACTCTTTACTGATGCCGTGGTCTACACTTAAGCGTTGTGTGACTTCACAGAAGCAATTACATTGGCCTGTTTAATTGGCCTGTTTAGTCAGTGGTAAGGCCATCACCAATAATAATTATTATTTTATTGATTTGGTAAGTGCAGTGGAAATAATCACAAAAATAGCTGTCTCTTTTCCCCTTGTCCTTAGCTACACACTAGGCTATCCATGCCGAATCAAGACTGACTTCTTGAACAGTCTCCATGCAGACCTACATGTAATCAAGCATTCCCGCCTTATAAAAATTTCCATGCTTTCCAGTTGAAACAGAGTTTTTAACTTTCTAATCCTTCCCTTGGTGGCAAAGAATGCTCCCAGTGTTAAGTGATTCAATATGCATTTTCTCTTTTAGCCTTATCGATCTTCTGTATTATTTTCCTGTAGGTCAGTCTGTGGTCTCATTTTGGCCAGAAATATAGGTTCAGTGGACATAAAATCAGCCTGGGACATCGCTTAGTTGCGGATGTGTACACAATCACATGGATATTGGAAAATCTAAAGGAACATCTAAGACAAGTCAGCAGAATTTTCAAAGCTACTTTTACCTCCAAACTATTATTACGTTTGCCTAATTAATTCCATGTGTGTGTGACCAAGGGAGAGCCACAGACTTAAAGTGTTCCTAAAATGGGAGTTCAGCCTTGGGGGACAGAAGAGCAAATGTTAATTCGGGAGGAAAGAAGGGACCCCTAACTTACACGTGGCCTCCCTTTGAAGTCATCCAGTAGTAAAGCTAAGATGCTTTGAGGCATCCCTTCCCACCATCCCAGCCTGAGGGAGCCATGAAGGATAGGTGGGGTGTATATACGTCAATGCTACTCTCTTACTTCAGCTTCCCCTTCCCGCCGTGTCCTCAAGTCCGTTCTCTATGTCAGCATGTTTATTCCTGCCCTGCCACTAGGATCATCAGTATACACTACCAAATGTAAAATGGATGGCTAGTGGAAAGCAGCTGCATAGCACAGGGAGATCAGCTCAATGTTTTGTGACCACCTAGAGGGGTGGGATAGGGAGGGTGGGAGGGAGGCTCAAGAGGGAGGGGATATGGGGATATATGTATACATATAGCTGATTCACTTTGTGATACAGCAGAAACTAACACACCATTGTAGAGCAATTATACTCCAATAAAGATATAAAAAAAATAAAAACAAGAATAGGCGGGATGGTTGGTTTTCCCTTATACTCTCCTCAGAGGCTAAAATATCATTATTCCTGCCTAATCTCACTCAAGATAAAAGTCTCAGGAGTCCTGAGTGACAATCAGAGACCCCTTGCGTTTTTGGCCAGGAAGGTTTGCCCAGGGGATGGGGATTACGATATATCCACTAACATTCACTCTCCTCCAGGGAAGACGAGCCTCTTAGTGCCAGGGTGGGACTTGTACAGCCATGGCTCCCACAGTTCTCATCCAAGGGATGCTTTGTTTCCAGATTTCTGTGGCTCTTCACAGAACCTGGAAACCACGATCTGTGAGGAGAAACAACATCCCAGGTTGTGTCAGTGGACGTTTGTGTATACACTACGATGAAAGGGTTCTGTTATCAAAAGGTTTGGGAAGTGCTTTACATTTTCCCTTTGGGACATTAATAATACATAAGAGCATATGAAAGACTTTGAGATTCTAGAGTATTTTCTCGGCATTTTCCAAACATACTCAGTCAAGGAATTCTTTGTCGTAGCAGATCTGTTGCTTGAGCACATTTGGAAAATGCTGGTTTCAGCCTACTTACTTTTTCCTGTGAGCTTGCATATGTAACTATACGTGAAGTAAACATCTTTTCTCTTATGGCAGATTTCTTAGTGAAGGATTTGATGACAGTGTTACGTAGATTGTATGTAGGAGGTCTGTGCTCCCAAGTTTAAGTATCTCAATATGTATCCCCTCTAGACCAGAAGTTCCTAATCTGGCTTCATGGAAGGATTTAAGTCTTTTAGGCTAGAGTGTAGCATTAGATCCAAGAGCTATGCATCTTAGAGTTTCTTTCGTTGACTTTTATGTAAATATTTAAGATATTTATGCCTTGACAGTCCTCAGGTTTTAAACTTTTAAAACTGATACTTAACTGATATTTATAGTTATCAACATCACATTACATCCATTCGGGAATCATTATAATCATCAGATACAAACTATTTCATTCAAAGTTTATTTAAAGTGCACTGCCTTTATTATTTTTAAATAGAATGATATCTGACATCTAATCTGTCTGTTTTTTGTGTATTACTTTCATCCACTTTGCCATATCCCCATACAACTTATACTCTTAGGCACTTAATACATATGACAAAGCTCAGTTATAGCACTCTTCCAAGAAATTAAAATTTGGACATGAGGTCACGATGCCTAAATTCTTCTTAGAACTGTTCTCAAATGGGAGGTGGGGACTGGGGATGGCATGGAACTCCCTGTCCCGAAGCAGGGAGGTGGGGATGTGATTCCCTGTCCTCCAGTATCTTCCCCATTCAATATCCATGGATCAGGTGAATGAAAAAGATACTAAGTAATGGGGATAATTCAGGATGAAATTAGGCGATCCATGTAGAGCTCTTAGCAGAGTACCTGACATATAGGAAGCATCCAACAAGTACTTCTATTGTTGTAATTTTTATTATTTTATGGATTTATATAAATTGACTTTTTTTCAGATAAAGCAAGATAGACATTTGTGAACATTTTAAGACATCTATCCCTATCATTTGATTTCCAGTTCTACCATCTTAATGGTATCTGAATCATTCATAGTGTACCATAAACTGTTTCGATATCTCAAGTTTCCATTGTTAAAATAAGTCATTATATGAGTCTTTTATGAAGATGCTAAAATAAAACATGCCAGGAAGAGAAATATAGTTTCACATATTTTTTCTCTTTAGTTACTTCTGTCTAAACTTACTGCATATTTAATAAATTGGAAGAATTAAAGAAATGAGTTGAGAAAATGCATTTCTAACATCAAAAGAGATCATTTGGCTATAATGGGCCTGGGGCACAATCTGTGTATAGTCATTTGAAAACCAATTGGGATATTTCTAAAGTGATGAGGTCTATAGGAGTATAACCATATCTCAGGAATAGGTAATGCACGGCCAGACGTTAGAGGTGGATGTTGTATGCATTTATGTGTGTCTATGTGTGTGTATCCCTTTGCAAAGTCAAGTAGAACACTTACTCCACTCCAAATGTGTTTGTTCTTTCTAGATGGTTACTTTGTTTAGTTAGGACATAGCATCACAGCACTTGCTTCAATTAAAACATTTTATTGTTGTGGAAGCTGCTTTGCTAGGTACAGATAGAAAGAGGAAATGATGGAACATTCCTCCTGCAAAAATAGGATAAACAAGTACTCCACTGGTAGGAAAAGAGGCTATACATATTTTGAGATTGGAGTGGTTATTATTTTTTAAACATATGTGTCAATTTTAGGACAATTGACTCTTTGCTTTGAAGGAGGAAGATCACAGCTTCTACCACTCTGTGTACTGCTCGATTTTCCTTAGTTATATTATTATCTTTATATTGTCAATGAGAATTGTATTATCTTCTATAACAATGATCTCCATATTTGTTTAGTATTGATTCTATACTTAAATGAACTCATAGTCATTAAGGGCTCATTACAAGTTCTTTGGACCACAGCTTTTTAATTCTTAAACTTTTATTCAAACCCTAATTGACTGGATTTTCTTCACAGGACGTTTTCTTTTTCATAAAGGGCTCACGAATCCTGGAATTACTTAATGCTTTGTGTCTGTTATGTCTGAATGACGTTTTAGTTGCATATAATATTTTTAGGATATACACTGGTTTTTTAAAAATAATTTTAAATGAAAAATAGCTCTTCATCATCTCCTGGCATTGAACGTGATTCTGGGAAAGTATGAAGTCAGCCTGACTTTCCTTCCTTGTATGTGATTTTGTTTTTTATGTGGGTGTCTGGAGAAGTTTGTTCCCTTGAATCTCAGTAGCTTCATTAAGATTATCTGATTATTGATCATTCTGTGTATCATTTTCTTGAAACTTGGTAAACCCTTTTGATCTGCATTTTTTTCCTTCATTTTGGTGACTTTTTTGTAGTATATATTTGAATATATATATATTCAAATTTTCTGTTCCATTTTTTGTAAGTATACAAATAGTATCATCTTTATCTTCTGATGTAATTACTTTGCCTTTTTTTCCCCGTGGATTCACTGTGAGATGTCAATCTTTTGCTCTGTCAGTAATTTGAGTTTTAGTGTGGCCCTTCTGTTCTTGCATCTTTCCAAGATTTTTAGCTCTGCAAAATACTGTTTTAGTCTTTATTTTGTTTCCTTAGTTCTTCTTTTTCAATCAATTCAATTGTTTTTTGTTTTTGTTTCATTTTATTGTTTTGGTTTAGTTTGAGATTGGCTGGGCTTCTTAAATCTGTTAAACTTTGTTTTCACTAAATTTGGTAAATTTTTGCACTTTATTTCTTCAAATACTTTTTCTGCAGGATGTTTTCTTCCTCTCATTATGTTACTCCAGTGACACATATGTTAGACCTTTTAATATCATCCTACAGGTACTTGAAACTCTGTTCATTTTTCTTTTTTGATTTTTTTTCTGCCTATTCTTCAGCTTGGGTAATTTATTTTCATCTATCTTCAAGTTCACTGGATCATTCCTCTGTTGTCTCCACTCTGCTACTAATATCATCCAGTGAATTTTTCATTTCATGTATTGTATTTTGCAGTTTTAAAATTTCCAAATTATTTATATTTTCTATTTCTCTCCTGAGAACGTCTCCTTTTCTATTAATTTCAAATGTGTTCAATTTTACCTCATAAAGCATGTTTATAACAGCTGCTTTAAAGTCCCTATCTGATGATTCTAGCATCTAGGCCACATTGGGGTTGGTATCTATTGATTATCTTTTCCCTTGAGCACTGGTAACATTTTCCTACTTCTTTATATATTGAGTAATTTTTTAATTGCAGTCTGGCCATTTTGATTATTACATTTCTTTGGTATTGGGTTGTGTTATAATCCTAAGAAGAACGTTGATTTTTCTTTGTTTTGGCAGGGAATCAACCTCATTGCTTCGGACCAGAGATTCTGGCTTGCCTTCTGTGGGTTCCAATCTTAGTTCAGTTTTCAAAGTCTTTGCCATCCTCCTTTGATCTGTCTTGTGCACGTGCCACTCGGCAGCTAATAGGAAACTTGGTGATAGTTTACAGTCTTAGTTCACTTTTCAGAGGCCTTGCTAAGCTGTTGTGGATATTCCCCCCATATGAGCTCAGTGGTGAACCACAACCTTGTGTGGTTTTGTATATGGAAGTAGAAAGATTCCTTTCTACGGCTTTCTCCACTAGGGAATTCCCCCCATACCCTCCAATCCTTAAGGGCCTCTTTTCTCACCTGTTCAGCTCAGAAATCTGGGATAAAAATAGAAAGCAGGATTTTAACTTCCTATATGGCTGCTCTGTCACACAGCTCTGTGACTGGGCCCTCCATTTGGGGAAAAGTCACAAGACAAAAGAGAAATCAACCTGGAAACTCACCTGCTGGTAGGTAGCTTTTCCACAATACACCTGCTTTTGTTTAGTTTTCAACATCCTCAGGTAGTTGTTCTTTGTATGTTGTGCAGTGTTTTTAGTTGTAATCAGTGGAAGAGATAGTGTGTAGTGGGCTCACCCCCTCATGGTGGAAGCAGAACTCTCATTCACTTGAACTGCATTTCATTGAGTCCCTTTTTTATTAAGGTCTTGTTTTTCTTATTAAGTTTGATAACATAAAGTATTATGATTCTTTTCCTCTTCCTTGAGATGTTGGATTCTTTGTTCTTTGCATGATGTGCTTCTGTCTGCCCTTCTCTGGTTTTGTTGCTGTTCTTGTCTAGCAGGTCTGCATGTTTCCCTCCAATAATGTTTGAGTGACTCTGAGACTACAGAGTGTGGCTGACTTCTTAATTATCTTTACATCTTATTTAAGACTAGTTTCTTTTACACTCAGAGTTCAGTTTGAGAAGCAGGAACATTTAACTCTCTGTATTTGCGGGCTTCACATCCACGAATTGAACCTACCATAGATAGAAACCTGCAGATACGGAGGGCCAACTGTATTCATCATACTGTGCCATCTTATATAAGGGACTTGAGCATCCGCGGATTTTATTATCTGCAGGGGCTTCTGTAACCAATTCCATGCAGATACTAAGAGACAGCTGTATTCCGTGTTTCATTCATGTTTTGTAGCTTAAGAAAATGGTGTAGGAGAAGGAGAATAGCTGCACTTAAGAGGGATGTGATCTTTATTAGAATAGCCAGACTCAGTTCACTCAAATGGCGTTCTGTTAAATGTCCTTCATCAGAGGTTACTTTTGGACTTAGGATCACTTCTCCAGTTCCATGTGAAGTCCAGGGATCTTCATACCCATTAGAGTCTACCCACTTATTAGGCTTCTGTGTTTTACCTGTTTTTCCCAGTAGTTATTTAATTCATTACTCAGAAGAAAGAGAAGATAAGAATGCCAATGTAAAATTCGCTTCACTTTAGATTTGAGGGTGTTCATGAGAATCCTTAGGATTTGTAGACTCCCCTGTGTAATTAGAGGAGATGAGCTCTGGTCAACCCCAGAATCTTCTGTCTTTTTCACTGAATTCCAGTTTCTAAATTTTATTGCATTAGGTCATGTGCCTTGCCTTGTTTGGTTTCTTCTTCTTCTTTTTTTTTTTTTTGCTGGTTTTTACTATTTTGTTTTTATTTTATTACATATAAGTGGAAGAAATTCTATCATATAATTTTGTTTCAGAAATTTAAGATCTTTTTAAAGTACAAAAATTAATATACTTAGGCTTATTTGTACATTACATCTGTGTAATCTCACTTTTTTCTTCCCAACTCTCTTAATCTTAAGGGTTCTTCAAGGCACAACTCAAATTCTCCATCTTCTGTGATGCAGTTCTTGAGTGTGACACCTGGCAATTATTCCTACCTGTCTGAAATCTGACAGCAATTACTATACCTCTTGTTACCTCTCACTGTGTGTTGAAGTAGTTGTGATCTTTTACTACGTATGTGCTTTCTGCCGTCATCTAACCCAAAGGTTCTTTGGATGTAGAGACTGGTGTATTAATTTGTTTCCTGAGGATAGTAGCTGAGGTGTGTACTTAATTAATCAACATTTCCTGTGCTTATCTGCTGTCTTGTGGATTACTCAACTCAAAATAGATATCTTGGGCTTCCCTGGTGGCGCAGTGGTTGAGAGTCCGCCTGCCGGTGCAGGGAATACGGGTTCGTGCCCCGGTCCGCGAAGATCCCACATGCCACAGAGCGCCTGGGCCCGTGAGCCATGGCCGCTGAGCCTGCGTGTCCGGAGCCTGTGCTCCGCAACGGGAGAGGCCACACAGTGAGAGGCCTGCGTACCGCAAAAAAAAAAAAAAAAAAAGATATGTTTTCTCAAAACTGTGGAAATATGCTCCTGCAAGTGAAGATTCCCTCTGCAGGTTTGGCCATTACTGAATCTTCTACAGGAAATTCTTTAAAAATGTAATGACATAATGACTGTGAAAGTGTTTTATAAAGTACCAAGTACTCTATACACATGTAAGACCATGATAGGATCATGACTTATGTCTCCTCTGCCACTAATGGTCATCAGGTCAACTGGGGGACCAGCTTTATTCACTGCTGCCTTGTTCCACTCTCTCATCCTGACCTTGATACTCTGGCAGCGGTGACCCTCAACGAGATAATCTGACGGTCAGCAGTGACTCACCATAGACTATTACCTGCCTTTGTTAGTAGCACTCAGACAGCATATAGGTAATTCCCCAAGTTTCCTGTCCATTGTCTCTGTGATAAAACATCGTCTTTTACAGTAATTCTGAATCTCATTCCCCAAAAGGTTTACTGTGGAACCTCCCTTGGCCTGTGTCCTCCTCCTGAAAGCCTGTAACTGTGTGTTCTAAGTTTGTACTCAGAAGCTAATTGAACTTCCTTGGAATATTCTTTTATTTTGCCTGAAATCATTAAACAGTGACTTCGTGCTATGGTTATTTATGCTCTCAGAAACCATTGCTGAGTAGAGAAAAGTAAGTATGGTGGAGCTAGATGGGTTTGAACAGGTTCGGATTTTTTATTTTGGATGTGCTTCTCATATGTATTTATCCTGTTTCCTTGTTTTAATTTTAAGGTCCTTGAGGATACGAATAATGATTAAATCTGTTGTGAAAAATGGAGGATGAAAGAGGGCATGAGCAATACCTATAATATTGTAAGTGGGAGAAATAGAGTGATAAGGAATTGCTGACCAAATACAGTAACACTAAACTGCAAAAGCATGAATCTGGAGTTTGACCAATTATAGCTGAGTGACCTTGGATAAGTTAGTTAACCTTTCTAGGTCACACCTGCAATTTGGAGAAAATAAGAATATTTGCCTCCTATAGGGCTGTTGATAATGAATGTAAAGTGTTTATAGCAGTGCCTGGAACATAATATAGGCAAATAAAAATTGTTATATGCTATCATCATCATCATTTTATTGTTAATTCTTCCTTGCAGCTTTAGCAAAGTAGCTACAGGACAACTAAAAGGATAATATATAGCTTGAAGTAGGAATATGGGGTTTACTCTGCCAAAAGTTGATACAGGCTGAGGATTAAGAAAATAACAAGTACTTCTTATGGGCATTGTTTTAAAATGTTACATGTATTATCTGATTTAATACTTACAGCAACACTAGTTTAACCCCTTTTATAGACAAGGAAACTGAGGCACTGAGTGAGCGGTTAAGTAACTAGGCTAAGGTCACATAATTAGTAAACGGTTGAGCCAAGATTTGAAATCTGGCCAGTGGTGCATTTAATCTATATTTGGAGTTGTGTGGTAGTGGGGGGGTATTTTCATGCATGGGGGATCATGAGTAGATTATTGGTAAAATTTTGATGTCTGGGCAATGTCCTTAAAGTGAAGATCATTGTCAAGGGGAGAATTTTGAAGTGTGTTCTCTTATCAGAGAGAAAATCTTAGAGACATACGGAGCCAAGGCCTGACCCAGGGATGGGGAGCTTGTAATTTGATTCAAGGCATGTGGAATTAACTAGGAAAAAAATGAAAGGTGATTGTGGAGTGTGTTGGATGATGGATCTGGGTGTGATGGAACAAATGATGGGCAGCTATTTAAGATAGCTGGGTACCATCCCCCTTTTGCCACTATCTAGTTTGGTGACTGTGGGCAAGCTATTTCAGCTTGCAGGGTGCAGACGCTTGGTTTCCACAGTGGAAGAATAAAGAATCATAACGGGATTTCCTCTACATATGCTTCAGATTTTGAAACTCTCAAATCTTTTTGCATCGTCCACTCTGACACTGGAAATTATCCATACCATACATTTAACATTTATTTTCTATCTCATTTTATATTTTGTACGGTGGTCATTCATTCATACTGTTTGTTCAGGATATACTACAGGCTCACTGTGTGACTTGTTTCCTTAATTAAAATTGGTCTGGGGGAGACTGTATTCTGCCTCCCGGAATTCTTAGACTTCTAGCACAGCGCCCTGAACAGAGCGGGCACACAGTCAGTGTCGTTTATATGGATGATAGTAGTATAGTAATGTTTAGAATTCCACATGAAATAGTGCAGCAAGTATGTGCAAAGCTCCATAAAATCAGCGCTCAGTAACTTTCTAGAGAATCTTCTTAAAAAAAAAAAAGTATGGGCTTTGTGCTGAGAAAACTATGTGAGTGAGATCATCTCTGCCTTCAGGAAAGCTTACTGACAAGGGTGCAAGTAACCATCATAGAACTGAAGCTCCTAGGGCTGAGAAAACACAACTGAGTCCAGCTCTCCCCACACACATTGGATCCCCATTATGACATCCCCACCAAGTGGTGGTTTGGCATCTTCTTGAACACTCTCAGTGACTGTGAACTCACTACAGCTCATTCTATCCAGGGTGGAATGATAGGCTCTCAAGCTTTGTGTAGGAGGAAATGTCTTGATGAAGATCAAAGGTCTTTTCTAGGCTGAAGAAAAACCATGGTAATGGTCTTAGAGATGTGAATTTGGTATGTTGGAGCAATTTGGGAAAGGACCTCAAAGATCCTTTGTAGGAGCAAAGTTATCGAAGTACCAAAGTAAAGGGCATGTTGTAGGAACACCAGATGGTCTAGCTTGACCATTTATCAACAACAGGTTTGGGGTAGAGCAGTGAAAATCTTAGGTAGGACTGGAGCTTTTAATTGGAAGGACCTTGACTGTCCTCTACATTTGGGCTGGATAATGGCCCCAATGGAAGTCATAATCCTATGTTCAGTGAGTGGTTGGTTGGGTAAAATCACTGTTAGCAGCCACATCTCATGTGTCCCCCAAATTCATATCCTTTATTCTCCCCTGGAGAACCACCCGCACCCATGGTTTTTCTTCAGTTTAGAGAAAAGGTTAGAGCAGGAATGTTGAAGGGCCCTCTGCTGGCCTTATTTCCATGTAGATCTGTTTTAAATTCATCGTAACCCTACAAGGAGGCTGTGTCAGTCTGTCCTGCCTGACAGAGCCTTAAGTCCTCCCAATGCTGTTTTTACTATTGTTTTTACTAAAGAAAGCAAGCATCCTGATTTTGGGGGTGTGGAAGTTGGGGGACAGTGATAGGTCTTTGCCCTTATTGTCTTCTCCCGTGATAATGAACCCATCACCAGCACAGGAATTTAATGCCATGATTTTCCCAAGAGCCATCCAGTCCCATTGCAGCCCTGCCTGAAAATATAAATACACCTCCTAGGGACAGATTTGCATTTTTTGGTGAAAGAAATTCATATATATGGCAAAGATGCCTCTGTAATTATAGAAAATTTATTTCTGTCCCCAGATGTCAGCAATCAAATTCGACATAAATATATTTTGTGTAAATCTGTCGGCAGCTGGTCTCCATTCAGGTTTCTGGAGATATTAGCCTGTCTTTGAGTTTATGACAAAGTTAAAAATTATTCATTAAACTGACCTGCAGTATATTCAGTAACTGGAAAATTGCCTTGCAGTTCTATTTGGTTTGTAGATGTGATCACAAGTAAATTTTTAACTTAATTAATTGGCCGTTTCTGTTGACAAGAAATTTATGTGGTAATAATTTGCTCGAAATAGATGCCGACTGTAGGAAATGAGATATCCATCATAGGCTTGTGTTCCACCAGCTGCACAGTGGCTATTATGAAAGTATTTCAGCCTGCGCCGACCCCAGTGT